>NC_141776.1:13286250-13617500 GCF_051362555.1 Lingula anatina | reverse complement strand
AACCGATGGCTCTGGCATCGGTATGGTTATTGCTATGTAAACCATGATTATAGAAAAAATACACATTTCAAATACAAACTGCACTTGGACTAAGGATAAGCATATAGAACTTACTTTTAACAATCCGGTTGTTTCATGTTGGGGACGTGTTACTACATATCAGTATAAAATCAAAACCATGTTCTACACTGCTAACAATTCTATAACATAGTGACTTTGTAGTAAACAACTCACCTGTCTGTATCTGTGCCTGTAGTGCCCGTTACTTTACTGAATCAGGGCCTTGAATATCCCTTCTTCTATCATTACAGGTGCAAGTGCCATAAGGTAGATCAATATATATATATATATATATATTTTTTTTTTTTTTTGAAATTTTCATTTTTCTCATTCTGGTACTTTCTAAGTGTGAACTTGAACTCTCATGGGCCTGAAGCCTTATGCTTTTACTTTCATTGGTGTTACCTGCTGTGCATAACTAAAATTTGATGTTGACTGTGCAGTTAAGCGTAATGTATTATTGCATCAGAATTGGCAGTCTCCTACATGTATTTTGTGCATTATTATTATCTGCTTTTCTTAAAGTGTGACTAATGGGCCTGAAGACCTTTGCTAGACACATTTCCCAGCAGGCATAGTGACAATGGATCAACGTTGAAAACAGGTTGGGACGTTGAATTGCCGTTGATCTACCTAAATTCAACGTAAAATCAACGTTGATCCAGCCACGCCAAAACACCGTCATAATGTGACGTTGACTCAACGTTGTATTTTGGTCATTTACTCAACGTAGTTGTTTGGTCGTCGTGATGCAAGACATGGATTGTTATTTAAAATATAATTATTGAAAACGTGATACTTTGTTTAGCAATACTGTAACTAACTTTATCAAATATTAAAAACGGTGTTTTAAAGTAAAAGTGACAGTTGTTTTCACTAGTGGACCTGATTTGGTCTTAAATTGCAATTTAAGACTAAAACTAGTCCGAGGCGATCTTAAAGCTTAGGAGAGACTCTGAATTTAATCTTTAGTCTAAAAACGAACTGAAAGTCCAGTGAGTAAGACTATAATTGGTTTAAATTCAACTGAAGTGACAAAGCAATTATCTCCCCACACACATTCAGTCCAAACTTGGACTGTCTTTCCAGCCAGACAGGTGAAGATAGCAGTCAAAAAGAGGGCTATTGTATAAGTAGCAAAAAGTGGTCTCTTGTCAAGTAAGCGCTAATTGCCTAATGGATAAAGGGTGATTCAGATACCATATCAGATAATTTTTAAAGCAAGGAAAGACAGCCGAGAAGCACGTGCGGAGGATGTTGGACATGTCCAAAAGATTCTACGAATAGCCTGCGAACAGCGAGGCCGCAAGCGTAACTTGCTCCCCTCGCACGGAGTTAGCAAGAGAGACGCGCGTTGTGATAAACGCACGGCGCAAGCAATGAAGGAGCAAGTGCCTTTTGCGTGTTGAGTAAGGCGCACGCCCTCACAACTAACGAACAAAGTCGAGAGCACACCGGGAATGAGTCGCACTTGCGTCACCCCCAAGCCTGGTGTATAAAAGGCGTGCTCACGACGCACGCTCGTGTCTTTACAATGTACGTCGACTGTGTAACGTGTACAACAAGTTTCAAAATTTTCAAATTTTTGCTCAGTTTAGTTTCTAATATGCCTCCAAAAGGCAAGAAAAAGAAGCTTACATAGTACAAAAAAGGGAGGAGGAAGAAGAAAGAATAGGAGAACAGGAAGCAAAACTGACGTACGCCGTCAGCACTTTACCACAAACGTGTGAGGCAAGTGTGAAGCAAAACTGATGCACAATTTCCACGGCCATCGCTCCTTGCAATTAGCATCCCTGCCTGAAAGGACATCTCAGGTGGCCCTTGCGACTCGCAAGACTTTCCTCTACCTCTACGACCTCCACGGCCTCTGCAACCCCAAAAAATAGCAAGGACGTACGATCCTGAAATTTGTGCGTCCGGTTGTGACCGAGGCTTAACACTAGGATGAATAAGTCGCTGTAAATGTGATGGAGTGAAGTTAAAGGGATAATAACTATCCGTATGATATCTACATTTCACAATAAAAACATTGTGAACAACTCATAGAAATATAATATATTCTGTTTTACCACAAAAACGGCAGTTATAGCTATTGTTATACAGCTAGGCTTTTTAATCTGTTCTCACTACCGTGATCGTGTCTACGGACACGGTTACTCTTCACCGTGACCAAGCCTACCGCCCACTTTTTGAACAATGGAAGTAGGAGGATCGTTTAACAATGGATATTTAGCCAGTCGCGTGGCAGGAGAGTGTGTCCCGATCTCTCAACCTGGCAGGGGGCGACCGTCTTATTCAGGAAGCGTGTGCATTTAGGCGTGATGGCATTAATAGCCGCTAATTGCTGTCCGGTAAATATTGCACTGCTTCTTATTACTTCAAAAATCAAAGCATCTACTTACTGTACTTCGTCAGTTAAACGGGAATATATAAAGCGGGTTTAGCAGAAAATACAATTTGGGCCCCAACCATTACTTTCCCCCCGTCTACCGTCGTTAACTTTGACGTGTCGACACTAACGACCCCACCATCATCGCACTCTACCACTCCATATCTGTCTGCAAATAATAGTATTTGGCAACATTACACTCAGTCTACAAGTCAATAAAAATAACAAAAATAAATAAATACGTTGTACATTATCATTATTTCAGGACGTGTTTATAAGCCTTGGTTAATTTATGAAAATGTCTTTTTTTCTAGTTGAATGATATTAAAAAATTTACTATGAAGAGCATCGCCACTACAGAGATTAGGAAGTAAACTCTTCATGGCACTAAGATGGGTGCAAATGTGTACCCTCTCCAGCACTGTCAAAGGTCCACAAACAAATATACACACATTTGTCAAGATAGATTTCACTACGATGTATCAAGTGTAATAATTGTTACATATATATTCTAAATTAAATGTTGCTTACTTATAATTGCATTAAGAAAAAATCAGTATATCAATTAATTTAGTTTAAATAAAATCATCTGCAACAGAGGCTAAAAGCTGTGCACCTGGGACTAAGGGACTGCCTAAGCTTAAACATATTGAAGACAAAGACAACTTCCTTTCTTTTCCGAAGGAACAATAACGGGGGCGAAAGGAGCAATTGCAACGTGCAAACATGCATCAGATAAGAAGCCCTACAATGTAGTTGCGATTTTATCTGCAATGGTGGTCACAAGCTGGTCTCATCCTTCAATGCGATGGAGTTTGATACACCACACATGTAAACATTCATATTAAGAAAAAATCGAAAAACATTTGTACAACTGGTCTGTGGGACAGTCATTTACTTGTATTGAAACTTAAAAAGCATCAAAAAAGGGACTCACTTTTTCAGTTGATATTTGAAGAATGACGCCGAAATATGTTCCTGTTCCTGCAGCGTACATTAACTGTACTTGTGTATACATGTAATTACGTACGTATTTATTCTCCTCTCGAAACATATCGCGCACAATTCTCTCGACAACTATCATCGTTATATGAGGAATGTGGAGGACATTTTGAAAAACAGGCAGTCTTAAAACAACTTTATCACTATTCTAAATATTTAAATACAAATGCATTTATAAGGGCAAATACTGTATATCATTTTGCTTGCTTATAGCCCGCATTTCTGAAGAAATGCAGTAAGTCACACTTTACAAAGGTTGAAATGGTGATGCCGACATTAAACAACCACACTTGGCAATCAATGTTATGCTGGAGTTTTGTTAAGTGATGTCAGGCATAGACCTGAAAAGGTTAATTTGATCTACATTAGTGCGTTAAACATCGAAACGAGGTAATTTCTGGTAGTGCGTCTCCGTCGATAATTAATATACCGGTATGATAGAAGAAAGAGTCTTGACAATTTCCCTCAAAGTTATCTCTTCATTGTGTCCAGACGGGAGATGTGCATTTGCTATACAGTACTAAGCAACGTTCGTACATAAACGTTTATCTAAACACATCTGTCAGGACGTCAAGATAGATTTCACTTAGATGTTTCAAGTATAATTTCATATTGATTCCAAATGTGGCCTAATTAAAAGTACATAAAGAAAAACAGCATATCAATTAATTTATTTTAAGTTAAATCATCTGCAACAGAAGCTAAAAGCTGTGCACCTCGGACTAAGGGACTGCCTTTATTGAACTAAACTCAAACAACTTCCTTTCTTTTCATACAGAACAATAAAGAAGGTGAAAGCGGCAATTGCAGTGTATATACGTGCATTGTACAGTGTACATCAATTAAGGGGTCCGGTTGCTGTAAAGGGTGTAATTATATATATATGTACTCCAATGAGGTCTTGGTGCGATTTTATGTACTATTAAAACAACCTTATATTAATGTCACTGGGTTCAGCAACAAGAAATTTAATTCACATCTTTCCTATTATGTTAAATGTAACAATCAGGGCTGAAGAGGTGAAATGGTTAAATAAATAAGGGGCGGGGGGGGGGGGTATACTTTTTCGAGAGAGCCAGGGCTCAATGCCCCCCAGCACACAAGCAGGAAAACTAAAGGATTTCTTAAGGAAAATGCAATACACTGGTTTCAAACTCCCCCCGAGAGTCCAGACTTAAATCCCATAGAAAACATCTGGTCTACGATGAAACACCGCTTAAGAAAATACACTTAGCCAAAAAACAAAAGATGAACTTATAAGTGGGATGCAGGAATTCTGGAAGACGGTCACAACTGAGGAATGTATAAAGTACATAAACCATATAAACAAAGTTATCCCGGAGGTGTTGAAAAGGGAAGGCCGTGCATCCGGATATTAGATTAACGATTATCAGGAGAATGCACTTTTTCAATTAAATGACTGTTCGTAATAGCCATTTTATTAATTTGCCATTTTTAAAAATTTATTTTTTATAAAATTGTTGTAGTTTACTGTATGGACGTTCCGTGTTAATTGTGAATAAACCGACTATTCATTGACTGCAATAATTTGTTTCATTATATATACATGTAGGTCACATTCCACTTCATTGAAAAAGACAATCACCGCATAATTCTGCCATATTCATACTTCACTTTTTCAATTGGCTTGAGCATGTTATCGTGACTCTTATCGTTTCACCTAAGTAAGCCAAAATAAGATGAAAGGGCAACATCGGTAAATTAATTATATTTCATTCAATTACAAAATTCTATTTTTGAAAATGTCTACGAAGTTCGGAATGCGGTGAATAAACAGAAATATCGTCAGTGCTTGAACCATGGTTAAACCCAACATTTAGTCTTCCATGTCTTAACAAAAGGCACGTGCCCTTCTACACCAGAACAATGCTTGGAACTAGCGGGGCGTATGATTGCACAGGCTGCTTGACGGGACACGATGTAGACAGCGGGGAGTCCGAGATGGTTACGATTGATAACTTGACAGCTTAAACTGTCGCTATTTGCCCTGTTATTATCCACGCGGGGGTTATCAGGAGTCACGGTCGCACTGACCGTGACCTACTGTGAACGGTCTTATTGACCTAGCTGTAGCTACAGTTAGCTCACATGACCTCCATTGATGGCTGTACTCAGTTATAATCTCTTAAGAGATTTTAACAAAAAACCGACCTTTTCAGAAAAAAAAACCAGGGACTAACTTTGAATGTAAAAATGGATTCATTAACCATTGGCAAGTATGGGAAAATTGTTGTTTACTCCAGGAAAATTCATTTTTGGCCAAAACGAGTTATTATCCCTTTAACAATGTTGACGGTTCGCGGTACCTTGTTATAGATAGACATGTTGAGGTGACCGTGACTTTATCGTACCAAAAATAAAAACATTTCAGGCCATTTTAATGTCTTTTCATGCATGAATGCTGTCTACCAACTGGGTTTGATACAATGTAGTTATCTGACGTTGATCCAACTTTCAAATCCAACGTTTATCCAACGTTTTATCAACGTTTGGGATTTAACAGGTTTACATAATTTGCCCGCTGGGATTTGTGTGGTCATTCTGTAAAATCCCCTTGGGTAATCACTAGGCTAAGTACAGAACTATTAGTTCACTTGCCTAATTAAGTGGCCATTAAATGAGATTACGTAAACCACACTTGTAGATATTTCCCTGTAAACTCCCAAAGGTTAAACTCTCTGCTAGATTACAGTGTCCATAATACGGAAGCAGTGATAATTATGTAGGTAAATGTTGTTTAATATTGCAAACAAGTTATATATATATATATATATATTGTGACTGTGTGTGTTGTGTGTGTGACTGTGGGGGTTAAGATGCATGTAATGTAAAGGCACGTGTACGCTTGAAAAGTTCATGTCAAATATCATATGGCCACAATATATCCATTTATGTGTGACAGCTCTTTGTTGCAGCTGACGGACATGAGACACAAATGTTAAGTTGAGCTCATATGAAACTTAAAACGACACTACACGCGCACGATCCCATCCTTCACATTGTATTCACCAATGGATATTTGTTAAAACAATTCAAGAATTTCCCGCCCATATAAATCAACCCCGTTACATCATTCTAGGTAGTCTAAGCGTGTTGCAGATATTACATCATGCAGCAATCCGCAGGGCGGTTGTTTATGCAAGGAATAATAGTGAGATAAGTGAATCAACAAAAAGGTGATGTTTCTGCATGACAGGAAAAACTGCATTTGAAATGTACTGTGCACTTCGTTCATTTCAGAGCGTGTGCAGTCTCTTAGTTTAATCGACAAAAAAAGATATGGAAAATTCACAAACCAACTGCTTCATTTCGTTTTCTTTCAAGTGGTATTAAAAAACTGTTGTAACAAGATCCATCGTTTTTAGCAACGGTACTTAACATTCCTCGCAACAACAGCGCGCGTTCAATGTTTACCATTAATTTCTTAATAAACGTGCTGAAGTGTGAAGTTTGGTTTTAGTGACTTTACACACTGATATCTATGGCCTTTTTTGTCGAACGATATTCATCCCAGAATAATTTAAAGTAGATAGAATAAGAAATAACAAAACAAAACAGAAGGAAATAATTCAACGCTGTATACTCTCCAATTATATGTTTTCTATTTCATATCAGGATATAACTCAAAGGCATTGATCTTGTCATCTAAATTCCCATCAATGACATCAATTGAAGGTTCCTACGTGGCTTTTGGGAACAAATTTTGAAGCCCATCACTGAAATTAATACAATAAATGAGTTGCTCTACCTTTCAATGTTGAACAATAGCAATATTGCATACACAATAACATGATTATATTCATTACGTTTTTATTGCGTGTGTAATTATAACGTCCACTTATTACGTCCACTAATTCATTAACGTTAGAATTAAGTCCACTAATTCATTAAACGATGGCTATGGCATCGGTGTGGGTTTCGCTATTTAGACCATGATTATAGAAAAAATTAAACATATTTCAAATACAAAATTGCACTTGGGCTGAGGGTTTGCATAGACAAATTAAATTTTAAACAATCCAGTTGCTTTATGTTGGGGATGTGTTACTACATATCACTTTTAAATTGGGCAAATCAAAACCAGGTTCTACACTGCTAGCATTTTTATGAAAAACCCATGCAAAATTGGACCTAGGTAGATAATGATTCTTAATATTGGCATCATGGTAATCACCAAACCTATCTGTGTCTGTGCATTTTATGTCCGGCAGCACCGGAAGCAGGGCCTTGAATATCTCTTCTTCTATCATTACAGGTGCAGGTTCGATGAACTGCCCTGAAATTCATTGTATCTAAGAATATTTTAAAAACATTTCGCAAAGGTGGCGTAGATTTACACATACACAGTAAACTTACAGGTTAAATTGGAATGGCGCTGAAGAATCATGCACGATTACAGAAATATCATAAAGTATTATGAAAGATTTCATTTTAAATTTTGAGAACTTTTTCTAATTCCGAATTTCATATTGCTTAGTGTTATAATCATAACCTTTGTGAAAGGGGCCGTTGGAACTTACGAAATAGTCGGATTACAGCTCTCCTTGCACCCGCCCTCACATGCACAGCCAAAAATATTGCAACTCCCTTTGCCACAATAAAACCAAGTCTGGAGTAAATGGAAACTTAACCTTGTTCGTCATGTCACCACCTCCATTGTCATCAAAATATGTTATTTACACAAAATTTATTTTCTTCATTTAGTCAAATGAATTTTTACATTCCATGACTGATGACACTTTCTTATCATTGAGTCAAAAAGTGCATGTAAAAGAGTCAAGCAGTACAACTGATCTGACGTAACAATATCCAAAATGAAACTTTACCGTACTGCAGTCCAGACAAAAGCTCGCCCAATATCTGCGGCAACACACTGCTTGGGTGTCTGCTATCAGCAGGTTTACCAAGCAGACGGAGGCAACAAAGTTTGCAAATACCGCGGCCATCTTTTTCTGCGCAAAAAAAAAGAAGATATAACACAACATGTTCTCACAACATTCACGATATAACTCACAAAACGTTATTTAATGCTACCATGTGTTCTGCCCCAAATATATAAAAGGCTCTGGATTGTTCGTTGGCCACGTTTTCGTCACAAAACGGATGGACAAACATTCTAAGAACATTGACATGCTTAATTTTGTAGATCTGTACATAACCACCAGTATATTTTGATATTCCAATTGATACCAGCATATTTCGTTGAAATAAATGAAAATAAAAATTGACGAAGCAATGAATAGTACCTTGCTTCGAAAAATATCTTAGTTAATTCATGCAACAAAACGTTATATTTCAAACACAAGCAATAAAAAACACAAAGCTTCAAATTCATAAAAAAAACAATAAAAATTATAATTATAATAAAAAGCTGAAAGTATGACTCACTTTTTACTGGTTGCCATGAAATGTGGTGAAAAAGGTTGATATAGTATTTTGTAATTGAAATAACTAATCAACTAACTTATATCAGGTGACTATTGAACATTCCTCAATTATATACTGGCATTAATTGTCAATTATTTAAATTTATTTATTGTTTGATTTGTTAATTAATGTACTCATTTATTAAATTTCTGCTACCATATTCCAGCCCATTTATAAGCTAACAAACCGGACATATCTTTATAAAATTCAAAGCCCCTAAACAGTTTTGCATATTGTTGCTAAAAACAAAATGACTTTATTAAATAACTTATTAACTAATTCATTGAGCACCACCAAATCCTAGCACTGTTACATAGTCTACTCCCATCAATTGCTGAAATTTAATTCAAAATCAGCTAACAATGTTTTTTCATAATGTTGCCAATAACAGACTAATAACTGTTAAATGGAACTCAAAATCTATAATGCTTCTTTGCTTTTGCCACTTTATTTTTAAAGGCGCTTACAGGACAAACAGACACTTGCAACCGCAACCAAATATAATATCCTTAGAGGAAGTACATTTAAAATTAAGACACATAATTTAGGAAGGTAGCTAAGGTTTAAGACCAAATAATAAAAATTAACATTGTCTTGATGCATGTATTTTGAAAATATGAAACATGTTTGGACAGTGCATACTGTCTCATTTCATTTTATCAGAGTCAATCATTCATGGCTGATTATATAGAAAATAAACTATAAACTTATCCAGGTGTTTAACGCTTTAGAGCATCAACTTCATCATTCATGAAAACTGAGAATCCCACTGATAAAAACGTTTCTCCTTCTCTTGATCAACTAATATATCACTTCCCGCATATATCGCCCGTGCCTTTCCCTGTAGTGCCCTTCCCTGTTGCTCTCCTTTACAACAATAAGTACTATTTAGTGTTATCATAACTATAATCATTACCTATATATAATCATATTTAAGTCATTTTGTTACTAGAATCACATTAACGCAAGCGAGCCCATAATGCTGTGGCGACGTGCCGCCTGCTCTGAATGTATTTTTTTTTTTTTTTGTATATCTTGATTGTAGAAATAAATCTGTTTAAAAAAAAAAAAAAAAAAAACGTTTCTCCGTCAATATAACACTTACCTTGTTTTACAAACTGGAGTTAGATCGTATAATGAGACTTTTCAGAGGAAGTCTGCTTCATCTAACACACTGCCAATGCGCATCACGCCGTCCTTCGTGATGTACGTGGCACGCGACAAAGTAACCAATGACAATCGTACTCATTTGAATATTTATCTTTTTTGATAGCCCTTTATACCATAGGCCCTTCTCAATCCCATCCCATCATGCCTGTCTAATAGTGAAGATCCTTAGTTTAAACATCGTCGAACATATGATGCCGTTGCAGAGACACAGAAGCTAGAACTCCCCATATGATCACGCTGTTCAAATATTCTGGTAGAAATCCATCGGCGCTGTCTATTGACAACAACTTAGTTAAAACCTTCAATTTTAACCTGCCTCTGTTTGTACCATTGCTCAGAAGAACAACAGTTTTCAAACAATTTTTCCTCTACTTTGCATTGATGAATAAAAATACGCCATCCATTTAGGTTGCCAACACACATTTTATCGTTTTTTAAGAAATTTGTATCATGTGTAGTGATTAATGATGATGATGGTACTCAAAATACAACTAGGAATTTTTTGGAAGTAAATTACCATTCATTTCACACTTTGTCGCTTTCAAATAATTGTGTATCGCACGTAGTGCTTAATGATGATGATGATGGTCTTTGAAGAACAACTAGATATCTTTGTGAACTAACACTACTATTTATATAACACGTGTTCCTACCATCAAAATAAATATGATGATAGGTAAAATAGATCTATAATAATTCATCTATTCATTTGTCCGGTTGCGTGTGTGACTGTGGGGGTTAAGTTGCATGTAATGTAAAGGCACGTGTACGCTTGAAAAGTTTATTTCAAATATCGTATGGCCACAATATTTCCATTTATGTGTGACAGCTCTTTGTTGCAGCTGATGGACACGAGACATCCCCAGAAATGCACTGCATGACGTCACGCCTAGCCCACTGCGCATGCGTGCATTTTTAATGAGTTGGTAGATTGCCATAGGAAAATGAATGGGTTCGCGATTCGTGGGTAATTCGTGATAATTGACAAACTAACGGCCTGATGCCGATAGACAGCAACGCTGTGCTATGCTTCAAGCCACTCCTGACCAAATATCGCTAGGTTTTTAAAAAAATTCTCTTGTACACACGAACTTAGAAGTTTGCCGTGTATTGCCTTGCCTACCCTCAGCAAAACGCAAATATTTTCAGTAATAGTCACTTTAGACGGTAGTTTCACTCAGAAACAAAGGCAAATTAATTCGTTGCCGATAGCACCAGCAGATAGCAGCACCATAGAGAGTCTGAACAAAAACTTTCATGGTAATTGAAGAACTTTTACCACTGTACAATGGAGTCCAAAAAAAGCACTTAGCACAAATGTAAAACTGCCCAGTGCAAGGCCAAGAGTTCAATCAGTATTTTCAATCGTATTATCAGATTCTACATAAATTGACTGACAATATCACTACTCAGTATTTAACTAATCTCTTAATCCAAAATTCCTATCATCATTTAATAATTATGCAAAATTCTTCTTTCAGATTGCTATTTATTTTAATTTTTAATGCTGCAACTGTTCCAAAATAATATTGTGGAAAAGGAAAAATGCAAATAAGAAGTGGAAGACCAATTTTACCCACATTATTCAATTATTTGAATATAAAAAGAATAAGATCACGATTTAACAAATTAAAAATAATCTTTCATGAACTCTTTCATGAATAACATATTAAACAAAAATAAAAGTTATAAATCAGTGGTAATGGCTTATTCTGGAATATATGACCTCTGCACATCATAATAATGTAACAATAAGAACAATATATATTATGATAAACTTCTCTGCACATGTCAGACGCTTGTTACCATGAACTAACACTACTTGACAATGGGCTGAGCACTAATCACAGAGTCTGTGTGCGATGCCATTGTTGTGCTGTGATTGGCTAGTTGAGTCACGTGAAACCCTTCTGTTGCGCCCTCGCGTATCGCGTGAATGCTGCGAATTTCTGGCCATGACACAAATGTTAAGTTGAGCTCATATGAAACTTAAAACGACACTACACGCCCACTGTCCCATCCTTCACATTATATTTACCAACGGATATTTGTTAAAACAATTTAATAATTTCCCGCCCATATAAATCAACCCCGTTACATCATTTTAGGTAGTCTAAGTGTGTTGCAGATATTACATCATGCAGCAATCCGCAGGGCGGTGCGTTGTTTATGCAAGGAATAATAGTGAGATAAGTGAATCAACAAAAAGGTGATGTTTCTGCATGACAGAAAAAAACTGCATTTGAAATGTACTGTGCACTTCGTTCCTTTCAGAGCGTGTGCATGTCCAGTCTCAGTTAAGTCTTCAAAAAAGATATGGAAAATTCACAAACCAACCGCTTCATTTTTTTTCAAGTGATATTAAAAACTGTTGTTACAAGGGTTATCGTTTTTAGCAACGGAACTTAAGATTCCTCGCAACAATAGTGTACGTTCAATGTTTAGCATTAAATTCTTAATAAACGTGCTGAAGTGTGAAGTTTGGTTTTAGTGACTTTACACACTGATATCTTTGGTTTACCTTTTATGTCGAACGATTTTCATCTCAGAATAATTCAAAGTGCATAGAATAAGAAATAACAAAACAGAACGGAAGGAAATAAATCAACGCTGTATACTCTCCAAATATATGTTTTCTATTTCATATCAGGATAGAACTCAACGACATCGATCTTGACGTCTAAAATCTCATCAGTGACATCAGTGGCATATTCCTCAGTGGTTTTTGAGGACACATCTTGAAACCCATCACTGTAAGGAAAGAAATAAATGTGGTGCCCGGCAGGCAATTGTTCCACCTTTCAGTGTTACATAATAGTAAAGACGAACCATATTTGATTATATGTAACACTACGCTCTTTAACTCATTAGCCGATAGATCTGGCATTGGTATAGATATGGGTATGAAAACCATGACTTTAAAATACCTTCCGTACTTGTGATTTTAACCATTTCAAATCACAAGTAATGGAAGGGTTTAGAGTTTCCATACAGTAAGTAATTTTTAAAAAATCAGTTGCTTTATATAGGGGACGTTAAACTACATATATCAGTAAAAAGTGGGCATATCGAGACAATGTTATACAATGCCAACGTTTCTATGACATACCCATGCAAAATTGGACGTAGGAAGAAAATGACTGTCTGCATCGTTCATGTAGTAAATACCTCACCTGTCTGTAGCTATGGGTCTAATGTCTTAAGCGGCAGTTTGGGTATCAGGCTCATTGAGATCCCTTCTTCTATTATTACAGGTGCAGCCACCATTAACCACCCTGAGCTTCAGAGCTGACTTGACACTAACCTTTACACTGTAGCCTATCTACATCGTGTCAAGTAACCTCTGACGAAAATAGTTTGACCTAGTTTATATAAGCCAATCAAATCCATGTTTCAAAATTTTTCACCAAAGTTTGGTGAAAACGCTGATTGGTTGACCGTCAATCGGCAATCCTCGGCTGATTCCGCAAGCTCCATACTAACAACAAAGTTATTGTCGAGTGCGGAGACATCCGAGTAGTTCCGAGTGTATTACCGTACACAAAGAAAGCAAGGCGAGTGACTACGAAAAAGAATGTGTTAAGTTATCTCTTGATTCTTTGCAAAATATGAGTAAATCGGAATTGAAACCATAGGGTCTAGCAGTTTGAGGCCCTGCATCATTATCTACTGAGAGACGATGTTATTTGCGTGCTGCCCACAGGTTACGGCAAGTCCCTGATATCCAGCCTTATCTTTGATTGGTCCGGATTTGAACAAAGCGCGCTTTGACTCGTTCGCGTTCATTGGCTAGATCGTTTAATGAGTCATTGAGTGCGGGCTTTTAAATTTGATTGGCGGGCGGCGGAGGCAATCGAATCTGGTCAGAGGTTACTTGACACGATGAAGATAGGCTACAGTGAAGAGGTTAGTGTCAAGTTAGCTCTGAAGCTCAGGGTGCCATTAACATATCTGCAAATAAACTTATCTCAGCATATAATGTACATCTTAAATGTGGTGGAAATAGATTGACACATACACAGTAAACCTAAATCAGAAAGAAACTTTACAACCAAACAATATCAAAGAATAATAATGAAGTGTGTTGTTATGAAAAAAATCAGTTAAAGCTTTCATAACATATTCTTTGTTCGTATCAAGTCACATTTAGCTCAGTGTTACAATAATCACTAGTTTTGTGAAAGGGGCTGATGAACTTACGAAATAGTCGGGTTACAGCTGTCCTTGCACCCGCCATTACATGCACAGCCAAAGATATTGCAACCCCCTTTGCCACAGTAAGGCCAAGACTGAAGTAAATTGAATTTTTTGGTATTTATTTCGCCCTCTTTTTTCGTTTATTTCTTTAATTCATATTCATCGCAAAATTTGATATCCTTAAATAAAAAATACAAAAAAATGCTTAAGGTTACGGACAGGATACAAATAAATCTTACCTGGCTGCAGTCCTGACAATAACCAAAAACCGAGTAGCAACACACTGCTTTGGTATCTTCTATTAACAAAGTAACCAAGAAGACTGAAGCAACATAGATTACAAACACGACAGTCATTTTCTTCACCTTCGATAAAAATAAAATAAAACAGAATGTAATAGGCTCAACCACCCCACACCGTGCGCTGTTCATCGCGCATATTTCTACATGTATAAAGATTATACGTAGGAGCGCACAAAAGCAGCTGCAGTAAACGTCCTTAATATACCAATAAACCAAAATATAACATAAAATATACGTCCTGAATTCCACTGTATCTCTACATTAGAATTTCGTTGGTCAAAATTATCAGTCAGTTTTGGTAGCCTTGTCTCACCATAATTCCTCGAAAACTTGTAATTTGCTGAGTAAAATATGACAAGCCGGTGAAATGAACCTGATGGCATATATATATATATATGGAACTACATTCATATTTTATGACATCACTGGTATATCGAAGGAGAAACAGAAGGTGGTATGAACACTACGTTAATTCCCAAAATAATGAATTGTAATATTTTGAAAACAACGATGAAATAAGCGTTAAGTCAATAATGCATTTTATAATGATATGTAATGTATATTGCTGATTAAATAGTGCTTAATTTATTTGTCAAACCTAATTACGAAGAATTCTTGACTAAAACAAAATCCATATTTTAAACCCATGTCACACAGTTTCGCATGCGCATGTATACTTTTGTATACCTTTGTATCTTATCTGTTGTTGCCTGACTACACTTTGTGGGGATCCCCTTTTAGACTATCCTGGGCCCCCACATTACATTAAATAACCCTTTTATAAGATAACCCCAGGGGTTTGGGTACAATGGGCTTACAACTTTGTTTAACGCTATCTGTAATACTGCAACAGAGATTCCCAGGTTCCTTGTCTTAAATCAAGCACACGGAAAAGAATGAAACGACTCCATGTTGTAACTTCAACAGAATATATTTTGCTACACTAACAGTTACATGATATAAGTATGACCTCTTTCTCCTCCTCTCTCTACATATTCCTTAGATTTAAGTTTATAGGATTTTATGCTAAACTTTATCAGTTTTAACAGTTTAAAAACTGTCCATCACATAACTTAAAAAATGATTGGTTACTTCATACACAAGTCCACTCCTTCCTGGTGGTCACCGTTAATAACTCCCTGTAACCAAGACATTAAAATTTGAACTGCAAGGTGTGAAGTATTACCTGAGGATACTATACAACATGGCTTCCCATCTACGGATTTTATGAAACAATGGCTTCCTCTGATTGAATTAATACTACACCATGTATAAAAGTTTTAAAAGTACTAACTACACTTTTTCTATACTGTCGTTCCTGACAACATGTAGACCACTTGCATCGACGCTGTAAGACTGAAAATCTTTCTTTGCATGATTTTTTTTAAATTTTAGACTGTCTAAGTGAAAACGTCGATTAAGGAGGTTCACTCATCATGTACCTGTTGTGTAGGCTACACGACAAGCCAATTTTGAGCGTTACCGTCTGGCTAAGCATGGAATTTTACTATTTTGATTGACTTTGATTATAACAATAAAGGTGGGCATCCGAGATTAAAATTACTATGTTGAAAATAACAGATGTCTACTTATGAATAACAGAACAACTTGCGTTCTGCTAACGAATCTGTCCTGCGGCTTATATCTATTTCCATTTTATATATCTAACTCTAGGAAAGCTAGGTGACAAGCACGTGCATTGCATACTATACCCCGGATGATCTTAGAAGTTGTGAATGGTTAGTTCATTTACAACACAACTATCACTATATTGCCGATATATATTAATAACAGATAAGATACAAAGTATATAGCTTAATGACGATGACGCGTGTCATGTCAAAGTTGATTTAGGAATAAATCATTTGCTTTTTATTCTATTGTGCATCGCCTTTGTTACATTATTTAACTTTACCCGTTAATGCAGGTAGTTGCGTGCTGATTTAACAAAAAATGAATTACAAACATTTGCTATCAGAGACGTGTCACCGTTTGCAACACTGATGATTATCCGAATTTAAGTCCTTAGGAAATGCCTGTTGCTTTTAAAAAGCTTCGTTGCTACAGTTCAAGCAGTCGTCTCTTCACAAATGGTACCACAAGCATGTTGTTACAAAATGGGAAAATCTTAAAAGTCATTTTAATGGAACAGTCAAACACTAGTCTAAACCTAGATGGAACCTTTCAAACGTTTTTATAGGGCACTAGGGACCCAATCACCGATTTGTCTGACTCCTTCTTCCTATACCAGGGACAACTGGGTTATGTTGCCGGTTGTTTAAAAAGTTACTTTAATACAGAAATGTGCACATAATTGGCAAGAGAAGTATCTATATACATGGATGATGAAAAATGTAACACACTTACACGCCATGGACAGCTGTCATTTATTCTGCAGAAATCATAAATATATGATGTGTGTATCGAATATTGAATTTAAAGCATGAATGTATTTGATGTCCAAATAAAACCGTCGTCTATTGTGGGATGTCAAGACCTTCCTGCAAATCAAGGTGACGATATTTTGCCAAACAATCATTTACAACTGTTAGTTTTGGCCGGTGGTTGAAATTCAAGACCAGTTAAAAGTTTTGATATTTGATTTTAGTGGCTGTTGATAAAAGCATTTATCTATAGCGCCAGGCGAATTCAAGAGGCGTTCGTTTTATTTTTCTCCTGTCTGCTATTTTACGAAAAAGCATCATTTTTGAAACAGGTTTTCCTGTACTTTGCGTTGATATGTAAAAAAATACGTCATTCATTTACGTTGCCAGCATACGTTTTGTCGATTTTTTAAGAAATTTGTATCACGCGTTGTGCTTAATGATAATGATGATGATGATGGTCTTGGGAATACAGCTAGGTATTTTTGGAAATGAGACTACCATTCATATAAACGTGTATGTCCATGTGCATTTGATATGTTACTGATGAAATATGATGATAGAAAATATAGATCTATAATGATTCATATATTCATTAGCCCAGGTGTATATTTTTTCTACGGCACCATTTCAAGCCTTCGGGGTGTTATTTAGTCAAGGCGAACTGCACTGTAGGATATTTCAACCCTCCAGAGACAGGTTCCATGGGTCTTTCTTGACCCTCGTTAAAATGCATTTATCTCGATGTTGAAACGTTATCAACCGTTTTTATAACAAAAGATTGGCCTAATAAAATGTAAGCTATCATATATGTATGGGCATAAGTCTTTGTTTGGCCAAACTTAATAATGACACGTTATCGAGCTGACCACAATTAGCCTGTGATCCCAACACATCAAAAGATTTAATGAAGCAATATCACTGACACCCACTTCTAATCACTGTGAAGAACATTGTAAAATATTTTCTTTGAGAAGAAAGAACAAGTCACTCTGTGTTGTAGGCACCCTGTGTATTGCTGACTTATGTGTTGACTATCTTAAATGACGTGGCGGGGTTGTTTTCTTTATCTGTGCAACACATTCTGTGTGTCGTGTCCGTCAGCTACCGCATATAGCTGTCACGCATAAATGGGTATTTAGTGGCTATATTATAATTGGAATGAACTTTTCAAAAGTCGCAAAAGGATTCCAAAAAGCATTGTCATAAACCATAGATAAGTTAATAATGATATATATAAAATTCTCTGTTCTTAAAAAAGCAGAAATGCTTTTCTGGGTCTAGGTACATTCACTGAGATTGTCGATGTTTGGAAAAAGTGTTTGCTTTTGATGTGCGTTTGCAACAGACAGACTTTCAACGGCAATAAATGTATCTCCTTTGTTTGTACAATTTGCCATTATCTAAAAAGCAGGTAGTTACGTGCTGCTTGATGAGACAGATGGTACCCAACACTACAATACAAAGACTGCGATAAAACATACATTACCGTGACGATATACGTAAAATTATCTTGCCATACATCTCATCCAAAATTCGTTTAAACGATACGGTATCTGTATTCGATATGATTGTATGACTGTCTTTTCCGTTTTTGCTGAGTTGTAATGTGAGTGTTCTACAAAGACTGGCAATGAACGCTGTGCTAGAAATGGTTGCCACGCAGTCGAACATATTTTCGATAATACTTTATGTTTTAAAGCCATTTTTATGCTCATGTTTTGGATTCTGTCTTCCCCACGCCCACCAACGACCATTTGGTATTACCGAGGTCAAGGGATGGCAGCTTCAGAGTAAAGTTAAGGGTGTGAGAGGTATGCTAATGCATTTTGCTTCCTTGACTATAAACGAGGTGTTTTGCCTTGAAAAGAAGTTGATTGTTCGGGCTGATTGATTGTTTGGTTAGATCTGACTTCCGCCAAACTACAGCTGACGCCAAGCCAGGACCAACTAACGGTGGTCTTAGAGACAAGATAGATGAATTCAATGAAATAGAATAAGTTTAATCATAGAATAAGGATGGAAACATTAGTGAACAGCATGCCCCGCCCCCTAGTGCGTCTTTGTAGTGAACATAGGGGGTCACACTTGTAATATATATGACAATTGTACTCTAGTCTCAATAAAGAAGTGTGGAATTTTGAAATCGATTGAAACTTAATTCCCATGGAGATTTATAATACTTTTGATTCTGAAGAATATGGAGAACGCCTACTGGTTAAACATTTTGCACCTGCAATGATATCACTATGCAATGAAAAATGTTCACATTTATAACAAAACCCATCGTTTTGAGCAACGTTATTGAACATTCCTCTCCCCAAAAAATGCTTTAAGTGTTCAGTATAAATTTGAAAATAAAAGTGCCGAAGCGTGACCTTTGGTTTTAATGACTACACACCAATAGCTTTCATATCTTTATTTCTTGAACGATATATATCCCATAGAATAACTCAAAGCGGAAAAAATAAGATATAAGAAAAGGAAAAGAAAAGGAAATGATTCAACGTTGCACACTCTCCATTCATGTTTTCTATTTCATATCAGGATAGAACTCTATGACATTGATCTTGCCATCTAAATGCTCATCAGTGACATCAGTGGAAGGCCCCTAAGTGGCTTTTAAGAAATTCTTGAAACCCATCACTGAAAGGAAAAGATTAATATTGTGCACGGCGGGCATTGCTCTACCTTTCAATACTGGACAATAGTGCAAAACGCACCTAACATGGTTTTACATAACACTACGACCAATAATTCATTAACCGATGGCTCTGGCTTCACAAAAGGTATGGTTATCACAATGTAAAACATGATTATAGAAAAAAACTTGGGCTAAGGTTTTGCATACCGAATTTCAATTTTAAAGAATCCAGTTGCTTTATGTTGGGGAATTGTTAATACATATATCAGTAAAAAGTGTTCATATCAAAACCATGTTCTTCACTGCTAACGTTTCTCGGACATACCCATGCAAACCTGGACGTAGTAGATAATGACTTCAAATTCTGCATCTTAGTAAATACCTCACCTGTCCGTAGCTATGTCTCTCATGTCTTAAGCGGCAGTTCCGGAATCAGGGCCTTTGAGTTCCCTCCTTCTATCATTACATGTGCAGCCGTGACCTGAAAACCTGACAAAAATGTATCTCGTCATATGAAGTATTTCTCACTGGTGGCGGAAATATATTTACACCTACACAATAAACCTAAATCAGAATGACGCTTTAGAACCACACACGACCACAGAAAAATGAAGTGTGTTGTTATTAAAATTCCAAATAAAGATTTGAGAACATTTGCGATGTTCGTATTATAACTTATTTAACAAAGTTTAGTTTAATAATCGTAACCAGGTTTTGGGAAAGGAGCTAATGGAACTTACGAATAAATCGGGTTACAGGTCTCCTTGCACCCGCCATTACATGCACAGCCAAAGATATTGCAACCCCCTTTGCCACAATAAGACCAAGTCTGAAGTAAATGGAACACATATGGTATTTTCTCCCTCTTTTTTCGTTTGCTTTACGATACATATTAACGGCAACATTTGATCTCTTCATAAAAAATGAAAAAATGCTGAAGATTACGGACTAGTTACAAATAAACCTTACCTGGCTGCAGTCCAGACAATAACCATAAGTCCTGTAGCAGCATACTGCCTGGGTGTCTTCTATTAACAAAATAACCAAGCAGACTGTAGGAACAAAGATTGCAAACACGGCATTCATTTTCTTCACCTTTGGCAAGAAATAAAATAAAACGCAGATTGTAATCAGCTCAACCAACTCCACACCGTGTGCTATTTATCACGATTATTACTATTAAGGTTACTCGTGGAAACAGACAAAAGCAGCTGCAGTTAACTTCCTTTTAACCAAAAAAAACATAAGTATATACGTTCTGAAATCCATTGTACCTCTACATTAAAACTTCCTTGGTCAAAGTTATTGGTAAGTTTTGATAATTTTGTCTCACCATTATTCCTTGCAAACTTGTACTTTGCTCAGTTAAATAGGGCACGCCAGCTGAATACAACGGTGAACTGATCCCGATGGCAAGTGTATGTATGGAACTACTATTGTATTTTGATGACATCACTGATGCATCAAAGGAGAAACAGACGGTGGTCACCCTGAGCTTCAGAGATAACTTCAGAGATAACTTGACACTAACCTCTTCACTATAGCCTATCTTCATCGCTTTAAATTTGATTAACGGGCGGCGGGGGCAATCGAATGTGGTCAGAGGTAACTTGACACGATGAAGATAGGCTATTGTGAAGAGGTTAGTGTCAAGTTATCTCTGAAGCTCAGGGTGACGGTGGTATGAATCAAACGTTACTTCCATAAATAATGTGTTATAATATTAATAATTTAGTAGTTGTGACTGGTAATTTCATTCACAACACAACTGTCTCTATAGTGTTGATATATATATATATATATATATATATATATATATATATATATATATATATATATATATATATATATATATATATATTCAAAACAATTAGTATATAGCGTAATGACGATTACAGTGTTAGGAAATATTATTTGCTTTTTATTCTATCATGCAACGCCTTTTTTTACCAGAAAATGCAGGCAGTTGCGTGCTGCTTTATCAAAAAATGAATTACAAACATTTGCTGTCAGCGACGTGTCACCGTTTGCGCCACTGATGCTTATCAGAATTTAAGTGTTCAGGAAATACCTTCTGCCTTTTAAAAGCTTCGTTGCTACAGTTCGATCAGTCATCTCTTCACAAATGATACAACAAGCATGTTGTTACAAAATGTGACATCTTAACAGTCATTTTAATGGAACAGTCAAATATTAGTCTAAACAAAGATGGGACCTTTTAAACGAATTTTGTAGGGTACTAGGGGCTCAATTACTGATTTTAGAGACTCCTCCTTCCTATACCAGAGACAACTGGGTTATATTGCCGTTTGTTTAAAAAGTTATTTGAATACTGGAATGTGTATATAATTGGCCAGAGAAACATCTATATACATGGATAATAAAAAATGTAACGCAATTACACTCCATGGACAGCTGCATGTCACTATATACGCGATGTATTTGTGAACCATTATTGTAAAGCTATTTATTTTGTGGTAATTATAAATTTATGATGTGTGTATCGAATATTGAATTCAAAGTATACATGTATTTGATGCAAAAATAAAATTGTCGTCTATTGTGGGATGTAAAGAAAGTCCTGGAAATCAAGTTGACGAACAATCATTCACAACTGCAAGTTTTGGCTGGTAGGTGAAATTCACGACCAATTAAATGTACTGCTAATATTTGGGTTTAGTGGTTGTTGATAAAAGCATTTATTTAGGGTCTGGCGAGTTCAAGAGGCATTGGGACTTTTTAACCTGCCTGTATGTCTACTATTTCGTGAAAGAACAACATTTTTTCTTCTTTGCCTTGATGAGTAGATATACGCCATCCATTTAGGTTGCCAGCATGCATATGGCGATTTTTTAAGAAATTTGTATCATTCGTAGTGCTTAATGATTATGATGGTTTTTGAAATAAAGCTAGGTATTTTTGGAAGTGAGACTACGTATACTATTCATATAACACTTGTTAACATGTCCATGCGCATTTGATATGTCACTGACAAAATATAATGATATGAAATACTTACTCTTTAAATACGTGAATAGTGTCACGACATCGACCTGACCACAATTAGCCTGTGATCCCAACACATCAAAAGATTTAATGAAGCAAAATCACTGACACCAACTTCTAATCACTCAGACCATTGCAAAATATTTTCTGTGAGAAGAAAAAAAAACAAGTCACTCTATTGCTGACTCATGTGATGACGTGGCGGGGTTGATTTCTTTATCTGTGAGACAAATTAGTAATTTTTTCAGCAAATTTCCGTTAGCAGATACAGTGTGAAGGAGGAAAGCCGTGGACGTGTAGTGTCGTTTTAAGTTTCATTTGGCCTCAACCCTTCTGTTTCGTGTTCGTCAGTTACCGCATAGAGCTGTCACACATAAATGTGTATCAGTGGCCATATTATAATTGGCATGAACGTTTCAAACGTCACAGTAGGATTCCAAAAACATCGTCATTAGCTATAGATATGATACAGATAAAACGTTTGTCCTTAAAAAACACAACTGCTTTTCTGGATCTGGGTTGGGATCTACATTCATTGTGATGATTGATGTTTAGAAAATATGTTTGCTTTTGATATAAGTTTGCAACAGACAGAATGACAACTGCATTAAATGTATCTCCTTTGTTTGTACAATTTGCCATTATCTAAAAACGCAGGTAGTTACGTGCTGTTTGATTAGACAGACGGTACCCACGCAAAATGGCAATACAAAATTAGGTAAAATAGACATTGCAGTAACGATATACATAAAATTATCTTGCCATACATCACATCCAACGTCCGTTTAAAGGATGCGGTATCTGCTTTGGATATAAAGGTGTATGATTACTTTTACTTGGCAAGAAGGATGGCCAAGAACCCTACGTTAACACGAAACCAGTGAATAAACAGGTAGCGCTGGGCTACAAAGAACAGAAACCTAATCACCGTGCATTTGGTACCATGTGGTCTTCTCAGATGAAGTCTACCCAAGTGATGACCGTCTACGAATTGTTTTACAAAAGAACAGATGAAACAAGAAAAATATTAATTAAATAGGTGCTGCAGGTCGTTCTCTTCGTGCTTGAGGTATTTATGTTGCATTGGTGTCAGTCAATTGTTTCCCTTTGGGGAAAGTGTGTTTTAGCAGCAACGGTGATAGTGTGTATTGAATGTTCAATATAAATGTATTAATAAACGTGCTTAAGCATGACGTTTGGTATTAGTGATGACACACCCATAACTTTGGCTTATCTTTATTTGTTGAACAATATGCCGCTCATAGAGTAAATCGAAGTAAAAATAATAAGAAATAACAAAACAAAAAGGATGGGAAATAAATTAACATTGCATACTCTCCAATTATATGTTTTCTATTTCATATCAGGATAGATCTCCACGAGATTGATTTTGCCATTTAAATTCTCATCAGTGACATCAGTGGAAGGTTCCTAAATGGCTTTTGAAAACATCTTCATACCCATCACTGAAATGAAAACAAAATATGTAGTACATGACGGTCAATTGCACCAGCTTTCAGTGTTACACAACAGTAAAAACGAACCTACTGTAATATGATTACATGTATACATAATTCTACGACCATTAATATATAGCCCGATGGACATGGCATTAGTATAGTTATCGGTACGTAAACTATTATTTGAAAAAGTCTTAAACATTCCAAATACAAATCGCATGGAACGGGGGGGGCTAAGGGTGTATATATAGGACTTAAATTTTAAACAATTCATCTGCTTATCATCGGGGCCGTGTTACTACATATCAGTACAAAAAGTGGTCATATCAGAACCATTTCTACAATGCTAACATTTCTATGACACACCCATGCAAAACTGG
Source organism: Lingula anatina (assembly GCF_051362555.1). Lineage (NCBI taxonomy): Eukaryota > Metazoa > Brachiopoda > Lingulata > Lingulida > Lingulidae > Lingula > Lingula anatina. The sequence continues at coordinate 13,593,058 of NC_141776.1, read as the reverse complement.
ACGTGGGTTGACAATGATAAATTCTACATCGTAGTAAATACCTCACCTGTCCGTAGCTATCCGCCTTATGTCTTAAGCCACAGTTCCAGAATCAGAGTCTTTCAGATCCCTTCTTCCATTATTACAGATGCAGCCGCCATGTATAAATCTGTAAATAAATGCATCTCAGCATCTAAAGTATTTGGCAGAAATAGATATACACAAACACAATAAACATAATCAGATAGCGTTTTAGAACCAAACAAAATCACAGATTAATAATAAAGTGTGTTGTAATGAAAAAAATTCAGTTTAGTTTTGATAACGATTTCTTTGTTGGTATTCTATCTTATTTAACATAGCTTAGTGTTATAATCATCACCATTTTTGTGAAACAAGCTGATGGAACTTACGTAAAATTGGGGTTACAGCTCTCCCTGCACCCGCCCTCACATTCACAACCAAAGATATTGCAATACGTTTTGCCACAGAATGTCCACGTCTGAAGTAAATGGGGATTGTTGGTATTTTCGTCCTTTTTTTCGTTCAATTTAAAAATTCATATTAACGGCAAAATTAAATAGCCTTAAATTAAAAATATAAAAAATTGCTTAAGGTTACGGACAGGTTGCAAAAAAGTCTAACCTTGCTGCAGTCCTGACAATAACCATATTGCCCGCGGCAGCATACTGCTGTGGTGTCTTCTATTAACAAAGTAACCAAGCACAATGTGACAAAATGTGCAAACACGCCAGTTATTTTCTTCACCTATGTTAAGTAAGATAAAACGTAGAATGTAATCAACCGATTCCACATCGTGCGCTATTCATCACGATTATTACTATTAACATTATTCTTAGAAACACACAAAAGCAGTTGCAGTCAAATTCATTATATACAATTCTTTTTAACCAAAAAGTAACATAAATATATACGACCTGATATCCATTTTACATCTACATTAGCACTTGGTCAAAGATATCGGCTAGTTTTGATAGATTTGTCTCACCATGATTCTTTGGAAACTTGTAATTTGCTGCGTTAAAAATGGCAAGCCAGCTGAGTGCAACGGTGAACGAGCCCCGATGGTAAATCGATAGATATTGTATCATAGTATATATATATATATATATATATATATATATATATATATATATATATATATATATATATATATATATATGGATCTACCACCATATCTTAATAACAACATCACTGATTCATCAAATGAAAAACAGACGGTGGTATGAACACTACGTTATTTCCAAAAATAATGTATAATGTGCCATTTTCCCCATGTTTGCGTTAGATAGGCATCCCAAAACAAAAACGATATTCGTGTATCCTCAACGGGCTGCTGTTGGGGGGGGGGGGGGGGGGGGGTCGGGCACCTGTCTGGCATATTCTAATTGATTTCCTTAAGAATATATACCCTGTTTTAATATTGAAAAGTACACGTAAATATAATGAAACAAACATAAACCATGGGTGTCATAAACCATTATTTACTAGCTCATACATGCATGTAGAAATGTATTTACAAGATAAGGAAAGAGTAGCATTCTGATTCATTTAATATATTCAACTCCAGGAAAGGTCACAAGCACGTACATTACATACTATATATATCCCGGATAATCTTAGTAGTTGGGAATGGTTAGTTAATTTACATCACAACTTTCACTATAGTGCTGATATATTTCAAAACAATTAGTATAAAGCTTACGATGACGGTGTTAGGAATAAATTATTTGCTCTTTGCCCTATATAATGCATCGCTTTTGTTACACCATTTAACTTTACCCATTAATGATTGCGTTCTATTGTTTTGCTCTATCCAGATAACGTTTTTTAGTATTTCCTGTAGTTTTTTGTGATCATCTAAGTCAGACGTGTGTTATATCAAACCACCCCTCTACATCGTAAAAAATCAATGGATCTGGCCCTGCCGTACACCCATGCAGAGCTGAACGTATAATGTAGATTTAAAGTGCTTCTCAGCGTTCGCATTATGAAAAATACCCCACCCGTCTTAAAAAGCGTCTTCAGCGCCAGGTCCGGGAACATGAGCTGGAATGTCCCTTCCTTTATTTTTTACAAATGTGCTTTCCTAGAAATACATTCGTGCCTCAATATGCCATCTCGCACAAGCCATGGAAAACGATGTACCAAGTTTTTATCAATATGCGCTCTAGTTGGCAACTTGAATGCATCAGTGAAAGAGACTGCTTATTTCCAGCGTATCAAAGGGTTTTAAATGACTAGTTAACATACGGCTGGCTGATACCATGCCACTGGAAGCTTACAAGATGTGTATGTGTACATTGCAGAAAGAATTAAGTAAAGTATTATTTTTTATTTTCTTTTGATTTTTTTGTTTTCAGATTTAATATTTCATTTTCAATTAAATATTTGTCTATTAATATTATTTGTAGGTTCATTATTTCTATAAAAAGAAATAATTGAATTTATGAAAATTTTAACTTATAAAAAGTTGGGTTGCGACTTTCTTTGCAGCCTCCCTTGTATGCACAGTCAAATACATTGCAACCACCGTTTTTGCCGTAGTACCACCAAGTCTGCAGTCGGTGAACATATATAGCATTCTATCCATGTTGATGATAGTTCTCTTTTGATTTATTGCAATGCACCCATCAACATTTAGTTGCAATTACCCTTTTACTGAACACCAGGGAATACTACGCATTTGAAATTCTAACAAACGATACTGTGCTTACGCAGACTTGGCACTGCCCTGGTTATCAACTATCGAGCGCATAATACTTACCTTGCTGCATGCATGCTGCACAAAAACCGTCATTATAGGCTTTGCGGCTTGTGAAAAGTTTGTAGAAAAGACCATACTTTTTTAAAGAATTTGCAGGAGGTTTGCAAGAAGCTACTCATTTACATAAAAATAACTTGTCGGAATTTTGCAAGTTTTCTCAGCTGATTTGGATAGGGTATACCTCGCGCAACTGATGAAATTTCCAGAAAAAGTCTTATTTATGTTATATATAAGTCTAGCCCGCTTTTTCTGTCATTTTAAAATAAATCAGTCAAAATTAGTCTAAACCTAGAAAGGCACTTTTAAACATAATTTTAGGGTCCTAAGGACTCAATAACTGATTTGACAGACTCCTTACACACTTATACACCATGCACAGCTGCATTTTCACTTTCACCGCGAATTTGTGAACATTTACTGTAAAGTTTTTTTAGACCTGTAAACTGCTCCATTTGTATACGCAAGAGTTGAGATGTTTTAGGCGTTGGTCATAAACGTTGCCGCTTATTGTGATACTTGGACATGTCAACGTAGGCGGCTGAACGTGTTAACGTGCCTTGGTTGAAAAAATAGAATGTTCTTGGCAAAGAATCATTCACAACTGCAAAATTCGGCTGGCAGGTAAAATCTGTGACCTACTCAGTGTACTACTTATATTGGATTTTAGTGGTTGTTGATAAAATCATTTATCTACTGAAATCAAGGGACATTCGGGTTTTTTAACCTGCCTCTATGTCTACCATTTCTCTAAAGAGCAACAGTTTTCAAACAGTTTTTCCCCTAATTTCCACTGATAGGTAAACATACGCCATTCAGGTTGCCAGCATACATTTTGTCGATTTTTAAAGAAATTTGTATCATTCGTAGTGCTTAATGATTATGATGGTCTTTGAAATACAGCTAGGTATTTTTTAAGTAAGACTACTATTCAAATAACATGCGTTTCGCCTTTGATATACATGTATTACCGACGAAATATGATGATAAGTAAAATAGATCTATTAAAATTAATCCACTCTTTTGCCCGTGTGTTTTATTTTTCTACTCACCAGTTCAAGTCTTTGGGGTGTTATCTATATGCATACGTAACTGTATTCGTAGGCCTCTCTCTTGCCTAGTATTGTGAGATACGATATCAAACAGTCCTTTCTTTCTACAGCATTCCATTATGACGTATTTTTACAATTCTGCGTGTTAAATAACAAGTCTGTTCTCGGGACATTATCTTGTCAGACATCAAATTTGAGAATGGTTAACTATCTGTTTTATATCCCATCCTCCGCTAAAATTTACTTCACAGCAGATTAGATTCCTTGTAGCTACGATATTTTGCCACGGTGAACTGCATTGTGGGATATATCAATCCTCCAGAGAGAGGCTCCATGGGTCGGTCTTGAGGGCAGAAACCACCAAATAATTTCCCATTGACGACCATACTAAGAAATGCCTGCAAAACTGCATGAACAAAATCATTGGGTGAAACATTTCCCATCCCCATGGACAGCAGACACACTGACATAACTCCCAATGGCAAAAAAATGTACTGTCATCAAACATTATTTCTTACTGGCATCACTTGAACATGTGCACCCCTCTGTTTGTAAACAAACCACTGCACCACTCACAGTCGGTAGCCCCCTCCGCCAGAGGTCTCACGGCTGCACCGCACCTGTGCCTGGTCCTGAAAAAAAAAGCTGGCAGTTGTTTACACCCTAGCCTGCTAGTTGATACCAAAATTAACCCTAGCAACACACAAAAATTGCCAGGAAAAAAGGAAAAAAGCACTAATTTGCCCTCACTGAACTACATTCGTTGATTTAGTGGTTTCTGCCCTTGACCCTCGTTAAAATGCATTTATCTCGTGGTTGAAACATTATCGTGCGTTTTTATAACAAAGGATTGGCTAAATAAAATGTAAGCTATCATAGGGACATATGTTTTTGTTATCGACCTGACCACAAAAAGCCTACACATATTAAAAACCTATGATCACAATACGTTTATCAGAAAACTTTTGATGAAGCACCAGCATGTGCATTCACTTCTAATTGCTCAGAGCACTATAAAACATTCTCTTTGAGAATAAAAGAACAAGTCACTCTGTTGACGGCACCATGCGGATTGATGACTGATGTAATAGCTGCAATACGCTTAGACTACCTAGAATGGTGTGACGGGGGATTTCTTTATCTGTGCAAGAAATCATGAAATTGCTTCAGCAAATTCCCATTAGTACATACAGTGTGAAGGTGGGGTTGTGGGCGTGTACATGTAATGTACTTCTGTGCATTGTGTCCGTTAGCTACATCATAGAGGTGCCACACATTTTCAAACGTCCCAGTAGGATTCCACAAAATATTGTCTAAAACTATTGATAATTTTTATCATAATATGGATAAAACGTGCTGTCCTTAAAAAACACAACTGCTTTTCTGTATCTGGGTTGGGATCTACATTCATTGTGATGATCTTTGGAAAAAGTGTTTGCTTTTCATTTATGTTTGCAATAGACAGAAGGTCAACTGCATTTACTGTGTCTCCTTTGTTTGTACAATTTGCCGTTATTTAAAAATGCAGGTAGTTACGTGCTGCTTGATTAGAAAACAGAATCCACGCAAAACGACAAGGAAAATTGCGGTAAAACACTCATGATATACGTAAAATTATCTTTCCATACATCTCATCCACAGTGGGTATAAACTACAGGGTTTCTGCATTGGATAGAATATGTATGACTTCTTTTACCAGTATCTTGGGCAAGAAGGATGGCCAAGAAGCCTAGGTTAACACGACACCAGTGAATAAATAGGTGGCACTAGGCTACAAAAAACAGAAAGCTTATCATCTTGCATTGGTACCATGTGGTCTTCTCAGATGAATCCAGATCCCTGCTCTACCCAAGCGATGGCCGTCTAAGTGTAAAAACAGTGTTTAGCACTTAAACACATTTCTAAGCGCCTGTTTTGTCTCACTTTTTTCGACGCGTTTAGCACCTAAGCACGTTAAGCTCGTTAACATATTACACACTTTGACGCGTTTGCCGCCTAATAAATGTAGGGTGTATTTGCTTTACTCTTAGGTGGTAAGGGTTTCACACAAACACACACACACACACACACACACACACATGAAGACACGGTCACCTTCAACTATTATAGCTATCTCTATCTAAAACAGGGTACCGTGAACTGTCAACATAGTTGATTTACACCACCATCTTTACAGCGGGACTTATTCATCCTTGTGTTAGCTGACCTTGCGAGGAAGTTTATTGGAATATAATTCTGAAAAAGTTAGGAAAATTCACTAGTTTACTAAAGACACGAAACAGCTATCACTTTTACTTTAAAACATTTTTTTCATATTTTGATAAAATGCGTTACGGTATTGATGTTCATTTATTTTTTCCGGAAGTAATGAACAATAGAACATCAGGATGATGGTGGGGTATTCATTATAATGGTTTCAATGCATGCTGGTTATTTTGGTAACGATAGTCCGAATATTTTACAAATCGCACCGCTCTAGTCGCCGACTAACCCAAAACCCATTTTGGAATTAACCGCTAACTGTAGTTCATACAGCATAAGACGTGTTTTAGTGATTTATAAAAAAGGTTTTCAAAACATTAAATAATGTTTTTCCAGAATGTTATAAAAAACGCTTATAAAAATGCAGGGCATCATTTTGCATGGAGTTGAAAACACCCATAACGTTACCATAACGTTATTCTATACCATCACCATCATGAAACCAGCTGATAACGTCGTGAAAACGTTATGTTTTTATTTAGATTATTACTGAAGGAAGGACACAACGCGTTCGAGCAGGCTGCTTCTCGCCTCCAACAGCTCCATGCGTTTACAAGGGGAAGTGATAACCAAAATTGTTGAGTCTTGTAATAAACTTGTTATGGGATCGTATACATGGGATTGTGAAGCATTTTCTTTCTGTGACAAGCTTGAAAAGCTAAACGTGTTGTTTAGCAGCTCCACGCGTTAAGGAATTCCACACCTATAGCAGCTCCATATGTTTAGCAGCCTCACGCGCTTAGCAGGGGAAGTGCTTAGCCAATGTGCTTAGCTAGTGATAGACTTGTTATAAAATCATATCCCGGTGAAGCTAAACACATGGCTAAACGTGTAACACTGCCAACGTATCTAGCTTTTTCTTCTGTGAAACGCTTGAAAAGCTATGTGTTTAGTATTTACACAGATTTCTAAATGCGTATAGGTGCCTAACGTGTTTTGTATGTATTTTAATGCTAAACACTGTTTTTACAGTGTAATTGTTTTACTAAAGATCAAATGGTACAAGAAAAATGTAAAACAAATCAAGGCTGCAGGCGGTTCTGTTCGTGTTTTATGTTGCATTGGTGTCAGTCAATTATTTCTTCTTGGAGAAAGTTTGTTTTGGGCAACGACGGTATTTATTATTCCTCGATAAAATAGTGCGCATTAAATGTTCAGCATAAATTTGTTAATAAACTCTCTTAAGCATGAAGTTTGGTTTTAGTGACTACACACTGCCTATCTTAATTCATAGAGCGATATTCACCCCGTACAATAATTGGAAATAGAATAAGAAATAACAAAAGGAAAAGGAAAGGAAATAAATCAACGCTGTATATACTCTCTATTCATATGTTTTTATTTAATATCAGGATAGAACTCAATGACATTGTTCTTGCCATCTAAATTCTCATCTGTGACACCAGTGGAAGGTTCCCAAATGCCTTTTGAAAACATCTTCAAACCCATCACTGAAAGGAAAATAATAAATATGGTGTACGACGGGCATTGCTCCACTTTTCAATCTTGCACAATAGTAAAAACGAACCTTACATGGCACTATGACCAATAATTTATTAACCCATTAATCTGGCATCAGTATGATTATTGCTATGGAAATCATGATTATAGAGAAAAAAACTTAAATATTCCAAATACAAATTGCACTTGGGCTAAGGCTTTGCATGCAGAACTTAAAGTTTAAACAATCCAGTTGCTTTATGTTGGGGACGTGTTATTACATATCAGTATAAAATTGGGGAAAAACCGTGTTCTATTTTTCTAACATTTATGTGGCAAACCCATGCAAAATTGGACGTAGGTAGATAAGTTCTTCATATTAGCATCGTAGTAAATACCTCACCTGTCTTTATCTGTGCCTGTAATGCCCGTCAATTTCGGAATTAGGTCCTTGAATATCCCTTCTTCTATTATTACAGGTGCAGCCGCCATGAACTGCCCTGAAAATAATTGTAACTGAGAATATTAAAATATTTCGCAAAGGTGGTGGAAATAAATTTACACAAAAACAGTAAACCTAAATTGGAATGGCGCTTTAGAACCAAGCACGACTACAGAAAAATAATAAAGTGTGTTGATATGAAAAATTTCATTTAAAGATTTGAGAACATTTCCCATGTCCGTATTTCATATTGCTTAGCGTTAAAATCAGCACCAGTTTTTGTGAAAGCAGCCGATGGAACTTACGAAAAAGTCGGGTTACAGCTGTCCTTGCATCCGCCCTTACATGCACAGCCAAAGATATTGCAACCCCCTTTGCCACAGAAGGACCAAGTCTGAAGTACACGGAAACTTTTGATATTTTTGTCATCTTTTTTCGTTTATTTTTACAATTCATTTTCATGGCAACATTTAATCGCTTTAAAAATAAAAAAAATGCTTGAGATAACGGACACGGTCAGATGAAAACTCCCTAATTACTGTCTTTGCGTACCTGTGTTGGATAATAAATGAATAACTGTTCAAACGCAGTTTTAATTGTGCTGATTAACAAAGGACGTGTGTATTTTCTACCTAAAGAAATACATCAATGTCTTACCATGGTGCAGTCTGCACAATATCCGTCAGGATGTACTTGTCGACAACAAACTGCTTGAGTGACGTCAATTACCACGCCCATCAAACATAAGACAACAACTAGACCGGTTAAGCCACTAAACATGTTCCTGATATCAAAAATGATAAAGCATCTATTTACAACAGTCAGCAAGTGATATGAATATATTGGTAACTAGAACCCCCCCCCTCCCCCCCCCCCCCCCCCCCCCCCCCAGAGCAACAGTCCTCTGCCAAGCAAGCTATATTATTTTTATTATACCAATAGTTAATAGTTAATGGATCACCATAATCTATTTCTTACTTGGCCCACTCCTGCCACTTTCCAAAAATCCAGTCGCTTCTTTTTATTTCTATTTATTTATTATTTTGTGTAATGCTTTGTATAACAGGCAGACAGACAGACACACAGGCAAACAAAAACCAAAACAATACTTCCTCGGGGAAGTAAATGCAGTATCTTAATTGACAATCACTTACTTAAATAGTACTCTAAAATAATTATAACAATAATCGTTGACACTGACAGAGAGAATATATGTATGTTTTGTAGTTCTATCGACTTATACAACATCTGTTTACTTATAAATGCTATACATATAATTCTCACCCACCGATATGTTTTTGGAAACCTCAGGAATAAATGCTGCAATTCAGACTACAGAGAGGTAATGCGTGTCGATTTTTATATAGCTCAGTATGCAAATACCTGCATTATTTGGATAGGTAATGTACAGCTAATGCACTGGATAATTTGCTTGTTTTAAAAAGCGTTTAATTAATCAATATATCGAAAACCAAGCAACCCGATGGGTGTACGGGTGGCATTCGTGTCCGAAAAAGTTATCACTCTAAGATGATATCTAAGATGTCACACTCAAAGATGCTACACGGTGACCTTAGCAAATATCAATCACATTAGTGAAGTCGCAGTTAGCTCACAGATACATCATTAAGCCACACAGTTAGCTAAGATCGTTAGCTTACAAATGAGATGTAATAGCTATAGCTAGTTCATGGATGTCACCTGTTCATTTATTTATTAAGTATAGTTAAGGCTCGACATCAAAATACTATACACGTTAAACCTTGATTGCATGTTCCATGATCTATTCCTGAGGTGTGAAGACAGATTCGCCTGCTGAATTGGAATGCGCCAGATATAGCAGAAAGACGTGGTTTCTTATTCATTTTATTTTTCTTGTGAAAGGAAATGAGCGGTATCAATCTTTGCAGATAGTCATGCTGTATGAACAGTGCACGATCCTTTCACAACACAACTTATCAATTATTTGCGTCAGCTGCTTTTTGGGGGGATTTGCATCTAGGATCATGGTTTTTGGAATAAAGCATTTGCTTTGCAATTGAATGGCTTTGAATGAAACAAAGCGTAATTTGCTTACACTATAAAAACCACTGACTTCACACAAGCATATGCCATTTCATGTGACATTTACCATTATCATAAAATGCAGGTAGACGCGTGATGCATTTTACGAACCTTTTTCATACGCTATCGATGTATCCAGTATCGATGCATTTTCATGTGCCTATTTAAATATTTAAGTGAAAACTCGATGTCATGGTCACACTGCCCGTAATGGCTCAGAAACGTATCCAACGGTTCATTTTGCCTGACTGGTTCAAATATGTTTGTTTATGTCTCCTTAATTCTATTGTACCACAAACTTTCATAGTCCCATCCACAAGGAGACAGAAGGCAAAAAAAAATATTGATTATTCGAGATTTGACCACTATCCTAATCATGTTAACAATTTTAACAATGTAGCAAATTGTTACCTGTATAAAATGTTATGGCCTTAGGGATAAAAATTATATATCAAATATTCAATAGGACTCATTATCCTTTTCATCACGTAATTAAAACACATTAGCAACATTTTATAACGCGTCACCTGACCCAACCTCAATGATTGGGGCAAACACGCATGCGCAGACATTTAACAACTCTAACGACAGGTTTCCTTCTTTATTTATGCCTAGCAACTGGAACATAATACTGGTATTTAAGTAACGAAATCACTATGACCTGGGATTCATGCAGAAGGGATTAATAGACTGTCAACGGACTATGTGACCTGGTATGTTTTATTGCAGGTGGACTTTGTTTTAGGGCCATTTGATGGTCGTTTCTATAACATTTAAATGTTTAACGAGCACATTACCAGTACAGTCACTATTAATGACTACATCCGAGTACACGGTCTTCTTACAAAAGTTTAACACAATCAGATTTCATGCATTATGGCAATGTGGGACTCTGGAATCATTTTATGAGGTTTCTAATTAGTAAAAAGTGGACGTTAAGTTTGAAATAGATTATATTTAACAAACATTTAAAAACAGTGTGAAGCTGAGTCAGTCCTCACAGCGCCTCCTCATTTTAGGCATACGTCCCGTCCATGTAATACTCCTTTTGTGGATCCATTACCTTTGGAATGCAAATAGGCCTACACCGTATCGGTGTCAGTAAATACTCCGGTAAAGAAACAAATTTTATTATTCCACCTAAAAACATACTGATGGCGTGTTTGGTTAGAGAAGTTTAAGTTTATACAAAAAGCTTGTTTACTTAAATCGTGCCTTCAAGTACCAAAACGGCAATACATTTCTTGTCATTTCATGATTACTTTTCCAGTACGAGAGATAGGAGTCTAGTAATTGCAGCTATAACACGTCGCCCCCCTTCCACGCTTCAACCAGCGCTCTAGTTAATCATTCTTTTGATGCGTGTGGTTTAAACGTTATGCAGCTTGAATTCAAGGTAAATAAAAACACATTAACGTGTCATCACGGCTGTCTCACTCAACCGTATTTCATCTTATTTATTTTAAAAGCCACATATGGTACTGAAAGTACCCGCTCAGTGGATTGTTAAGTGGATTTTATATAGCATTCGGCAAACAAGACTTCACACGCTGTTATGCAATAATTACGCCATGATTACTTAATGTCTATCGTAAAAGAGTGATGAAAACTTTGAGTTCAGATTTATGACGGCTTTTCAACAGAAAAAAAACACATTGAAAACTTAACTATGATGACGAGCAGAGGGCGGGCTTAAATTTCCACTAAGTACACTAAACAATTAAGAACAGAACAGCAAAATATACATCGCAGTGAATTTGTGAATTCGAGCTGATGATCGATGCACCAGCAGCGTTTTAGGGTGAATCTGTAATATCGATTTCAAATAGATTCCCTCCACTGAACAGCTGTCAACACAGTTTACAACTATTAAACCAAAACAACAAGTTGCACAATCCTGTCCCAGGATTTTTTCTCAACACAATAACCTGTGATTTTATCAGTACAGAGGAAAGTAATGTAACATCGTAGTTGCTGCTGCATGAGACAGCCATTTCTCCTACAGAAAAAAAATTGTAAAACCAAATTCTGGAACTGGATTGTAGCCCATGGCTAGTCGTCAGGCAGGTCAATTTTTTATTATATGGTAATATCTGACTTTGTGACAGAGTAACCTGGAACATCGGTCACAATATTACGCCAATTTACAAGGCAGTTAAACTGACGACGAACGCTTGGTCGTCGTATGCGCAGAAACGTGCGGGGTAGTTCATAAAGCAACAAAATTGAAGTTTGTGCTCTAAAAGTGTTTAGTATTTATTGCACTTAAATTAAGAAAAGTATTTCACGTTAAGGGACAGATTTTATAATCCCCCACCCCTCCACAATTAACTCCCCATTGGTTTCGGAGCCCCCTCCTCCCTCAGATAAATAAGTTAATCAGCTCGATACATAGGCAGCATTTCCCACCTACGTCCTCCATATTATACAGCAAACAGATCGTCACCTTTCACATATGTGCCGGACAAAGAGAGACGATCACGTGCTAGATCTGCGAGTGGACCAGGCATCACTATACACCATTCCAGATATTTACAAAGGAAAGGGTGCTACATGATGAAGAAATACGAATAAAATAATCAGATAAGCACACACCTTTAACATATTCCTCCACGCAATTATTATTATCATTGTTATCAATATACTAATCCTAATACGATTCTAATACTATCGTCAATAAAATATATAAAAAGTTCTAAATAAATATGTCAATTCTACATGTAGCTACACATAAGTGATGGCCGTCTGTGGATGTGAAAATATTATTAAAAACCGATAATCTCATATGAATTACTCTTAAACGAGTATACTTTCACTATTTACTCAGTACTTTGATGTCTCAGTTTCATCGAAACTCAAATTTTACAAGTGGCCTTTTTTAAAAGCTAATTCCCTCTTGATAAAAAGTAAATGCTTTGTGAAGAATATAATCAAATAAGATATCTTTTTCCATCACCATACAGCCTTTACAAATATTATATACTGTTAAGCATTGTATTTCTTAGTGTAATACATATATACCGGCTGTATTTATAAAAAGAAAACGAATGCAAAATTAAGAAATACACTAGTGTTTTGACAACTAAATGTTGATTTAAAAAAAACATTTGGAGCAGTCATGTGTTTTCTATTAATAGTGAAAATTTCGAGCCACTGCAATAAAAGGTACATGTTATGATATTTTTGGTAAAGTGCATCTTTAAAAGGTGTCAATTTGCAGAATTAATATGATTCCTCAGATGTTGATTTTACATATATATGTGACCAGGAAAACGTTAGGATACTTCGTCCTAGACACAAATGGTAAATATGTGCGGAAACACTTTACCGCGTGGGATTCAAAGATGGCCACGTGTCTACCACGTGTTGATGACAATTTTCTGAGGCTTTGACACACAATGAATTTGGTACATGTCCGGGTCAAGGTCCAGTTTCTGTCCTGGTGGAATGGCTACTTTAAACTGACGGAAAAACATGGCCTGTAGAAAAACAAAAAATAATTAAAATGATAATTAGTCTGGAAAAATAATGCAATTTTATACGAAACTTAAATGGAAAGTCAAGGACACTCACAACTAAGTTCAGTAATACTCATCTGCAATACTGTATAATTTGGAAAAAAAAGGCAAGTATACACTATAAGCAATATAACATAATGGACACCGATATAACCCAACCAGCCTAGGAAATTTAGCAAAACAACTTAAACGATATGGAACTAATTAGTAATATAGACTAATGGTGACTGGAGTCCAGGTTATATATATATATATATATATATAGTAATTATTACCATTAGAATTCATGATTATTTCTTCCAAAATATTACTGTTTAAAAATAAAATCATAGAAGTCCATCTCAGGAACCTACTATGGCTATCATCAAGTTTGACCTAGCAATAGCTTCGCCCATGCACTTCCGTTTCCCTGCAGAAAATGGCCTCCATATTTTAGGGTCAATTTTCTCCAATGCGCCATCTTTCGTAAGAAATCTTTCTGGTTTGAATTCTTCTGGTGACTCCCAATTTCTTGGATCTCGATGAATCACCCAAAGATTTGGATAAACCACTGTGCCCTTTGGAATATCGTAGCCGCCTACATGTTGTTGGAATATGTTGTTCAATTATAAATTATTTTGAAGTGTCATTTTGGAAATTGGTAAGAAACTGATAGTGCTAATACGTAAAAACTGACAGCATACCTCGTTCATTTAACTATCAACGTTACAGGCATACGACTCACACATTATTCAAAAGATTGCGATCTTTGGTAAAGTAGGAATGTTGCCAAGTTTAAAGAGGTCATTGAAGATGCATTTAACTTGTTCTTTTTCATTACTGAAAACAACTTTAGTCCGTATTACATTACCAAGTGTAGTGTCACGCAGTGCCTTATGCGCCAGTGTGCATGGTGTAGCCGGCCGAATTCTAAGGGTCTCTTTAAAAACCGCCTCGCAATATTTCATCTTGGATTTGCTTTGATTGAGGTCGTCCACGTCTGTAGAATTATAACATGTTCATCTGATTTATGGTTTATGTTTAGATGACAGGACATTTGAAATATTGGTTATCTAAAATATTGCATTTTATTCTCAGAAAGGTTGCACTAAAGTGCCAGATAAACATATTTGAAATGAAATATGTTATAAAGTTATAATAATAATATAATGACAATTTGAATTTTCTCGATATAAATCGTTTTTTCCGTAGCTGAGAAAATGAAGATAAAGCATATGATTGTTAGTATTTTTTAGTTAAATTAGCTAGGAAAAAATGCACCATAAAACAATTACTTATGGAAAGTTTACAAGTATGTGTCTGCATTTACTGATCATTAGCTTGTATCCAGTAATGATATGGAATCTTTGTTTCAAACATCAGGAAATGTTATTACCTTGGTTTTTTTTCTTCCATTTTGTCAAATATTTCTTTACTATAAATTGAAAAATAAAGCAATCAACCATTATAAGGTTAGTGTGTATGTTTGTGTTTGTTCGTGCTTGAGAGTGTTGTTATCTCACCAAAAACGTCCATAATTTCCAGATGCATCTTTTCTTGCACGTCTGGTTTGTCAGCTACGTACAACAAAAGCCATTTGAACGTTTCTCTCGATGCGATTACTCCACCTAGATAGACACAGTCAAAAAGGAAATTACTTGAAATGGCCTAACAAAACAAGACTGTGCACATTGTCATTACACCACAAATCATGCATAAAAAGACGTGTAACATAAACACAAATTAAAGTACACATTCATGATTGACTTCTACATGTAGAATCGCTTTTGTTTGAAATACAAAAAAAAACTCTTTCAAACAGTGTGGTATATATCAATCTTGTACTGAAATAATAAATATTCATTTACCATGAAGTACATGACGCCCATGACTCACTTACCAATAAAAGTATCCAACACTATTTGAATAATGCAATCATCTGTCAAAACTTTCTTAACGTCTCCATCGTTGGTTGTGCCATGGTCCTGGCGCGCTAACAGCAGTTGGTCGGTGAGGTCCCTAACATTTTCTGGAAATATAGTAATCAATAAAAAATTAGTTTTAAAATGTATGTTTGCGCATTGCTATTCGTGGTAAACTGAGTAAAAAAATTATATATATATATATATATATATATATATATATATATATATATATATATATATATATATATATATATTCTGTTAAAGAGCATAAAACCCCATATTCATTTTGTGAGATGTCGTCTTAAATAACAGGACAGTCATTTCATTATTCAACTTAAAACTTTTTTTTTTTTTTTCAGAAAAAAATTCATCGTGACGGATTTGTCTCGTGGAAGTAACATCCAATGCAATTTACGGGTTTACGGGACCAATGTACAATACAAGAGTTTTAAATTTAAAACATACATTTGTAAATAGCATAAGGAAACACAATTTCAAAGTAAAAAACAAAAAAAAAAAAAGAAAGCCACCCCTACCTGGATTTAGACTGGCTTCGTGATCCTTTAACATTCGCCTTTGAAAATCAATCATCTCATTGCGAATTTCTTTTGCTCTCAGGGTTGAAGGAATAGGTATGTGCTTAAGAAAAGGTAAGATGTCAGCAGGCAGACGGCTTCCAAATAAAACGGTCATAATTTCTGCCAGTTTCTCTTTCAGCCACAGAAACTCTGGATCGTCGAATTTATAGCTGTAGGTCAGAAAAAAGATAAACCCCATTTTAATAGTGCGTTGTTACAAATATTATATACTCCAAAGTATTTTTCATGCGATATGTTATGTATTTAACAAGAAATGCAATGAAAAAACATCCAATAATTCCCAAAGAAAAACTAAATGTATTATAAGTAATGGACAATGGATGCAAAAGGATATAAATAAGAATCAATGAAAAACACACACACATACGCACTGTCAAAGCAACTGTGCAAACAGTTTTTACAGAGTCTATGTTAAATAAAGAAATGTACGTAGCTTACCTCTTACCAAAGGCAACCGTACAGATGATATTATATATCAGTAAAGTGGTGTACAAATCGACGTCTACAGGTTCAGTCTGTTTCGCCAACAAAGGGGCAACCTCCTCAAACGCCGACTTCGCCAAACAATTTAACTTTCCGCTTAAGAGGTATGACCTAAACAGAGAAGAGTTGTTTGTTTTAAGTTTAAGTTCGTCTATTGTAATTGCCTATCGATAAATACGTTTTGGATATTGACGACAAGCGTTTTTGGCACGCTTTTTTGTAATAAGTATACAACGGGCAGCGATCTGCACTTGCACCAGTAACTTCATATCTGGTTGATAACCCTCGCCTTTTTTATAATTATTCCCTGAAGAGATCAAAATGCATCGAATTGACTCCAAATCAAGAGAATACACTATTTATTCTGTCAATGTTAGAACAAACCCACCCCCCACCCCCCCAAAAAAAACCAAATTGACTTTCCTCCCTAAACAGATTTACCTGAGACCTTTCACCGCCATGTTTCTCTGTAATGCCCACATAGGACAGTAATCAGCAAACGCGATGTCCTTGTGACCATCGGAAAGCAGGTAAGCTGCAATGGGGCAATACATTTTCAGAAAGTTGGAATATCAGTTATACAGAATCATTGTTAAGACTGACATAATAGTTTAAACTGATAGTTACATATCCTTTTAGTACATTTTACCGAATACGGAGTTTGGTTTATTTCAATGATCACGTCATGTAAGTAAATTAATCGGTTTCCTGTCAGATAAGTAACCTTACGAAATAAGAATAATAATAATAATGGTAATAATATTAGTAGATTATTAACTAAAATCACAACCCAAAGTCGAATTTGCACAATATTGAAATAAAATGTTTGTACTTAATAGGCAAAATTAAATTGGGTTAGAGCTGCGACTAACTCTTGTCAAATACACTCACGGTCATAAAGGAGCTTAAAATTACAAAGACTGTCAAAGAATTTCATTACCTGAAATCTGCTGTTCTCTCATAATGCCCATACGTTCTTTTCATGAAATACATATTTACCCCAAAAATATTATTATTCTGAAATTCGCTTTCAGTTATCTTTACATGCGTATTCATGAAACAAAGCAGCTATATAATTTGCCTTTCGGTCACCTCTTGGCTAAGTTCAACCCCCAGCCTTCGGCTTTGATCGAATACCCCAACTTTGGGTTGAATCTACCCAAGCGGTTACCTCACCCCCAAAGTCAATAATTGTATGGAGTACATACCCGACCAAAGAGATGTGTCCCTGCCGGCAAATTCCTCTGACTTTTCTACCAACATTTCATCCACCAAATGGTCTGAGCTTACCACAATTGAGTTATGTCCGAAACCTGCGGATAAAAATAGAATAGAATGTGTATGTTTTATTACAACACGAAAACGAGTTTTGGCCAAGATCAGCTGTGGACTATATTAACTTTTCTGGCATTTTTTTTTTTTTTTTAAATTTTTTGAAGCAAATAAGCTGTCCTAGAGTTGCTTCTTTCTTGTCATTAGTTATTTGCACATAACCGGTATGGAAATCTTGGATACCCTTTGCTAGATCGGGTCACAAAAGTTGTACCAATTACTTAGCATCATAAATGCCAAGTGTCAGCGAAACCCCCCCCCCCCCCGCCACCCACCACCCATTTCTACAATTTTAAACTTCCCCAATGCAGAGCCGTTTCAGTTTGCCGTTCTCGTATCAAGTCTATAAGCCGGGTAAATTTTCAGGGTTTGTCTGGACTCTTCGGCAACGGCAGCAGGTGTTTTCACTCAGCGACCCTTGGCCGCAGCGGTCTTCAGTCAGTGATTTTCATAAATTTTTACCTTTTTATATTTTTGTTGAATTAAATTATTTCGTTTATTTGAGTTCTCCTTTGATTTCCGATACGCCCATGTATGTGTGACCTTCATCTGTTGCGTTTAAATGCAAGCATTGTGATTATAAAATTTGATTTCAAATTAGACTTACCCAAGTTCACCGTGAATATGTCTCCATATTTCTTGGTCATTTCCTCAAAAACCGTGAACAACCTTTGGTCTTTCGTAAAAGCTGAAATAAAATATCATCTCCAATACGTTAATATCATGTTGTTGAAATATCCAACACTTTATATACATCTAAAATGAAAATAGGTCTTCTCTCATTAAACCGACCAATTACATATCTATTTCATATTGCAAATACATATCGTTTTTTTTTTTTCATCTTAGAATAATAATGTAAATATTATCACATAGCAAACAATGGAGCCAGGTTAGAAATTAACATCTCTGCCGTTGAGTAACATTTAAGAAAAAATACGTCCTAGAAATCATTCTGGATTTTACCAAAGTAATTCCCCAGTATTGGTAGCTGTGGAGGACCTGGTGGCAGATTGTACTTCCTTCCCCGTGCATATGCCATCACCAGCAGCAATACAAATGTGCCGACCATAACTGCCTGCATGTTAGGCCAGACATATACACTTAAAATGTCCATCATTCCTAGAAAATACATTGTATTCCGTATTTATATGCCCTGACCCACATCTAAATTGGTCTGTCCAACACGATACATTAACAGGCTTCTTTCTATATCTTTAAATATACATGTAATCAAAATACTGTAGCAGCGTTTTATGTTCTATCACGCTTCACCTGTCAACACCTGGACAATATGGGGGCTATTAACACAAATATCTAGACATTGCCTAGGCAATAAACAATTCTCGCGTCAGGTTTATCCTTCAATAATGTCACAAGATATTTAAGTAATGGGATCACTAGGCGTCACTGCATGGGGACATTTTAATCCATTAGTATATAGGCCTTTGTGCCTTTTAAAGTATTAAACTACAAGAAATATGCTACATCGTTAAAATAGTAATAATTATAATTAATACATTACATGTAAAAATAATAATAATAATAATAATAATAATAATAATAATAATTCAAGTATTACATTTTTCAATTTCTACACTAAAAATAGAGCTATACCTGACATTTTTATGATGATATTTTTAGTGTAGAAATTGAAAAGTTTAATACTTAAATCATATCCTAGGACTACACAGATGAATTTTCATCAGAATAATAATAATAATAATAATCTTTAAACTATAATATACGACATTTTAACACGGAGTTCCAATTCATCAGCTCATGTCAATCAGCACCACTGCCTAACTCGAAGGCGTCGCAATTTGCGACCGCGTGCTTATATCGATATCTTAACACGTTGCGAGGGTATTATTTGCAACGAGTCAACCCCAGTCGCAATTGCCTTTTCTTATGCATAATTCACCTTTTAACAGTGCCTTTCAGGTATATCATTGAACGCGACGACAAGTTTGGTTGTACTTAGCAAGTGTTTCAGGATTCCTGTTGTTGTAAAGCAAATTTTCACTTATTGCAAATAATAATTGAAACAGAATGAAATGAGTAAAAGGATAGGGTGTTATTTAGTGTAAGTTAGGTTCTTCAAGTGTGAACTAGTGCAGAAATTGTTTTCGTGGCAGGAAAAGATGGAACATGTCAAAGTCACATAGTTCGATTTAATTGGTTAATTTCTCAATAGTTTCTGACACGTGTTAAAAACATGCAAACTAACGATGGGTATGGTCCAAGCATTTTAAATTGAAAATTTTTTTTTATAAATTACCTTATAAGGAAATGTTGAATGGTGGTTTGCAACATGATAATGGAAAATTCCTTGTAATCACGCAAAGTTAATGCATGATTAGTACTGAGAAATAGAGTTTAGATACGTGTGAAATTGTATGAAATAGAGTCGGTTAATTAAACTCGAAAGCTCAAAACTCGTTATTTGTCACTATAACACTGTTTTCTGTGAAGCTAAAGTAATTTACGCGCATTGGTCTTAATTTTTAACCATATTTCACCGTACCATAATTTATCTTCCGCATTTTCCCCATGTCATTTCTGTACTTTGCCCGAGAATAACCGTGCGGAAATTCTATGATGTTACCCATAACACTTACTGTTTTTTCGACATTTTTACCTCTGTGCATTTTCTGACTTAACTGTCATTTTTTCTACAGATTCGCCTTTTCAATTTAAGAAGTTTTGTTAAATTAAATGAGTCTTTTATTGACCATTTTTTTCATCTGTGTTTGCATTTTTGCATTCAGTTATTCAGGTAAAAGAGATAACAGAGATACAGTTTTACTACAATTTTAACCATAATCATGGCGTCATTCATAAATGACGTGTAAATTTATGCAAATAAAGCTTGTTTGATAAAAGCTTGTTCAAGCACCAAAACGTCAATACATTTCTTGCTATTTCATAAATACCTTTTCACGTCCTAAATTTCGGAGTCCAGTTACTGCATACTCCAATACTCCTTTCTTTCACGATGTCACTAGCACCTCTGTTCATCATTGTGGTGACGCCTCATTCAAATATTACACTTGGTTTCAACGTAAAAGGTGACGTATTATCATGTTGGTCTCATCCACCCGTCTCAGACTATACATTTTAAAAAGCCACGTGTTGTGCTGAAAGTGCCCGCCTAGTGGATTGTTATATGTATTTTACGTAGTATTTGGCAAGCAAGACTTCGCACGTTGTTATACAATAATTACGCCATTATCACTTAATGTCTGTTGGAAAAGAGTGATAAAAAATTAATGCCAACTTTGAGTTCAGATCAATGAGCCTGGAACAAAAAACATTGAAAATTTATTGTGGTGATGATCAGAGGGAAGGCTTTCCATGACATACACTTCACAATTAAGCACAAGACAACAAGAACAACATGTGTGGACCTTGGCATCATCTATCCTTAACCTCCTCCCTCCAACGCACACACACACACACACACACACACACACACGTACGCGTGCAAACATAAACACACACACACTCGTGCACACACAAACACCTACATCGCTCTTTCCCCGTAGCGGATACCTAGATCCGAGCTAACAGCCAGTCCCGTACCGTAACGGTGCTTGGAATTAACACTGGGTCATTGGGTGGGAGGGGCAGGGTGAGGAAGATAGATGGTGGTAATATAACTATGGTAGAGTAACGCTGCGGCATAGCATAAGATCACTCGCGATGAACTTGGGAGTACGTGGCCTTCATCATAATTACATCAAATTAAATGTAAAATATTCATTTGTCATTTCACTTGCACCGCCATAGCAGGAGGCACAACAATTACACACAGGTTGAAACAGACACAGTCGAATAAAAGTTCGTTGACAACACAACTAGAGCTAAAGTCCGGCGCATACTATACCACAGGCCTGTTGGTCGATTCTTGCTCTAATTTAATGCCTTTTAAATATTTTAATGTTATTTAGCTAATACCCCTTGGATTTGAGTTAACAGCATAACAGAGGTTAAGTCAATACTGATTTAACCTCTGTTAAATCAACACGGCTGGCCAAAATCAGTATGTAAATAATGTTAAACATCACGCTGCAGTAGCATCAGGTCTAATAATTCATAAAGTTACTTGTAAATACTGAACTTCCCCCCCCCCCCCCCCCCCCCGAAAAAAAATTTTAAATACTCCCCATACAGAACAAAAGGCGGTTTCGCCCGCCATAAAAATTCTACACGTTTTAGTACTGGCAAATGTGGCTGAACCAGTGCAAGAATAGTACACCTCGTGTCTCCCCCCCCCCCCCCACCCCCCTCAAAAAAAAAAAAAACTACTCATTAGCTCAGGTCTAGATATCCTCTTCTCTTCAGGGACGAACGAGAAGAAACCAGCAACTTTTCGCAGTTTGTACCGCAAAAATGCCGTCAACTTTTTTTAATGCCGCCGGGTGAAGACACACAAACACATTACCCATCTGTTCCCTCCATTAGCAAAATACTAGATCTGACATGTACTAGTATGAATACAAATGATTTAATCAAAGAAGCATCAACACGTAATTTGACAAACAATATATTTGTGCACATTTTGACAAAAGGAATGACTATTATTGTACCTTGTAGGACCTACAGATTGCTTGTAGAAAGTCACGTGTTCCCTGTAACTTAACTTTCAAATTGTTTTTGGCGAATAATACCTCCCCCCCCCCTCTATTAAAACATTAAGTAATTCTTTTACAACACCTACAATTATGATTTTAATTCTAATATTATTCTAGTACCATCATCGACAAAATAGTTGAAAATTTCTAACTGTACAGTTCTAACCAGACAAATGTTTTAAACAGTAATCTCATGTGAATTGCTCTTTAACTGTTATAATTTCACACCATTATTTTTACACAACCCTTTTATAGCTCAGTTTTCTTGGAGGTCAATTAACAAGTATATGTCCTTTTCTAAATATGGCTGGTTTAAAAAAATAAACCACTCTTGGTAAAATGTGAAAATTCCCCCAATGAAGAAATCATAATATATAAAAAATAAAATATCAAGTGGACAAAGACTCTACTAAAAGCTGTTCCCCTTCTGTAAACTACATTATATTAGGGAAATAACTTGAAAGCATGTTTGATACAAACTATAAAAACATCAGAATACAAGCAATGATGTTAAAATTCACATACGCCCTGGCAGAGAACTTTAAAGTTATTTCTATGTAATTATGATAAAAACTATATGGACAGAAAATATGTATATTCAAAAGAAACCCTTTAATCTGAAGGTATATTTGCTAATGAAAGCTTTGTTTATGACATACGAAAGCCCATTCATTAAATGTAAACTAATCACTAAAAATATGGATCAATTTTTTTTTTTGAAAGAAGCTCACGTTTTGCATACATCAAACAAATACATGTCAGTATGTTTCAGTGCATCCTGCTTTCCAGATATCAAATAATGTCTATTTTTAGTAGCTACTCCACCATCTTACAGTATCATTTTATCAAAGAACACATAATACTCTCTGCCAATACAGTTCCTTGTAAAATAATACGACTTATTGATACCCTGATGATCCTTCAGTGGCAAAATCATTGTCTTCTTTTCAGTATACCTATCAATTAGAAATACTTTTCTTGTGTATGTATGATATTTACTGGTTAAGTATAGACTAGTGGTTTAAATGTTCAAATATTCCTCTAGGAAGCATGTGAAACGGAGATAAAAATGTTGTGTGACCATGAGCTAAAACCTACTCGTATAGAATCTCTGGGACTTTTTTCAAGCCATGATCACTAATAACTAGCACCCACATTTGACAGCCATGAACTAGGCTGTGTACAATTAAGTTGTTGCCATGGTAACAGTTCCTCTGACATCATCCCTTGACCAAGTCTCTGGCTGTTGCCATGGTAACAGTTTCATTATTATCATCATCCCCTGACCAAGTTTCAGGCTGTTGCCATGGTAACAGTTCCTCTATCATCTTCCCTTGACCAAGTCTCTAGTCGTCGCATACTCGGGGTCCATTGCAAAATGTTCATTGAGTTGTTGGAAAGTGGGTCTGTTCTTGTCGTCATAGTCCCAGCACTGCAACATGATGTCATACACCTTCTCAGGGCACCTTTCTGGGATCTGAAGACGACCACCTTTTTCAATTAGTGCTATCACCTGCATCGAAAAAAATGTGTTGTGGTTAAAAGTATTTGATTATTCTAATGCAGTGTTTAACACAGCACTCATTTGTGAAAACCTCTAATGACCCTCTTAAGAGTTTCAGCCCCATTGTTTAGGCATATATTTGGGAACTGGTTAAACAGTTCTGATTTGATAAACATTAAATTAATATTATCATTACAATAATAATAATAATAATAATAATAATAATAATAATAATAATGTCTGAATGAGTAGTTTTACAATTAATGTAGACAGAATATTTGAATTTAAAGGACATAAAAACTGGTAGGAAATTATAAACCATATGGGTCATTCAGCAAGTATCGTTCTTTCTATTTTTTTTTTTTTTATTTTAACACAAATATATTGTCTCCAGTACAATTTAGAGCTACACACACACACTATTCATCTCTTTCAAAGGGAAAATGTCCAATTCAGAGCATTTCCCAAAACATAATTATATCATTTTAAAACATTAATGATATATTGAAAGAAATATGTAAGAGAATGCAATGTTCAACCACTGGTGTAAGAAGAAAGAAAACAGCAGAACAGAAAGTTATGGTGCGAACAAACGAAGGGCTGAAGATCAAGATGCATGGTGTGGGAGAAGCTAAACCTGCCTCTCAGCTGACAACCAAGAAAAAAAAAAAAACAGAAATATTACCTGTGCCCCATTCATCTCTCCATAGGGTTGCTCTCCAAATGAGAACATTTCCCACAGAGTGACGCCATAACTCCACACATCGCTGGCATGGGAAAATGTACCATAGTTCACAGACTCTGGCGCATACCTAATTCATAATTAAAAATCTATGAATAAAAAATACATGCATCTTATTTTGACACATGATTTGATAGCCAAGGCAGATGCAAAAAACATTTACAAGATCTCTAAACATTGTTTTTTAAGTGGAAAGTATTTGAATAACTACATTCCATTCTCTATTTATTCAAGGTACAGTCTTTATAAATGTATTCTAGTCACAACTTAGAGCTTTAATTAAACTTGTTCACTTTTATTCACCTTTGTTAACTTATCACGTATGTCTATTTTCAACAGATGCACCTGCTGTACATATTTTTTTTAATAATCTAAAATAAATATAAAATGATGCTGGATATTAAAACTGTGTGTGTTGGTGGATGAAGGGGAGGGGGGTTCAGTAAAATTAAAGAGGAGATGGTTCTTCTCTGAAACTCTTCTCTAATGTGTGTGTGTGTGTGTGTGCGTGTGTGTGTGTGCGTGCATGTGTGTGCACACACTCACCATTTCACTGGCCACCGCCCTCCTGCAGAAGCCCTGTAGTAATCACTGCCAGCCCCAACTGCCCTTGATAACCCAAAGTCACTGATCTTGGCCTGGAAGACATTAAAATACTGTAAAATACCAAATGAGAAACACCTATAACCCTGATACTGAAACTTACATTAGCCTCTTACAAAGCTGCCTTTTTAACCTGAGACCTTTCACTACATATTTCTTGTTCTAAACATCCATTTAACTGTAAAATACTGTTATTAAAGGTCAGATGTACACTTAATATATGTGTATTTGTGTATAAACATACCTCTCCCTATATGCACAGTGCAATAAATAATTTATAAAGTAAGATCCGCGTCTGGTGAGATTTACTTTTTAATAATAATCATCTTCAGTGTATACTATTCAACCAACATCATCCCTCTAAAAAGAAAAAAATCTGGTGCATAACATAGCAGTTTAAAAATTCTGTGACAGTTAGAAATGTTTACCAACATCATATAAGTCACATGTACCTGTTTTTTCGACGCCAACAAAATATTCCTGGCAGCCAGATCCCTGTGTACGAACCCCTTGGTCTCCAGGTATTTCATACCACATGCTATCTGAGCTGCCCACAGCTCCAAGTCCTCTTTGATCCTGATCTTGTGTGGGTAGTCCAGCAGGAAGTCCAGCATAGAGCCCATAGGAACCAGCTCTTGTACCTAAGAAGGTCAGAAAATACAGATCTGTTTACTGGATGTGTTTTGGTATTGAAAATCTTAGCATAATGCAAAATGTGGTGTACTTTTAAATTGGTTTTTAAAGTATATAAAATATAGTTTATTTATTTATTTATTTATTTATTTTTGCTGCAACAGTTTTGTTCCTTATTTGGTTCACATTGCTGATTTATCTTAAAATCTAAAGTTATTATGTCACGTTGTATTGAATAAACTGAATCATGAAATTACTTTTTTTACAAATTAAAGCAATTAAAAGTGTTAATCAAAATATATTCTTTAAAAATAGCTCATCAATCAAATCACTTTTTATCTTACCAGCATCATAGGAGGACCCTCGCATACCCCAATTAGCTGTACTATACACTCATTCTTCAGTCCGTACATCACTTTGGCTTCTCGTAAGAACTCCTGTTTGCCAGACTGAATGTTATCTTCATGGAGTGTCTTCACTGCTACCTCAACCTGGAGAAAACAAAGTATTTCATGTGATCAGCAGCAGGTTTTATTTGGATTTAAGCTGTCAACTTTCAAAAGCTATGTAATAATAACAAATCCAAAACCTAATATGATGAGCCACCACCCGCCCCCTCCCCACTCCCATCTCAGTTATTTCAACCATGTCAGTCAACAGGGAGCAGAGGGCAAAAGGGATTTCCCCACCACCATTTTTTTCCTTTCTTTTTCTTTTTTCAAAAAAATCATAAATCTTTTAACTTTTGCACCTGTCTAATAAAAATGTCATGAATTACTTTTTTACTAATTCAAAATCTTATTTACAGTAGTCTGTTCCTCACCTTCTTTCCCTTGGGGTTGGTCCACTCTCCTTTCATGACTGACCCATACTCTCCTTGACCCAGCTCATGACCTGTTATGAAATACACAATATATGCCAATGACTTGTCCATTCAGAATGCCAGTTTCTGAGCTAACAACTTAGCCTAGTAAATCGTGTTCCCCCAAAAATGATCTTAAATGCCGTTCACTTCTTTTATTTCCCATCGCGAGCATTTTGTGATTGTATTGCCTATGTAAGCTTTTTGTTACTGATAGTGGTGATAGTAACCCATTTAGGCATGTTAAATACATTTACTGCAGGCCAATATTTTTTTTAATTCTTAGAACAATATAGCATGATCCACTTTGTGCAGTTAACTATCCAATTTCAGAAGGCTGAGTTTTAGCCCAAGAATCTAGCTCTTAAAAAGCTCATAGTATAATCATGTATACCATCATTCAAGTCAAACAGGTTTCCAATTTTATTTTGAAGGTCAAGAGCTTTCACAGAAATTAGGCCAGTTTCCAAAAATGCCATTTCTTTTCTAAAGTATGATATGATAATAAGATAACACTTTGCAATGTCTCTAACATATTTATGTATTTTATAAAATTTTTACTCACGTAATTTGATTCTCTTTGGTTCTATTAAGTTTAATACTTTTTCTTCCTGTTCCGCTGCCCTTTGCTTGGCCCAAACCTTCTTCTTTCTCTCCATCTGAAGTAAAGACATTTTTTGTTATTCCTTAATTCAATATGAAGTATGACATCCTATTTGTGTATCGCTTACATGTTTGAAGTTAGTTTAAATTAGCATCATAATTATGCAAAAAGGGCAAAATTGTGCATGCTGTTTATTAATCAAAGCCAATTAGCTAGATAAATGGTTTTCAGGGCATATTTCACAGTTCATTACATAATTATTCAGTTTTCTTTTTTAATTAGACACTCGCCACTACCTTGACGGGTTTCCTCTTGTCTTCTTCATCTGGCTCTGGTGTTGACGGAGGTTTAGGTAACATGTCACCAGGTGGCAGCACAGGGGGTGTGCCAGGACGACCCAAATCATCAGTGTCATCCACAGATTTCGTTCTATTCACCTTAAACATAAAACAACCACATGTGTTATCAGGGTTATATGTGAAAAACTGTTCACGTTATTGGAAGTATAGGAACATTGTAGTTTATCCCAGGAAAATCCAGTTTAATGGCACTTTCCTGCAAAAATGAAGAGCTGTTATCACTTTATGTTTATTCTTCTTTATTAATTGACTGATCATGCATACTGTTGGTGGTGGTCTTTGTTCTCATTTGCCTCTTGTCATTTTTTCTAACAACAGTCCATATAAACTAATCAATAAAATAATTACATGCTGCTATCTCTCCCGAGAAAACTCATAAAATTGTACTTATTGCTAAATAAAATCCAACCTAGGCTTGTAAAACCAAGGGATTTTAGGCAATGAAATTTAAAAGAAATAGTGGGGGAAAAATATCAATTTTTGTCTAAGGACTTCCCTAGTATAAGCTCACCATTATTCCTCTCTTGGGTATCTTACTGATGGCTGGTGGTGGAGGTGGAGGAGATGAGGACAACAGTTCTTGGGACTTCGACAACATTTTCTGCAAGCCAAGTTTTGGAATTGTCTCAATAGGGGGCGCTGGTGGCGGGACATCACCATTCCCAGTACCTGGAAACTGATCTTGTCCTGCAAGATCGGAGGGACGAGGAGGAAGGGAGGGGCGCGAGAAGTCATCTGAAAATGCCAAAGGTGAAGCTGGTTTTACCACATATTATCACTGAAAATACATAACATTGTTGTAGTTTTTGAACAATTAATATAAACCAAGATCAAAATGAAGGTATTATACCTGGTACCAGAATATATCTTTATGTTCAAACCAAAATGTTATATGTCATTGAATTTTGATAAAATCACAGTACTGGCAATCACAAAGAGAAATAAATACTTAAATTTTTGATAACCTGACTGATTCTTGACAGTTTGAAAGTTTCAGCATGATTACTACTACTGGCCTACATGGCAATACATAATTTGCTTTTCCAACTCCTTGCAACAATTAATAAGTCAACAGACTAAATAAAATATTCTGAACTTTTATCTATATTCATATATCTTTACAATAACGATTTTTATATAAAAGACAAAAGTAATTCCTGTCAAAAACTCACCTAATGTTTTGGCACTGTATAGAGGAATGTTTAATGGTTTCAATGTTTCATCTGGAAAAAAAAGTCGTTATGCATTATTATATTTATATTTTTCATGTTAAAACATGAACGTAAAAATAAAATCATCTTTTACCAGACACTGTTTTAAATACCTGCACTGGTGCAACAAAAACAGCATCAACATTTGTGATTGACATCAAAGTCAAAAATCACTCTTAAAAAATTATCATGTTATTTAGAAATTTGTACAAAAGAATTTACTCTTTGTGCTACCATACCTTTCACAGCAGGCAAAACCGTGTGTGTGTGTGTGTGTGTGTGTGTGTGTGTGTGTGTGTGTGCGTGCGTGCTTGTGCACAGGCACATGGACTGATATGTGTACATTCAGCTGCCTGCCTACCTGATCTAATAGCTGTTATCAGTCTGCCTGGAAGACCATCAGCCCTGGTGGCGTAATGCTGG
The DNA here is from genome assembly GCF_051362555.1 of Lingula anatina. NCBI lineage: Eukaryota > Metazoa > Brachiopoda > Lingulata > Lingulida > Lingulidae > Lingula > Lingula anatina. Next base: position 13,563,620 of record NC_141776.1, on the reverse strand, counting down.
ATCACATGGTCTAGGGACTCTAAGTAGGGACCATCATCTATGAAGTAACCAGTCTGATCCTGGTGTTATGAATTATAAAGAATGGGATTATATAAGTATTCACTCCTGGATAGTCTAATATGTATCAGATGGGTTATAACTGTAACATGACAGCTGTAGGAAGTAACTTACCTGAGCATGAAATTAAACATTTTGGAGAAACAAGTTTAAATTTCTCTCTCTCTCTCTCTCTTACTTTTTTACAGATATAGTCGATTTTTAAATTATAAGTTCTCACTGTATAAGCTAGTTCAAATTTATCTGGAAGTTTTAAGCTCTGACCAAAAATACAGAAACCTTTTGACTCTAAACTACTTACCACATTTCTTATCTCATAATTGTAAGCGGTTCCATTTTGCGCCATTGTAAGAACATACACTCCTGGATGTTTCAGACTCGGTCTCACAAGAAACAATCCGTCTGACATCCCACATCTTTGCAGCAAACCAACAGCACTCTGTCTGTCTAGGTTTCGATGCAGCCAATCAGATTTGTGAGTTTTGGCGGGTGCGGGCTTGTAATCTTCAAATATTCTGATGCACTCCTGTCGGTCGTACTGTACTGCTAGGTGGTATGGCGTGTCTCCACTGTCATTACGAGGCTGACAGGGAGCATTAGCTGCCAGTAGCACCTGTGAAGAAATCAAAGAAATCCCTTATGATCTCTATGAGAAAAACCCAAACGAAGTCAAAACACAGAAATTTCATTTTTATCTTTTCTTTACATTCGATTTCAATCTTACTTGATTTACACAAGTCTACAGTCTTAACAACATAATTTTAGCAACTACTGTGCTTCTTATTCCCTTGTGCACGCAAATGCATGGCTGCACATGAAGTACTACCCAGCCTTAAAACAACACAAGAACAACCACTTCAGGTACATCTATTATCACAAATACTACAAATAACATAACAACAAATATGCTGTAACTCCTATACATCAACTTTACCCTGATGCACTCGACGTGTCCGTGCATGGCCGCCTCGTGTAGAGGTACCCACCCTGTGGTGGTGCAGCGGTCCTGGGGATCTGCGCCACCAGTCTTAATTAACAACATGATGGTGTTTGGGTGGTTACCAGCACAGGCCCTCTGAAATATAGGCTGGATATTCAAATAGATGGACAGATGGACACACAGACAGACTGATAGTTGAATAAATAGATAGACAATATGACAGACATTTAAATAAAAACATCTTCTGCGTTTGTATATTAAGTAGAATAAATAACTCAGTTTTTATATGTGGTAATTAACTTACAAGACGTAAAGTTTCCATTTTTGAATTTTATTCTTGTAAAATTTTGGCACGGGTAAACTTCTACAACTGCTATTTTGTTTTAATTCCATAAAATGATCTGTTTAAATTAAGCAGGTCTATAGCTGAAACAAGTCAGCCAAATAATAGTCAGGTACTAAGTTGCCCACCTATCAATTTAAAAGCTAAATAGTCCAGTTCAGCATACTGATTGATGTGAAAGTGACGTAATTGTGCAAGTACATTTAGAAATAAGAACAAACCTGCAGAGCAGTACAGCCATCAGCATCCCGCACTGTGACATTAGCACCTTTGGTCAGTAGCTGTAATACTATGTCATCATGACCTAGAAAACTGGCTATGTGAAGTCCTGTTGAACCTAGTAATGAATGGAAAATCTATTAATTTAAAGGGTATATGATTAAAATTTTAAACCCCATTCCCACTTTAATTAAAAAAACATCGATCTACGTGGATTGACCCAACCCTGGGGGGAACCTGCAATCAACAATCTCTGCACACAAACATGAGTTATCAATACGGACTTATGGTATATTAACTTCCTCTGTTTACTTACCTTTTTCATTTTTGGAATCAATATCTGGACATTTGAAATTACTCAAAATCTTTCTCACAACAGCACTGTTTCCTGAAAAAGAAGAAAAAAGTATTTTATCTGTACACTATTACAGCAGGTGGCAATCTGAGAAAAGGACTTTGACTTTTTAGTAATGAAAAAATTGATTGAAAGAGAATTTTAAAAATTGAACTATTTTTTTTCATTTCTTCAATTTCTTCATTCAAAAGAATAATCCAACAAAGAAAATTTTATATTTTCTCAAAGTAATAATGACATTTTGATAGAGCATTCTACCAAGTTTTTACATTTTAAGAAAGAGCTAAATATTTTTATTTTAAAGCAAGTTTTATAACCGATTTGAATGGTTCTTAATTTTACCTTGTACTATATATATATTATCTTTATATTTTAGCTATTTATTTATAGATTGATTTCATTCATCTAATGCTGTTAATTTACCCCAGTAAAATCCACTGAACATTTTTTTTTAATTTAAGACTGTAAATAATTATTATTATAATTATCAAACTGACCTTCTGTTATTGCCCTGTGCAAAATATTGGAGCGTCCAGCTCTCCTAGTGGACATGGGTGGTGGCTTGGCATGACAGAAAGTGGTCAGTTTGGTGGGCAGGCCATTGGCACTGCTCTGGTAATACTTAATCAACTGCTCAAGTCCTGTCCACAAACCAATAAAATAGGAGTTATGCTTTGCAAGATATATATATTATAACAGCTGCTACCCAAAAATATTACCTCTTTATTTTCTTTTATCAAAGTGCTGTAAATGTTCAAATTAAAATACCTTTTTTTATGTATTTTGACATTTTTAGCATCTGCAACGTATATGATAAAATTTTCTGACTACACTAAGCCTTCAATTGCACAAAAAGATTAAATTGGACCTTTAAAAAATTTAGAAAATTTATGTAAGTACTGAAGGCACATAGCTCTTTATGGTGGAGGCTGGGGGTTCAAGGAGGCATGAATATAACACAGTGACTCATATATCTAGAATTCCGGAAAAAACCACAAGATTTTCATTTCTTATTCTAGAAAAATAACCACTATTTTGTATTTTTCATACAATTACCCTGTATCAGTGGTCCCTCATCAATCTAGAACATGGTGTCTGAATACCAGTACTGCAGACACACAACTTCATATGGGAGTCCAAGGGAGGATATATATATATATATTATATATATATATATATATATATCACCCAAAATATCTAAATTCCCAGCAAAAAAAAATCAAAAGACTTTCATCTCTATATTTTGGAAAAAAAGATTGTTCCTTGGTATTTTCCATACCCTGTATCAGTGGTCCCTCGTCAATCTGAAACATGGTGTCAGCACTGCACGTGATCTGGTAATGGCTTGGCTTTCTGCCATGAACAAGAGATAGCACAAAGTCTCCAGGTGACTTGGCACTCTCACGGACTAGGAACAACCCCTCCACCATGCCACCTATAATAGCAATTTTGTTATTTTTTTTATGTGCCCAATCAACTAACATCCATGACATTCACTGGATGTGCATGCCTCTATATTTTATTTTAAAATAAAAAATTAAACTATAAAAGGCACAAAAAATGAATTTCTATTGTGCTAGTTTGAAAGAGGGTGTGTGTGTGTGTGTGGGGGGGGGGGGGGGTATTATCTATAATACCATAGCATGAAAGAGTTTACTTACTAGTATTTTATATTCCTTAAGTAGTATTCTTACACCATCTTCCCATTAACTTTTGCCTTAGTTCTGACATTGTGACTTCTCAAATCTTATACATTATAAAAAACTACACACAAAGCCGGAGCTGTAGCCGAAGGGGGAATTTCACTGATGCAAAAGACATTAGTTGTCATGGTTACATTGATTACCTTGGAAACAACATATCAGCTCAACTGAAGCATGCGACAAATGCTTTTTGTGCTCTGAGTCATCCATAGCTTTCTGCAGTAACATATTCCCTTTTTTCTCAGCCTTCTGTTTGTTATGATCTTACTGATCAGCTTTGCACTTTTTACTTCCTTATATGAATTCTTTTAAGAAACATTTTAAAAAACATTTTCATACTCCTTAAGCCCCACTACAACTTTATTTTGCACATATTTTATTTGCTTGTTCTCCTTGATATTGATACTTCAACAGGGAAACATGGCACTTGTGTTTTATGGAACAAATTTCTTACCATGGAAAGAAAAAAATATCAATAATGATTTCTAACCATGGGAAGCTAACCTTTAGAACCATTCCCTATTCTAGTATAAGATACCAGTATTATACCCCTTTTTTCCATCACTGTATACAAGTGTGTGAGTAAAGCCATGTTATGTACCCAACTAAGGGAAGGGGGATGGGGGGGGGGCATCTGATAGAGTCAAAGATTTTTTTAGGTAAGCTGAGTCATAATGGAGGTGATATTTTACTAAAACAATGTCACAATTTATGCATTATTTTTTGGTGCTTGGGTGGGTTACCTTCCAGTGTTTCTCAGTCCAAGACAGAAATCATGTACTAGTATGTGGCAATATTTTAGACATCATTTTGGTGTACTATATATATATATATATATATATATATATATAGGGGCGGATTTAGGCCGTCTTCTGGGTCTTCCGGAAGACGGTCTGATTTTCAAGTTTACATTGACGGGTATCTGATTTTTTCTTTTGGAAGATGGTCAAAAATGGAGGATGGATAAACCAAGATAATTTGGAATCCATCCCTGATATATATATATATAATAGGTAAGGAATCCGTCCCTGATATATATATATATATATATATATATATATATATATATATATATATATATATATATATATATATATATATACTGTAGTATATATATATATATATATATATATATACTACAGTATATATATATATATATATATATATATTCCACTAAAATTTTAATAAATCTAACCACGGTGGTAGTTGTTCTCTCTCACCTCCTTACAACAACACTCTAAAGAATCAATTTGATTATCTCTGGATATTGAAATCTTACATTTAAAAGATAAAGTAGGTGTCACATAAAATCCAATAGGCTTATTTCCAGTGTTCCCTTTGTGTACAACATTAGGCAAATCTTGATAAGGTATTCAGATGTGTTATAAATATGACACATCTAAATACCTTATCGGATGTGTAATAAATATGACAAAAAATTAGTACTAGCAAATGCATTTGTGTACAAAAACGCCCTATTAATCTTGGTCAAAGTTGTCGTTAAAAATATAATAAAAAAAGTACAACTGTTGGCTGCCCACCTTTTTTGAGAATATATTCCGCTGTGTCTCGAGTCATTTTACCGTGAAACCAAGCAACGTCTCCATTTTCTTTCGTCTCAGCTTTCGAATCCTCAGTCAGTAGATCTTCGAGGCTGTATTTCCGTAACTGTTCGGCTAGAGATTTCGCGCTGACAAACTCCTCATTTGCGTAATCTTGGTCTGCTCTAGCTGCCTCTGTGGAAGGCTTAGTCCCTTTCTTTGGCATGCTCGATTATCTGAGCGGGAATTTGATGGTTAAAAGTTTAAATTTTGTGAAAATTTATCTTGTAAACATTACTTCCGCGTCCACAACCACCATGTTTGTTGTGACCTCAATACGACCTGACAGGTCTCAATAGGATAGTGACTCATTGGCAGGTCTTAATTAATTGATGCGTACTACTTAATTGATATCGACAAAGCACACTTACTGTTCATCTTTTGTCTTAATTCACTTCATCGTGCATTATATTTACTGCAATCCATTAGGCTGAGCCTGTTTAATTATTGTTTTATCATCTTACCTTCTTTAGTGTAAATAAATATAAGATTCGAATATATGGCCTATTCCAGTATAAAAGCGTATTTGATAATTTAATGAGCACGTTCAGAACAGATGATCCGCACACTAACTGATCCGCCGACTAAATCTAAATATGGTCAACCATCATAAAAAGCGATACTCCCCGATGGCCTCCCCGCCTCAACACTCCCCATTAAACGGATTACATCTCGGCTCCGAGGTTTAATTGCAAGGCCTCTGCAGCGAAAATGCGTGTGGAGGCGGGGAGGCCATCAGGGAATTAGCGCCATCGCCTTAGTGGGGTCGCCATATTTAGTCCGCGGATCATCTATTCTGAATGCGCTCTTTGATATATTTCATTTGCTGTGTTTTTAAGATATCTCGATAGTAGGCATTTAAAAGCTTGCGTAAAAAAATCTGCAGATATATAACGTAGATTTATATTCTAGCAAAACTTAACTTTTCACATCTAACACATCGAATATTACCCTTGTCAATGTACACTGAACCCAGATAGCAATGAGCGGTCGGGCCGACGTCGGCATTGGTCGGCACGGTCGCGGTCGGCAGTCGTTGTCGGGCCGACGTCGGGCCACTACTAGTGACCCGACGTCGGGCCGACGACTGCTTCACGCCGTTGGCCCGACGTCGGTATAACGGTGGCTCATCAGCTGTGCGTCGGGCCACTACTGGTGACCCGACGTCGGGCCGACGACTGCTTCACGCCGTCGGCCCGACGTCGGTATAACGGTGGCTCACCAGCTGTGCTCGATTTGCACTAAGCGGCCAATTTCAAATCGAGGTCACCCACACTAAGCGGCCATAGATCGTTGCAAGTGCACTTGACGGTTATTTCATATTTTCCGTATTTTGCACCAAATTGTTAGGTAAGTATTTACTTTAAAGTGTTTATGTTTTTCGTACTATAGATGGAGGTTTATTTGTTGTAGATGAATTAACGAAAACACGCAAATCTGTCGATAATTTGTTAGTCGTAGCTGCAGGCAGTTGGCGCGCTGCATGCCACCTTTGAACCAACGTCGGGGCGACGTTGGGTTTCCGGCGGCCAAAAAGATTTTCCCGCTCAAATTCTTTTATGCTTTGAAAGACATTTCAATTACCACATTTCATGTATAGACAATTTATAAATGTGAATGAGCAACGTTCTAGTACTTTTTTTGTACCTAGGAGTATATATTGTTTATATTTTCTCTAGTTGAATTTGAAATGCTTATATAATAGGGGTATATAGCAAGGCTGCATGATACTAACATGTAAACTTATAATGTCAGCATGGGTTTAACACTGGATAAACCTTAAGGCATACATTCCAAACATTCCAAAGTTTAGCATTAAGGGGTATAATGTCCACTCAGATTTTTACAGGTTTTCTGTTCAAAAATGGACATCAGTAGGCTAACCTAAAATATCCAGAGGTGGTTCTTTTAGGGAGGGGGGGGGGCAAGTTTAAATTGAATTTTTTTCTAGATGTTTAGTCAAATACCCACAGGGTATGATATAATAATGTGTTTTTTTTTTTTGGTTTAGGCTCATAATTAGACAAGGCATTTTGTGCACATTACAAAGCCACACTTTATATGTATCTCATATTTCTCTTATAGTCTTCCATCATGCATTACTACCTATTTGTCGCCTGTGTTGAGCAGTCAATCCTCACAAGAAAATACACAATGAAAGGTATGTGTGTATATAGTTAAAGTGCTTCAATGTGTCATTGCCATGGTAAGATGCAGTAGTTTAACTTATATCATCCCTATCAATGGATTAAGTAGTAAACAACTAAGAAATTAATTTAGCCTACTTCTTGCCTGCGACTCTCTCCTGGAATTTAGTACATTATTCTTCTTAAAATATATGTAAGTGACAGGGATGGGGGTAGGAGGAGGAGGCTGGAGAAGAAGAAGGGTAATATATTTAGCAGAGTAACCACTTCCCTGGAAAATAATTACATTATTTCGTCTACATTTCAAAGTATACATTAACAACTTCATTTCAATATGCAACATTACGAATAAGCGCGGGTGGATTGGATGCGAACTAGGAAATAAGTCATTAGAAGACAACTGAAACCAACGGTTCAATAATACGATAGAGAAACATGGATTGTTGATTCGTTGCGGCCAAAATGGAGCGTATAAAACTAACCTGTCTGTCCCTGACCTCATAAAGTTTAGAACATTTCACATCGCAAATAGAAAAAATAATAGTTAGAGAAACGTGGATCAGTATCATGCTAGATTCCTTAAGCTTGGTTTCAGTTGTCTTCTTAGCCGTTTTTTATTTTGCATATCAGTGAAATAACATATGATATTAACGGTGAATTTTGTATGTTTTATTAGATTAAGTGTGAGTTTTTATATTTTTTCTATTCTCTTCACAGAGAGAGAGAGAAGCAGCCCAGGCGCCGCAGCAGAGTTCCTCAGATGAATCTTAGTCATCATCATCATCCCTCTTCGTCCCGTGTGGGAATTAAGGCCACAGTCACTTCTTTCCAGCGTAGTGTCGTAGTCAAAGATATGCTGCAAATCTTGCGACTCACAGAGCGTCATCTATTTGATATGATGTTAACAATGCCATCAAATGTACGTCGGGGAAACGAGGCAGAAATTAAAAGACAGAATTAGACACCACCGCTGCCCTATAAACAACAAAAACCTCTTCGTGCCTGTGGGACAACACAACACTCAGCTAAAGACATCACCGTCACCGTCTTAAAAGGAAACGACACTAGGCAAAGACGGATCGTCGTACAGAAATGTATTAGAACACTAGACACCTTGAATAATGGACTCAGTAGGGACAATAGTTTCTTAAATGAATATTGATTTTTTATATGTTACGTTTAGCGTTTAGGACGCTTTTGCAGCATCGCGTGCCTTTAACACATCATCGACGCCACATACCCCAGGAGTTTTTCTTCACCATTTTTTTAATGTCTCTGAAGAAGGCCTAGGGACCGAAAGCTTGGATTATATATGACATCTGTAAAGTAGATCTTTAGAGATGCATCAGTAATAATATTTATTTTCAATAACTAATTGAATTATCGTTATTAACTCACTCAGATTTATAAAGATGTTTCTTCACAAAACATGATTCACTTTGTTATTATTATTATCTTTTAGGCCAACGGGACTTTTTCACTTCAGTGAGAGGGTTATTACGAAGAAACGCCGCTGCTACCCTATTGCCAACGTTCGCCAATTGAGTCATAGCTGGCTGACCATGGAGAGTCCATAATAACATTGGCTAATTAAAGAACGGCATTATTTGCATAACGGTGGTAAAACGATGGTTAACGACGTTGGCGCGAAGTTGGCAAGAAGGTGGCACCGTTGGCATAACAACGGCTAACCGCCGATAGTAATAGCTCATAACGACATTGGCCCAACGTTGGCGCGACGTCGGCAAAAGGTCGGCATTATAGTGGCTGACCGCCTGTTATCGATAATAACGTTGGCCCGACGTTGGCGCGACGTCGGCAAAAGGTCGGCATAACAGCGGCTAACCGCCGATTGTAATAGCTCATAACGACGTTGGCCCGACGTTGGCGCGAAGTTGGCAAATTGTCGGCATGACAGCGGCTGACTGCCGTTTATCCATAATGACGTCGGCCCAGCGTCGGTGCGACGTTGGCAAAAGGGTGGCAGACCACCGGTGGGCCGACGGCGGGCCGCCGGACACGCCGACTTCGAACCGACGTCGTCTGCCAACGTTGGCCCGACGGAGGCAAAGTCGTCGGGCCGACGTTGGCGCGACCACTCTTTGCTATCTGGGAAGTACCACAATTAATGCACGTACAACGTATATTAAATCACAGAAGTACTTCGATGCTATGATTTAATGTAGTGGGTCTAAACAGTTGTTGGACAGTGAGTTCACCTGGATAAGTCATATTATCTGTTTATCCCAACTTTATCTGGTGCTGTACTTTGATTATAGGCAGGCAACGTGATGAAGGGAGGTGGAGGGGCTGAAAGCAATTAAAATTCCAGTTAGTTCATCAAAAATGCATCTGGATGAGTGAGATCGTCCGAGGCAATTATACAGGGAGGAATAACCCGGGGGGGGGGGGGGGTGTCCTGATACATACCAGTATATTACCTTTTATGAATGGTGAAGTCCTAGCTACTTTCTGTTACAATGTCTACTTGCAAAATAAAAGGGTACGAGAAAGAAATGTAAACAATAAAACAATGCAGTTTCCCTAAAGTATATAGGCCTAAATATCTAACAAATCCAGCATCTGAGGAATCATATTTCGGCTGCCACCAGTAGGAACCGTTTGAAGTTCATTGCAAGTCATGTCAGGCATGCGAACGCCCAATATACAATTTATACAACGCCTGAGTAATACGGGTGACCTCCATATACATGTAGGCCTATGTCTGGTAGTTAACCAAGGGATGCAGAAAAGCACAGACGGTATGGAAGGGACGCAGGCCAAGCCTATTATAGGCATCATCGGAACAGGCCAGTTTGGCAAAGCATTTGCCACGCGTCTCGGCTTCACCACTTATCAGTTTCTTATCGGTAGCCGCAACCCATCAGGTAAATACGCCGTAACCGAGGAAACTGGAGATGGCAACTCCGTTACCATGGTTCCTTCTTCGAATGAAGACGTCGCGAGGTCGTGTACTATTGTGATAGCAGCACTTCGACCCGAGCACTATGAGGAGACCCTCAAACCTTTAGAGTCGCTTCTGGAAGGGAAAATCGTCGTTGATGTCAGCAACGCGTCGTCCTCTAGGTCGCTGTCGCGGGAATCTAACGCGGAAGCACTGCAAGCCCTTCTCCCAGCGTCGCTCGTCGTTAAGGCGTTTAATGTGGTGTCAGTGTACGCCTTGGAGACGGAGCTGTACGGAGGCGGGCGTGCGGTGTATGTTTGCGGGAACAACTATGAGGCGAAATCCCAGGTCCACCAGCTGGTCCGAGACATGGAGTTTGTCCCCATTGATTCTGGGGGGTTGCTGGCCGCTCGGAAGGTGGGTAACTATAAAGATAGGGCTCATTCCCATTGAAGCTATCGGTCTATGTATATCGATCCAACGCTGCGGAGACTCTGAACTAGGAGATTAATATGCCGACCTCCTCTTCTTTCCAACGTTACCGTATAATCGCCAGCTTTTCTGTAGTTGGACCGATCTACGTAAACCGCTAGTTTCTATGTTATAAAAGCGTTATATGCTAATAAACGAATGCCTGTACATGTTTTATGACTGACGGTTGTCTTCTCAGCGTCTTCCATTGATCCATCCATCTGAACGATGGAAGCAGGTCGGCATTATTGGTTTGCATTACGTGAACAGCTATAACATGTACTTTACGTCAGATTTGATAATAATAAATTGGAACACGTTTAGATTGTGTTGTAGCATATATTTTAATTAGAGGGTTAAATGAACTTACCGTAGGTGAGTGATATTTGACCTGGATTCCACATCATCGTCGGTGACAGAATAGGGTTCACATGAGAGATGCGCGCGCAGCTCAGCGTCATATTTCAAAGTAGTTGTAGTGTGGACCACAGAGTGACAGAAAGGTTCACGGGAAGGGAACTATCCCAGGGTGGGATGTGAACCCTATTCTGTCACCGACGATGATGTGGAATCCAGGTCAAATATCACTCACCTACGGTAAGTTCATTTAACCCTCTAATTCCACATCACCGTCTAGTGACGTAATAGGCTCCACATGAGACGTTCAAAGTGTGGTCCGAACACAACACCTTACAAGGTTTTTTGAAACCAGCAAATAAAGGCACAAACACTGTGTTTAAATCAACATGTATTAACTGCAAAGAACAATAAACTTGTTTATCAAACAACTTGTAACAGCATATTTGATGCACAATAGAAATTCATCTGCACAATTTGCAGGAAACAACTCTAACTGCACAAGTTGCAGTTATAAACAGCATATTTAAATGCTCGAAAGAACTTCATCTGCACAATTTGCAGGTAACAACTGTAACTGCACAAGTTGCAGCTAAAAAAGTAAAATCAAATAGTTTATAAAACATCTCCCTGTAAATCTGAATGTCCATGTCAAACATGTGTACCAGTGCCAGACAAAATCGCATCTGCAAACTGGCCCTGTTGAGTTATTTCTTTATCGTAATATTTAGCAAATGTGCAATCTTTAGACCAGCCTGCCGTCTTCAAAATAGTGTCTAATGGCACTTTAGCAAGTTTTGCTTGTGAAGATGCTGCACTACGTGTGCTGTGTGGAGTAAATTTCTCCATGTCTATACCAGCCATATTCATAGTTTGCTTAATCCATCTAGATATGGTAGATTTGGCTGCTGCCTTAAATGGCTTTACAGATGTTAAAACAATCTTGTGATATTTCCTCTTAAATGTTTGACACGGTCCATGTATTCCATTAAGACAGTACATAAACATAATCTTCTATCTGGTGCATATGCTGTCACTGTTATTTCACCAATGTGGTGACCTGGTCTTGACTGCTTCAGTAAATCACCAAATCTAAATGTGACTTTAGACTTATTAATTGTGATGTTACGAATGTCAATAAGATGCAAGGATTGCGTTCTTTGACCTGTCAATAAAATGGTCAATGTCACTGCTTTCTTGCTCAGTTGTAAAAGATTAAGTTTTTTCACAGGTGAAAGTTTTTTGAGGTAATTCAAAAGCAAACTTGTGTCCCATATCACATTGTTCCTTGGTAATGCAGGTCTAGAAGTAAAAACTCCTCTCATCAGTCTAACCACATGAGGATGAGCACCTGCTGGACACTTATCCACTATAATAAAAGTTGAAAGTGCTGATCTTGCTGTATTAAGAGCAGAATATCCAAGTCCCATATCAAAGCAATGGGCTAGAAAATTTACAACATCAGTTACATTTGGTGACAGGGTATTAATGTTCCTCTCACTACAATATTGAATCCATCTGGAAATGTAAGATTCGTATTGCTTGACAGTTGTATCTCTCCATGAGGACATGACCAATTTGACAGCTGTTGGCGAAAATGCCATGTCTTCGAAACTTTCCCTGACAATACACAAGCCATTAGCTGTAACTTTGGAAGATGATTGTCCATGTTTTTGTGTGGGTGCCACAGCAATTCTTGCTTCCTGGGAAGTAAAAAAGGACAAGATATTAACATATGGCTCAATTTTGAAAACCATACTTGAGTTGTCCAATAAGGCACTACCACTATGATACTATCCACTTGATCAAACTCTATCTTGCTTAACATCTTTCCTATTAAAGAAAAAGGTGGAAATGCATAAGCATTTATCTGTGACCAGTCAATAGACAAGGCATCTGTTGTCATAGCAAATGGATCAGGTTTCCATGATACATATTTAGGTAGTTGATTATTCAGCCTTGAAGCAAACAGATCTGTTTCTGGTAGATAAAACTTCTTAGTTATATCTTTAAATACTGTTTGGTGCAACTTCCATTCAAGATTATCATGATCAAGTCTACTTACTTTATCAGCTTCTACATTATTTTCTGATTCAATATATGCAACTGATAACCATATATTTTTTCCCTTGCACCATAACCAAATTTTTCTGGCCAAGTTATTTAGCGAGGGTATTTTCCCTCCCATTCGAGCAATATATGACAAAGCAGTTGTATTATCTATACACATTTTAATGTGAATATTTGTTTCATCTCGTGCAAAGCATTTTAGAGCAAACCATGCAGCTAATAATTCAAGATGATTAATGTGAAAAGTACTTTCAACTGCTGACCAGTTTCCTCCTGATGTGATGCCCCTGCATGCTCCCCCCCATCCTTTTTCTGATGCATCAGAATAAATAACTAATGAAGGGTTCCCATGTGAAATCAACTTAAAACTTGAATGAATATTTTGTATCCACCAAGTCAAGTCTAGTTTCAAGGCATCATCATTGGCAATCTGCAATTTTGCTTGAAAGTCTCCTTTACTAGCTTTCAAAGCTTGATTTTTTCTCATATCCAGTGACCTATAAAAAAGAGGCCCATATTCTACACCAGGAAAAGATGCTACCAATAATCCTACTACTTTTGCCAATTGTAGAATAGTTATACAGTCCTGCTGTAAGAGATCGGTACATGCCGAAAATATTTTATCTGCTTGTCTCTTGTTTAAGGACACTCGCATTTTTACAGAATCCAATGTAAAGCCTAAAAAATCCAACTTTTGTGTTGGTTCTAAAACAGACTTAGTTGGATGCACAGTAAACCCTGCTTGAGTAGAAACTTTAACTGTTTGCATCACATTCTCTCTGCAATCTTGCAAAGATTCTCCAACTAAGAGACTGTCATCAATGTATGGACAATTCATGTGACCTAATTTCCTCAAATAGGAAAAAATTGGTTTGGTAACTTTAGTAAAAACACGTGGTCCACTCGCCAAGCCATTTGGTAAAACCTGATATTCATACAAGTTCTCATCAAATTCAAATCTTAACAGTTTCTTGTGTTCATCACAAACTGCCAAACAATAATAAGCATCTTTCCAATCTATGGTTGACATAAAACACTGAGGTTTCATAAGATTAATGGCTGACTGCAAACTGGTCATCTTAAAATGATGATATACAACAGAAGCATTAAGTTTCCTCAGATTTAAAATCAATCTGTACTTTCCATCTTTTTTCTCTCTTAAGAAAATATTGGAAATAAATTCACCTGCGCAATGTTTGACCTTTCGTATCACTTTCTTCTCTAAAAGTTGATGAATTTCAGTACAAATTATATCAGATTCTACTTTATTGAAAGCATAAGTCTGAGGAATTCTTGACTGTTGTGTTGATTGGTCTATTTCAATATTGATACCATATGAAACAGTATTCAGTATATACTTATCTGACGTAAGATTTGGCCAAAACTTTTTGCACTTTTGTAAATTACCTGCAGTAAAATTTGCTATCTCAGTGGCCAATTTATCTTTTAAAGCATCAATATATGATGACCAATTGATACTGACCTCTTTAGGTGCTTCATTTTTTCTCTCTAATCCCGCTTGGGCTTGCCTGCGTGATTTGGCCTTGATTTCTTGAAATTTCTGTAGCCGTTTTTTGAAGGTGTGTACTTTTGAAAACCTCTTGGCCTATATGCTGGGCGATTACGCCCATGGTAATCTTTACGGCTTCCCACTTTTGTTGCTACCTTGTTGGTTTCATTGATACCTTTCACAACCCCGGCAAAATCATCGCCAAATAACCATTCGGTAATGGGGGTGTCCGGTGAACAAACGTCTCTGTACTCCCTGTGCAAGTCTGGTTTTATCAGTTCTCTCCTTCTAAGGGATATCTCAATGCTGCCATTGGCAACAAACGAAAACGCATTTAATACAAGAGACAAACCAGCTGGAATATCAAATGACTCCTTTTTATTTTTAGCCTCCAGAAACATATTCGCAAGTTGGGCCAGAGGTGTGAGCGCTCTGACCACCCTGGTCTGCGCTTTCTGTAATCTAATATCTTTACCTCTGGTTGCAGGTAGAATTTTATTCCACACCTCTGTATTAACTTTGGGCACTTTCAGCCCACCCAAGTTCGCTGGAGGTGGAAACTTTTCCAACTTTTCCTTAATTTTCTCATCCGAAATTCTTTTTGACGTTATTCTGTTGAGAATCTCCGCCAATTCTGGCATTATACTAGGAGATGTTGCTTCTTCGTCAATTAATTCTTGGGAAATCTTCTCAAGAATTATATTCCCTTCCGTTTCACTGTGGATTTCAGTATTAGTCAGTAGGTTGTCAACTTCTAAATCCATATCAAGCGACTCCTCATCGCTAAGAGCCAACAAATCGTCTTCGTCGACTTCTAAAGGACGTTTACTGTTTTCATTGATTTGTTTTTGCATTTGCTCCATTTTTTGGAGAATTTGACCCAAAAGATCGACATTCCCTCCATTGGAGGTGTCATTCGATGTGCTAGCCGAAGCACGTGGTGTCGGCACTTTCACCTCCTCATTAGAAATCTCCTTAGACGCACTGACAACCCGTTTCGCATGTGTTTTTATCTCCTTGTCAGTCTTTTGTTTTGGTCTACTCTCTTTGACGATAACTTTACTGGTTTTTGAACCCGAATTATCGGGCTGATTGTTACCTTCAGAATTTTTATCCGCCATTTTTGTCGGTGTCACTGTATAAAACTTTTACCACGCTTAATATACTTT
Organism: Lingula anatina; assembly: GCF_051362555.1. NCBI lineage: Eukaryota > Metazoa > Brachiopoda > Lingulata > Lingulida > Lingulidae > Lingula > Lingula anatina. The sequence continues at coordinate 13,547,773 of NC_141776.1, read as the reverse complement.
TATTGCGCAGTACACTAGTGCGCATATAAATTGAAGCGCAGTAGCAATGTGCGCAGATGTAGCCACAGAACAGTGCTTGTAACAGTCTGAAACGCTAATCCCAACACATGAAAACAGTAGTAAGCACGATTTCGTGCATTTATTGCGGTAAATATGTATCAGTGTGTATTAAAACACACATCACTGTATTAACAGTATGTCAGCAAAAAACTCAAAAGACTGCAGAAATATTAATTTCATGCAGCTTGTAAATCCGCGTACGCTTCGCTGAGAAACGGCGCAATGACGCTGAGCTGCGCGCGCATCTCTCATGTGGAGCCTATTACGTCACTAGACGGTGATGTGGAATTGGTTTTACTCGCACATGTACATACATGTACCTGTAGGGATAATAATCCAAATTATCACGAACACTAAAAAAAACCCTGTAATTTAGCCCGCTATCACTTAAGTTTTTATGCTTCTAATCCTACATAGACATAAAAAAATAAGACAAGCGGTTAGTTCTTAGAAAGGATATTAATACGAAAAGGAAAATATCTATCAAAATATCTTATCCAAAGACAATAACATGTATCGTAACAGGTGGAACTGATGACACTGGAGCTGTTCCCAGGATGGGGTTTTCCCCTTCTTTTCTCCTTCTTTGTGTTGGTTGTATCCACACTGAGCCTGTTGCTAAAATTCTACTGGGTGCCCTTGACACCGAAGTACAACTACAACCAGCTCGCCTCTATGATGCTTATGTTGGCCTTCGGGTTTGCCGCCCTTCAGCTGCTGGCGTGTGTGTATCTTCCTGCCCCTCTCGCCGCCATCTTGCAACTCGTGAACGGAACGAAGCACAAGGAGTTCCCTCGTTGGTTTGACGTGTGGATGAAGGTAATTGTACATTGAGAAAATGAAAAGAAACATGACGACATAGGCCATGTCCACGCTCGGCTGTCACCTTGATTGGATAGTAAACGATTGTCGTAAAATCGCTAAATGATATTAAAACCGGGTGCATAAACTTGAAAACCACCTACAACAACCTTGGACTACCACATTAATCCAATACAATGCAAACATAAACTATAACAAGTGGTTAAAGCCTTCAAACCGAATGTCGTAAAGTCCCCATATACCTCCATAGAGACAATAAAATAGAATGAGCTTGTGAAACAAGAAAAATCCAGTTCCAACATAATAATCGAAATAAAATACTGCCGGGCATCGGAGCGGCCTAAAACTTGGCACGCTTACCGCTAATACTGCAGGCTACATCATCCTGTCGCTCGTTTGTAAATTCCGTGCATGGCATACGCACAATCAAACCGTAAAAAACAAATTCTCGGGGTGTCGTTGGCTAGGTCCACTCAACAATCCAATTCAGGAAATGACGTAACCGCAGAGGTCGCATTGTCCAATGGCATGGCTTCTTTTTCGTAATGGTAGGTTAGAGTGGACCTGGCCAACGACACCCCGAGAATTTGTTTTTTACGGTTTGATTGTGCGTATGCCATGCACGGAATTTACAAACGAGCGACGGGATGATGTAGCCTGCAGTATTAGCGGTAAGCGTGCCAAGTTTTAGGCCGCTCCGATGCCCGGCAGTATTTTATTTCGATTATTATGTTGGAACTGGATTTTTCTTGTTTCACAAGCTCATTCTATTTTATTGTCTCTATGGAGGTATATGGGGACTTTACGACATTCGGTTTGAAGGCTTTAACCACTTGTTATAGTTTATGTTTGCATTGTATTGGATTAATGTGGTAGTCCAAGGTTGTTGTAGGTGGTTTTCAAGTTTATGCACCCGGTTTTAATATCATTTAGCGATTTTACGACAATCGTTTACTATCCAATCAAGGTGACAGCCGAGCGTGGCCATGTCTATGACTTCACGAAACTTATACAGAACACGAGTAATGCATGCACAGCGTGAAGATATAAAATAAATAATTATAATAAAAACTAGTGATAAGGCTGAAGATCATGAGGAGCAATAATAATAAATGTAAACTTTATCTGATGAATATCACACACTTACAGTGCATGTGCCTTTATAGCGTGTCCGAGAGAACTCTCATATATTCATGTACGTGTCGTGCGCGCGCGTGCATACATTCGGTTACGATAGTGACGTGTGAGTGTGTGCACGCGCGCGCGCGTTAGAGAGAGAGAGAGAGAGAGTTAGAGAGAGTGCGTGTGTGTATCAGCTTTCGTTGCTTCACAATTAATGTTCTGTTTCCATGTTACGGAGCATATATATCAACTAAATTCATATTTTCCCAGGCTCGAAAGCACCTGGGTATTATAACCCTGGCGTTTTCAGTGATCCACACCGTACTCGCCCTACCCCAATACGACCTGGCCTACCTCAGCGACTATTACTATGAAGTGGAGATGGTGGACGTTGTGCGACACGCCAATGCCTCAGACCTCGTCACAGCATCCATTCCCATCGCTGGGAAGATGAATTGGAAAGGTAAACTTTATCTGATGGACAATTCATTTATGACGTGTCATATTCAATGAATATTAACTGAATGATAAAATATTCTATGTAGTTTGAAAATACAGTTGTAGAATACATGTATGAACTGATGTTGCCAAAAGTTTTTTTTACTTCATCCCTGCGCAGGCGTGACCGTGCTTAAACAAAAGGAGTCGGTACAGCTCATTTTTGGACGTAATTGTAGGGGTAATTGTGCCCTCTACCAGGGCGACGGATCGATTTTTCACAGATATTCACAGATATGTCTCTAGATAAATAGACAGTCATTTTGGTCTGATGTCGATTCAGCAAAAAAAAAATGTCCATAAAAATAACTGAGACCCTGGTAGAGGGTAGGGTAATTGGGTGTCAAAAGTTTAATTCATTTTCCTAGGGATATTAATGTAATTGTGACTCACACATTGCTTCAGGTGAGACGATGCTCTTGGCCGGCACAATTGCGCTGATACTTATGGCCGTTGTCGGGATTGCCACCCTACCCTCCGTGCAACAGACCCTCAGCTGGCGGGAATGGACGTGCATACAGTCCTACGTTGGTGTCGTCTGTTTTTTAACGAGTATTGCGCATGTTGTTTGCATGGGGGGTGAGTACTGGCAGGAAACAGCCTTTTACGAGACCAATTCCTGGAATGTCCTGCTGTTCCCTTTTGTGGTTGTCCTCCTCAGGATTTTGTGTCTGCTGCCGTGCATCAGTATCCCAGTGACCAAAATACGCCGAGGGTGGGAGAGAAAGACCACAAACAGCCAGGCAAAAATTGTCTAGATGACATACATATTTTAGATCCCAAAAACGCTCGAATTGTCACATTTTTTTAATCAGACCTATTTTATTACGCACTTGTAAGCTCAGAACTAGTTTACATCTTTATATTACAATTATATTTTTTATGATTCCCACACGTTAGTTTTTAGATCCAACATTATAAGGAATATATAACTTTTTAAAAAACCATTTATAACATATACATACATATAACAAATTAAGTGCGTGTCATTACGATAAAGAATTATGCATATGTAATGGAATATATAATATTATATTTAAAAAAAAAATATATATATATATATATATATATTGCATGCTATTGGTCAAAAAGGGGATGCATGCTCTAAATTTGAAGAAATGGTATAACATGGATATCTTCATCGATACTTTGTACTTTCTGTATCTCGAGTCATTTCAGATATGGCATCTGGGATAATAAACACTACATGTATTTGTGAGGTGATCAACTGTACGCAGAAATGCGTGGAACTGGAGGAGGGACTTTTGACCAGTTTGATATATAAATAATTAATAAAATCAATAGTTTACAGTGAGATACTATACAATAGACAGTTCATAATAAGATATTGTATAAAATTGGTACTTCAAGGTTTGTTCCCTATATCTCGAACAGCTATTCACATAAGGTATTGCTTTTGTGAAGTATTGCAAGCATGGCATTGAAATTCAAAATGTTTCAATAATAAAAACAATTGTTGATACTACTTAATGTGTCTTGTGTGAAATTTCACGAAATATAATTTGATCTACAGATGCAAGATGGAAAACTCAATACCTGTACCAGCCATAATGTACATGTATGCAGTCAGAAGATAAGTCAATGACATTGACGAAAAATATCAGTGCTTGGTTGTTATTTAAATCTGTCATGTCTCATTTAAGTTGAAGTCTTACAATATTGTCTCTACTCAAAGTTATTGCCTGGTTCACAGCGATATTCGATAGATCTTGATACACAGCTCAACAAAACTTTTTACGAATGAGTCATTTCACACCTCAAGTTGCAATTATTGGAAACAAATCTCTTTTCACAGTTCCAGCATTTTCAATCTTTTTTCACCTCTGTGAGTTATTTTATGGATTAGTATTTTTCTTCTTTCACTTAAATTTTTGTTGCTTTTCTGATAATTACATGGTCTATCTCCTGTGTGAGTTCTTCCACTTGTTCTGCTCTGATGCACCCATCAGAATTATCTTGTATCACAGTACTGGCCCTTGTTTGGAATCACTCCCTCTCCAGGCCCGTAGCCAGCAATTTCAAAGGGGGGGGGGGGGGTTCTGAAAAAGTGGACCTTTTACATATAATCCCCATGTACCTAGGTCAAATTTTACCCAGAGTGGACCTTTTTCCAGCAAAAAGGGGGGTTCTGTCGAACCCCCCGAACCCCCCCCCCCCCCCCCGCCCCAGCTACGGGCCTGCTCTCCCTCCATAGCACTTCAGTTTTTGTACTTTGCTTTCATCACTAAAGGAATGAAAAGTATATAAGCATTTTAACATTTATTGGAAGGCTTATGCCATATGTTGCATGTTAAGAAATAAAGATCTTTTATGTTTAGCTTCAATCAAATAATTACAAAGAATTTACTACTGTAGGTGAAATAGTTTCTTTGTTTTTTTTTTAAAATAAATGTATATTGTTGTCATATGTGAGGAGAATCATATAAAACAACTTTCAGAAGAATGGAAACTACATCAAAAGCACACAAAATTCAATTACCAAGTTTCATGAGCCTGATGAGGTTTCACTTCCTAATATTTTAGGGTTATGCAGGGGACTTTTCACAGTACTAGGCAAGGAGTTTCAACCTCTGTTACTGCACATTGCAGTAGCTTTTAGGTCGCAATTTTCTAGTAAAAAAGTCAGAAAATTCAATTGATACTTTTACATCCTAAAAAATAGCAAGGTTCTTACCATGCACTGCCGCTGACAGCCTTTTAGAATAAAATTCCATTAGTGCTTTTTATTTCACCCCTCAAAGTTACCAGTGGAAAAGAGAACAACTTGTCACCCGATAGTGCGTTTGTACACTTCTCTTCAAGACAAGCCAAATCCAAGCAAATTATATATGACATATGACTAATCATTTACATCTTTCTCTACTGTATCCAGCGAGCCTTTTTGCAAGGAATAAATGATCAAAAAATCTGCCAGCCTCGGAAGGCTGTTACACAAATTGTTCAAAAGTCAATTGATTTTTCCTTAAACATAGAAAAACATCCCTTCTGAATGGAAACAATGTAATGTTCACAAACCTTCTCCCAACTGGATGAAAAGGAGGAAAATTGATATTTTGGTCGTGTTCAAGCATGTCTAATGTTACCCACTCTTATAATAATGCCTTTCTGTTACAAAAATGAACAAATTAAGATTGTTCGATTGAAAAACATCCCATAGCGCATTTCTTATTTAGTAAAAATAAACCGTGCTTCGCAAAAACTTTTGTTTCGATGTATACGCAAATACACTGGAATATTAGAAATGCACTCGACTCTAAGTATGCAAGATTTGTTTTAATATAAATAACACTCTTCAGTTGGATCGATATGGACCGTATTGTGTTTTACTCGTTTTCTTTCACACGCTGATGTGAATTGCGTTGCGGCAAAGGATCACTCTCCGCTATCGATTTTAAAGTCAGACTTGGGAAATCCGCTTTAGAGTAGAGCGGGAAATAAAGCAGATCATCGATCTTAAACCTCATAATTTCCATTTAGTTAAAAACTCAAATGCGCCTTCCTGTGTTTAAATACAAGATACAGTAAGTCTACATAGCTGTTTTGGCCCGTGAGTGATTAGAAGAGTCATTTAACGACGATGACATTTTTTTTCATTTCAGTTTAAGTCTTATGCAATTTCAGCTTTATTCTTTTCTGTTATCAAATCACAAGGTCTAAATGGCTGACAAATTGTAAACTTGAAAACAAGAAATTAAGAAATGTTGTCTAGACATTGATTTCTCTTCTCACGAGAAAAGCAGGGGAAATTGTTAAAGACAGGAAAATGATGACAATCTGGAAAGTGTTACTATGAACATTATGGAGAACACGTGAAATATTACGCTTAAAAGATTATTAATATATCAGTTTAAACCTTTGTCTTCTTCCCTGTATCTGCTGCGTGAAATATTGTCTCTAAACAAGTACAGTCCTAGTCCCTTTCATTCAAGTATCATGTGCTTCAAATCAACCAGTATGTTTTTAATTTAAAAATAGAAATTTACATTGAATGTGACTGACACACAAACTGCTCGATTCTAATCAATAAAAGAATAAAATTTTGTTGAATTATTTCTGACTTATGGAAGCATATCACTCCCTTACCCCCCCCCCCTCCCCCGTCCCACCCCACCTCCATGGTAAATAACATATTCTGCACGCCCTTAGATTGATTGACTCCGCGTGGTCAAAAATCAGATCAAGCCAAGTGCTTGGATGGTAAAGTACTATGCACTGTAACGCCGTCCCAGTTGGACTGGAAATGGAACCAACGAAGGCAACGACTGATGCAAGAGCTGAGTTCATTTGCACATCAATAATTAATTCTTATTTGCTACCGTTACCAAAAGGCATCAAGTTACTACAAAAAACGTTTTCGTGCTTTTGTCAGCTACTGGTGCGAAAGCAGAAGAGCAAATAGAAATTGTGCAGCAGTGTTGATTTTGTCTGTCCAAAGATCATGAGAAAATTTTAGCTTTAAATGAAACAGCCCTGAGTCTTTTACGTTAATCGATTACGGCAGCATTTGAGTAAGTGATCATATCATTTTTTATCGACATCTTGAAGGGTTTCAATAGACTCAATTCTACACCAGAAGCTGAGCACATTAAAAAGAGATAGCAGCCTTGTAATGTAAACACACCATTGGATCAAGTATGCATAATACACTGCGTTTGTCTGTTATGAAACAAGGTGAAGGATGGTTTGAAAAGATTTCACAGTATCCTTTAGAGCGTATTCAGATGCACATATCCTACTAGCTGGGTCGAGCCAACTCTGCGTGGTCTTCGTTCAAGTGCAATCATTTAAATCAGCTTAATAAGCACACGATAGTAAATAAACCCTCGCTGCTGGAGAAGGTGTGCCAGATTATTAAGCCAATTCCATTGATTGCACTTTAGAGCGAATCCCCGCAAGGTTGGACCGACCAAGCTGGTATGATGTGTGAATCTGAATGCGGTCTTTTTTTTACACAGTGCTCCGTGACAAGGAAAAGGCATTCGAATCACCGAAGGTAACTGGCACTGATAACTCGATAACAGCAGCTTATCTAGTCTGGGAGAAGATATAAGCACGTTTAATCTAAAACTTGGCTTATGGTTATTTCAACACATTGCGGAAAATACATTTATCGACAAATTTCAGTCAGGGATCATCAAACTGCATTTTTCACGCTTTACACCAAACCAACTTCAACAGGAATGTATTTCGTCGTTGGCTTGTGCGGCAAAATGAGGAAAATGACAAACATTATTTGTTTAAAGGATTTTACATTCTCTTTGGCGTGACACAAAAAGAAAAAAAGACGTATATAGAGGATTTCATCAACTGCACTCTAAGGCTAAAGGCGGTTAAATTATTCCCACGTTAGCGCAGTTGTTGACTCCTGGTAATTGATGAACAGTCGCTGTTTGCTGAATTTCCACTTCACTTACCATAAAATGCACAGACACGTTTTTAGGTGCTCTTTCAATAATACGAAATGGCAGCGGTGTTCGAATTTGGATGGGTTTTACTTGATGCTCATCCTTCAGTAATTCAGATTCTGGATAATTGGACCAAAGTGGAAGGTTTACTAGGTTTCAAACAGATGATCCAAATTCGGAGTTTTTAGTTAAGGTCAACGCCATATTGCCTCCATTTAGACGGCCATAACATGGGGAACTTTGCAACTTGGGTGACCTTATTTTCCTCCCTGATCCTGTCATGGAAAACCGGTACGTTATTTTATTACATAGTTTCTTATAATATATGTATATTTAAATGGAAAAAAGTAAGATATCATCGTACATTTTTTAATAAAGTAATTACATTGTTGTTCGGTAGAATGAAAAGTGGTATTGAATGCTAAAAAGCAAACGTTTAGCGTATCACTTGTGATTTATTATCTCATAATGATCTCCTTTATTGTCAATTTTCATTACATTGCTCTTGATTTACGTGGCGTTGTAAAATGCAAATGTTCCATATAGGGTAACCCTAAAATGTTTATAGAAAAGACGCACTGTAGGGGAATGCATATTTTTTCCAGTTTACTTGCAATAAAACCCCACCTCTGAACATACAGTGTATTCAGTAAAATCCTTTAAAATGTTCAGGTTTTACGCGATTTTTAAATCTATAAGGAGTGATATTCTTTCATCGATGGCAAGTTTTTCAATAATAATTTCAATGTATATTATTGATTCATTGTATATATTGTATATATGATAATCTGAATTAAACATTTAACTAGTTGTTTTCTTTTACGATCTTGTGGCAGAAATCAGTATCTCCTGTGTATTTTTTGTATAGTATCATATCAAAATATAAGAATTATTATTATTTTTATTATTATTATTATCTCCTTTTATGCCGTCAGGCATCTAGGGTATCAACAAATGTCCTATTATTATTATCAGTATTATTATTATAAATGTACAAATTATATTATTATAATGTTGATGTCTGAAGTGAAATGAAAACAGCATATAGTCTCTGTTTGTTGTTAATCAGTTTAATAGCACGATGCACATACGAAGCTGCTGAATATTTTTGGATATAATCACAATGCAATGCATTTTCAGTCGATTACTTCTGACAGTTTGTAATATTTTCTGGTGTAAAACATGCGTGGAAGTTTTCGAAGGAACCCTCTGCGGAGGGTCTTATTAGGAAATTTAAAAGTAAAACTCTAAAAGTGCGAGATCTAAATGAAAATAAAAATAGAGAAGAGATAACCAAATTGCATTGTAGTCATTCCTTAGGTGGATCCTTATAGTAAGACCATCATTCACAAGTGTTGATGCTAGAAAAGAATAACTGTTTCATAGTTTTCCTAAACTTTAAAACGAGGATCGATATTAATATAAATTTAGAATCAGTTGGAGCGGTGTTGTGCTTTTATTATTTATCATTGACAAACAGCTGTGCAATCGATGGCTGACGGAAACGTCCAAAAATGGGGCACTCATAACAAATATTATACAGATATTGAATTCACTTTTTTAGGCATTCAAAATAACATATTGACCGAAAGTGGAAGTCAGTAGTTTTATTTTATGTAACTTAATACCTGAGACTCAATGTCTTTCAAGATAACATAAAAACCTGTACATGTAACATTACTGTATTCCGATATTGTCGACGTCTGATATGTAACATCATTGATCAATAATATGTGTGGCAATAACGTCATCGGTCTATTTTAAGATTTATCACATATCACACAGTACATAAAATTTGACCAAAAAAATGCGCATAGAAATGAACATGCTACTGCGAGTGTGAAATATTGGAGGTGTTATAAACCCCAAATGGTCTAAAGTAGTTACTTTAGGGTTAGTTTACTTTATATTTTGTCCATGAGGCAATGATTTGTACATTTGGACTGGGACTATTTTCCTATCAATATGGTGAGTTGGCAGAAACATCGTATAATAAAGATGCCAAACATAATACTATTACGGCATATTTTTATTGGGGTTGCTAAACCATGTGCTTTGTTGGGCAGCCGTCAATGCATTGGGTTTCTTTTTCTCTTGGGAGAAAATGCATACTTTTCTTCCCACTTTATTAAAGAAAACTAAAAACGAATGCACAACCAAATTGATTTCGTTAACAGCCGATTTAGAAGATAATTACAGCATTTTGGTATCATCTGTCTTAGTACAAAGAGCTATTTGGGTACACTTGGTAACCAACAACTTTAATCCGAGAAACTTAATTATTAGATATCGTACACTTTTATTGAGAGAGATGCAAAAATGAACGACACAGAGAAGAGAAGTAACAAACATTATAACAAAAAATAAGCCAAATAATTTAACAAACCGAAAGAAATCAATTCCAACTTTTCATTTCAGCAGTGAATGCTCTTGTCTTTGACAATTGCTATAATAACAGCTGTTATGTCTTGACGCCGGCCGTCAGCAGTTATATAATGGGTATTGAAGCGTGCCTCGACGATTGCGCACTGCTGGCAAGCATTCACAGCCAAGGGGAGCAAAACTATCTGAAAACGATACTTCAGTACGTTGCTGTGGCAGATTTCTGAATGTGATTTTAATAACCACGGTAACCTTATTTAGAAAAGTACCGCATGTGTGGTTAATGCATATAACTATTGAAGACATAGAAAAGTACAAGGCGCGCAAGACCTTAATATAGCAAAATAAGAATTGTTTCTGAAAATTATAAAAACTTTGCTTCAAACGCTATATCTTCATCCAAACTGTTAAGCAAATTACGATTCATAAGCCCACTTAGTCTGCATATATATATTTCAGATCTAACACCAAATACTGGATTGGACTTAACCTGTCCCTGTACCAGCGGAACGTCTGGGGCGACGGAACGCCCTTGGATTTCACTGCTTCATCCTTTGTGGTGCCGGATCTTCAGAAGGACTGCTCGTATATACGTGGTTCTGACTGGCAGACAAGCACTTGCGAGGGTGGCGGGACACCAGCACTTTGCAGGCGACGTGGTAAATACTGCTTTCTTTATATGAAAAAAAAATATCCGAGTCTAAGTCCGCCAGTGTTTCATCTAAAAGCTGGATTTGCAATGACCAGATGCACATAATATACACAGACCAAGACCACCATTTATATAAATAGTGGCGTTGTACTAATGCCAGGCCCCTTTTGTGTTATACCCCTCGACTTAACTTAATATGTACCATTTTTACATTGGAGATAGCACACAGCAAAATGGACATAACAATCATTTAAGACAAAAAAGAATACGCGTTTTCGGTTTCATCACCTTTCAGGTCCTCCCTGTAATGAACCCGGCCCTCCAGCTGCTAATACCAGCGTTCATGCCATCCGCCCTACTGGGTACACTAGATGTTATCCCAACGGGACCCAGCTGATGTACGCGTGCGACCCCACGTGCAGCATGCAAGGCGGGTACACGGAGAGAGTGAGAACCTGCAGCAATGGAACTTGGGTGGGTCCACCCGTAGACCAGTTAGCGTGCAGTTGCCCAGGTAAGATGTCCTGTATAAATGGTCTGAGTGAAGTAAAGCTCTTCGGGCAGAAGTCGCTTAGTTGTGGTCAGTACCGGTGATTCAAATTGATAAATCATTGTTGTGAGTGTAATAAAATGTGTTAAGAATATCGCAGGTTAGCTCTGATTTTAAAACAAAGAACGAATTAAATTCCATTATGCATTTTACGATTGAATGATTGTTGAAGGTGTAGATGCAATTAATAATATTATCATATTATTCTACATAATCTATCTTTTATTTATGGAACAGTGCTCTGTCCTGACCCGCCATTTGTGAACCTAACGCTGCGGACACCGGAGCCGGAGGACGTCGGACACATATTTATGGTCAACTCAACGGTCATTTACTCTTGTGTCAGTGGGTACGTGTGGTCTGACGCACCAAATGAAGTAAACCGTACCTTGGAATGCTCACCTAGTGGGCAATGGTCCGTCCCTGCAGTGTCTCCATTGTGCGTGGCGTCCTGCCCGCCCCCACCGCTTATATACGCCGCTAATATTGTCGTCATATCAGAAAACAAAACCGATATTCTTGTAAATGAAGACAGCACACTACTGAACGAAACCGACACACTTTTAAACGGAACCGAGCACGTGTTCATGGCGGGAAACATAGTACATTACTCATGCTGGCCAGGATTACTTCTACAGGGAGAATTAAGCTCGGAGATAGAGATCTCGTGTCAGGATGACGGTACGTGGAACGCCTCCAGCCTCCCAGGGATTTGTGAAGCACCGTCCTGCTTTCTACCGGAAGACGCGGGACAGGCGGTGTCCCTTTTCTATGTCACAGGAAACTACTCCACATTCTTGAATGACACATCCATCACATCAGACGATTTCGAGAGGATCAGCGGGAACGGCACGGTGTGGTATCCATGGGATGTCATAGGGAGAAGATGCTTTAACGGAACAGCGTTTCCCTCAAGTAGGAGACCCAGAGTGCTATTCACGTGTAACGATTTAGGTTTGTGGGTCGGCACCTCAGACGAGATGATATCTGGAGATGTATTCTCGGACTGTGTAGCCACGTGCCCCGATCCTCCTGTAGTAACAAATGCCTACATACAATTTTCTTCCACGGGCGAAAATTACGTAAACATAAATGGAACATGGATTGAGACAAACACTAGTATTGCGGCTCGTTTGACCTTTCTACCTGGGGATTTCGTTACATATCTATGTGAAACTGGCACAGCTTTTCCTGTATCCCGCGAAAGGTATTTTAATATGGATTGTCTGGAAGAAGGAGTTTGGGATTCCTCACCACATAGCCAATGCATGTCTGTTTGTCCGCGCCCTTTGGCAATAACCGGGGCCTCATTGGCTTTAAAATATATAGATGGTTCATACGAGCCAGTTGTTGCCTCTACTTCAGAGCTAATTTACTTTCCTGGAGATACTGTGATGTACACATGCGAAGCTGGCAAAAGCTTCCGTCACCTTGGGTCCGAAAGTGAGGTTATATATTGTAATGGTGACCGCACGTGGAATGACACAGATCTGCCTCGGCATTGCACGTCACTCTGCCAGGAGCCGCCTGTTTTGAACAACACCGATATGACCATTGAGTCTCTTTATGAGGGACTGTATTTTCCGGGAGACCATGTGGTATATGATTGCTCTGAAGACATGGTGTTTCACCACTCCGGCCTCAGAGAAACTGTGGCTCAGTGTTTGGACAACGGTGAGTGGAGTGACCAGTTGGGACCGAGTAACAACCGGTGTGTTGCCATTTGTCCACCTCCACCGCCAATCAGTTTTGGTCGTCTTGCTGGATCACCTAGAAATGAATCAGTCAGTTCCACGGCAACAGTGGAGGCAACGCCCTACCATGGACCCCCTGCCACAACATATACTGGTGGGTTTTCCCATACGAGGATCATAACGGATCGCCACGACACGACAGTGGGAAGAAGACCGCCTTCAACAGTTTCTTCAACTCGAACCAGTTCAGCAACACACCCAAATTTAATAAGCATAAGTTGGCCCCCTTATTTGCCAATAACGGATCATGTCTCAACGACCGCAGTTGGACCACCTATAGCGGTTCCTTCATCTCCAACTATATCAACAACACATGCGATGTCAATACATAGTTCTGTACCCCAGTTGCAAATAACGAATCATCTCAACACGACAACGACGGCAATAGGACCGACATCAACGGATGCTACATGTATATCTTCAACTAATTCAACAACAGCTCCGCTGTTATCAAATACTACTGCGGTTCCTTGTATGCAAATAACGGATCACATCACAGAGACAACGTTGACTATAGGTCCATCATCAACAGAGCCACATCAGTCGTCTACTGCGCCACAGGGCCCGTTATCGCCACCAGCGCAGTTTGTACCGTTAGCTGCAGACCAACCACCTGCTGCCAGCGAAAGGGTGTACAAGTATGGTGATGTGGTAAAGTATGTGTGCAACACGGGATACGAGTTCCCAGGGGGCCTCAACACGAGCATATTAAAATGCCTGAGTAACGGAACCTGGAATTTAGACCAGATTTCTACCTGTGTACCTGTACCCTCTGTGAGCGGCTCTGGCACTTCAACAGCCGGGACTTCACCAAATACTAATCTTGTCATGCGAAACCTATCAAATGGGCCTAATATCGTAGGTGTGACGTCATCAAATCCGATGACAGTCTCACTTCCGATTCGTACCGAGACACAAAGTTCGATTACGGCTTCTTCGACAACAGTAGCATTTACATCTGTCACACCGGTAGTTCCTACAGCGCTAGTCACCGCTGAGGTGTATACATCGGGAATGATGACAGCAGAAACAGCCCGCACCGGAACAACGCCATTGTCGACTACAAACAGACCTATGCCAACAACTGAACACTTGGAGAGAACATCAACTGGAATCCCTGAAACAACGACACTTGATGGTAAGTTGTACTGGCTTTAATCGCTTCTCTTTTCATGTACCGACTGGTAGAGCGATGTAAAACGAAAATGCTTTATATCTGATAGCTCGATGTAATGGATAAAAAATGGTTAAACTGAGGGATTGGGAGGCCTCATGAGAACTTTAGGAACCTTTCGATGTTGTCACAATATAGGCTATGCTTTGATTGTAAAATAGTAACAGATGCCAAATAAATTATAAGTTATCACTATTATAGGGTTTCTTTGGATAAGCCTTATTATCATTTATTTCTTTATCTATTTTTTATTTCTTTTACATTTATCTTTTTTTTATTTTTGCAAGTGTAATCATAACGGCATTATTTAATTGTACTTTTGCGTGTTTCAAGAATGCATGAAAGATACTCCGCATATTATTTCAGTGCAATGTGAACAAATCCAGCAAGTTAATAACGCGCGACCAAATGTGAACGTCAATGCCACCATCTATCCTGGAACTTTGGTAGAGTTCTCTTGTAACAGATACTACATGTTTCCGGATAGAACACGTGCTAAGGAAATATCATGCACAGAAAATGGATCGTGGACGGAACAACTGCCTCATTGTGAAGGTAAAAATAGTAGGCCTACCTATAGATTAATCAAACGTTCACCAGATCATTTGCTAGCATACTAATGAAGGGTTCCATTGGGTATTTCGTTACCCGTGAAAGCCACTTTTTTAATTCCTGAGATGCGTGAAACGTTCATTTTGTTAAGCGTGAGTCATAAAGCCTCCCATTCACGCGACTAGTGAATGCGACTTTTAACTCTCCGCCCTACGTCAAAATAAGTCATAATACCCGGTGATTTGTGATTTTCAGGATTTTTGATGTGCATTATCAGTGAGATATTAATGAATTTTTATTACCTGTGATTTGAGAATTGATGATTTTGCTTCCCGTTAACTGTGATCACTCCCCCCCCCCCCAATGGGACCGTCATCCTAGTATAATGGTAAATAATTATTTTAAACAAAAGATAAATCTGATATCCCTCCTGCCGTGACCACCATACCTCATATGCCTTTCAGTCATAGAAGATTGCTCAAACATGCTAAATGTTACAAACGCAGTGGTGGACAGAATCAACTTCACAGTGGGAGCAACTGTCCGTTACGCATGCGTCAATAACCTCACGTTTCCGGATGGTTCTCACACACGTAGAACAGTTTGTACCCCTGATGGGTATTGGTGGCCAGTTATTCCTGGATGTGCAGGTAAATGTTTGGGGCGTGCTATTAATGTCTGAAAATGTGCCTCACTTTATATGTCGACAAGAATAATTTACTCTTAGCATGTGACACTTTTCCACGAAGAGGCTATTGATGAAACAGTATTATATGTTTGTTTCTTATTTCATATTCTATTTCATATTCAACTTTTCAACAGAGTATATAATGGGACTTAAACGGCGGAGAAAACACGATTTTGAGCCGCTAGAGGCGCCAGGAGCGGTGGCGGTGGGCAGCTTTGGAATGCTAATCATGCTGGGGATTATCATTGGAATAGTGGCCCTCGATGTACCCACGCTGGTGCTGCAAATGAAGCGCATGAGGAGAAACATTAGATCCTTCCTGAAACACTACCAAGGAGCAGGCCGATGGCCCGCAAGAAGTTGTTGACATTATTCATGGTTCATCTCACACTTCGTTCGCATACGCCGTCCTAGATTAATATCTACAAGTGCAATACTTTACCAATGGTGTTTTAAAATAACGCGATGGATTAAAAAACGGCGAGCATCTTCGCAAGGACAATGGAAAATATTTGTCAACATTTCACATTTTAGACTTGCGCATAAGTGAAATATTATGGCGCAGCAAACATTAGCCGGGATAATTCTTTTATTTTAATAATTTTCAATATATATCCAAGACCATTATAGGGCCTATATAAGACCATTAGCTGCTAATGGTTTGATTTTAATCGCCTGAGAGGTATGTCCATTCTTTGTAATACCATCAAAGATCACTGAGTAAGACTATCGAAACAATATAATTCCAGACTAATTCGTATGCTAGAGGTAATAGTTTTTTTTTAGCTTTGTACTTATTTATTTTGCTTTAGGTCTTTCGCTTACCGAAACGGGTTCTAGATCCAATTTGCTTCTTTCCTGCTTTTCGTCATTTTGCAGCAAGCAAGCCTTGCCAAGTATTTAACTTGTTCGCGCTTGGCAAGAGACGCTAATAAGAGGACGTTTACTGTGTTCATATAGGACATCATCATTCAGGAACTTTTTAGTGTGTGATATTCTGAGGTGGTATAATGATAATATTTATTCTTGCAACTAGAAGTTGGGTATTGCATACACTAAAAGTAGCTAAAGCACATTGTGACATTTTTAATTAAAAAAGAATTCATTCATTAAACTATTAAATCTCTCAGCTCTGTGGTGTCTGAGTACATGTATAAGCAGACACTGGCGAATACAATGATGGATCTACATGTAGAGGAGATCAAAGTGGCCACTTCCATCTCTCCCAAAGCTTTTAAGACACACCCTTCCCATACCCCCCCCCCCCCCCCCCCCCGTAATAAAGGCTCAACTTGACATGACCAAGCCATGTTCCATTACTATGCCCCACATATTATAGTAAAGCTGTTCTCGTCCACTGAATCGTATTTGCCGAGCGAATCCTTGTCCAGACAGTTCAGCAGTTCTTTTTAATAGGTCCTAGGTTTTAATAACATTTGTTTAGTTAAAGCCTTGCTAAATTTCGTTAATGATTACATAATCCTACAAAGCATTGTTATCTTGGGGCTGGCAGTACAATCCTGTAAACACGGGACTTTGCCTTGTTTGCTACTTTAGAGCCATGATTAATCCTTTGAGGTACGCGGCCGCAGTCAGTGAGGCAAAAGGCTGCCATTTTGCGCCGAAGTGCCATCTACATTGCTGCCACCCGTCAACGTTGTCTGCAACGCCCCGGATGATGAGCCAACTATCATGTCGGCTGCCTTCCATGGACGAAAATACGGCGCTGAAATGATGATCGAAGCCTACTATGTTGCGGGATTTTGCGAGTTCCACACGCAAGTTGTCGTCTGCCATTACCGCTTTCCCGCTTCCGAACGCACCAAAATGGACCTTTGGCTTTTTGTCGCCGGTGCCAGGTTTGCCAAAATTGAGGAAGTTGACTTCTCCTTGTGACACAGCCTTCTGACCTTGTTCAAGATTACGTCTCCATTTTTTGCTTTTGTTTCCTTCCTCTTTGGCCTTTTTGAGTGAAAGCGCGAGTTTTGAGAGAGTGCTATCCTTTGGAGACCAAACCCTCGTACTAGGAACGTATTTCCCTGTAGTCTCGTCCTTGTCGGCGCGATCGCACGAAACGTAGGCTTCACCGGAAGTGGACACTATGACGTCACCCAGTCTCACGGTTGTCGTTCCTGGCACGGCACCACAAACTCCGACAATGAATACGTGTTTCAGCAAGCTGAAAGTACCTTAACAGGAAAAGAAAATACCCAAGTGATTTGTTTCTCTCACCTGTTTAAGTTATCCCCCCTCCCCCATCCGTCCCTCTTGATGCAATAGTTGGTTTTGCCACGTCACTTTTCAAAGATTTTCTAAGGGCCTCCTTATTATATGATAAGCTTTCTCAATCGCATTGTATATATACCCTGTATTGTTTGAACTGGGGATATCATCTGTCTAGATCTGAATGAGAGAGACAGAGAGAGAGGGAGAGGGGAGGGAGGGAAAGAGAGAGATAGAAGGAGAGACAGAGAAGGAGAGGTGCAGAAGAGGGAGGGGGAACTACTTACCAAGCAGCCTTGTAATGGTATTCTGTGCCGAGGTGGCGGCTCCTCCCTCTGTTCCGATTTGTGCCAGTTTAGTCACCACCACCTTGTGCTGCCCTATGGTCCCCAGGGTGTAGACGTGGTTGTCACCTACACGAAGACAATACCAATAAGACCTTATTCTTAGCTTCATGGAGACATTACCATATTGTTATTTTTACCATTCTATCTACCAAGATCAAAAAGGTATTCAATGAATTCCATTTGGCATAACTGTAACAGTTGGAGTCTAACACTGTTTGACTAAATATGTACCCTCGTTTCCTTCTCCCTTGTATTTGACGTAAGAAATCTTCTGTCCCAACATGGCGTCCACGGCCAACTTTTCACAATAGAGCGCAGTTACGACGCCGATGGTAGGTTGCTCCTCTTTTGGCAGTGTTGGAAACTGCTTTACAAATTTGACGACTGTCGAAATAGGAATGGAATAAGAAAAAGTCGAAGTACATATTGAGCACTGTTTTCCCTAAACTTATTTTCAGTGTATGTTCTTTAAATTAAACAGATATTGAACTGGGTTCGGATTTAAATATCACTGAAGTTGTGGTTCCCAGGAATTGCCCTTTTTTTCTATTTAAGAATTATAACCAGCCTTAATAATGTACACAATCAATGATAAAAAAATCTCATTATACATATATATGTATAACCAACTCACCATGACCTTTGCCCTTTGGCACACGCATGTACTTTCCCGCGACAGTTTTGATAAGGCCTTTGTTTTCTAGTTCCTTCAGAATTATCACAACAATGAACTTATCTTTCTCTATGGAGTTACAGCGTCTGGAGACAGATAATACGATAGCAGAGTGGAGGTAGCATTGAATTTACCTCAGGATTTAACATTTATAATCGAGAGAACTAGAAGTACTAGTTCTTGGAATGATTTGAATTTTTTAATTTTACAAAAACCGTTCCATTAAGTTTTTTTTTTTTTATGTGGCACTTGTGACGTTCTCTCATTAGATTGCAACGTGTCGATGAAGAAATTAAGCATCTGACACCATTTCAAAATAAACTGAGACCCCCCCCACACACACACACACAGTTTGAGCAATATCTCATACCTAAGTAGTTGGTCCATATTCAGTGCATTGGGGAAAGCTTGCTCCAGTACCTCAAGTATGCACTGCTTCTTAGCTACCCAGATGATCGTCGATCGGAATCGCTGGCGGATTTCTGAAAAATGGTGAGATTGGACCTCAAAGTGCGTTCAAACGAAAAAAAAAACAATATCTGATTTTTAACGCGTCACAAAATATTCCATATTATAGTCAGCAGTTTGAATGAAAACGCCATAAGTTGGACTTATTTAAATAGAAAAGAATTTGTTAAAAAATTTCACCTTGACTGTTGTTTGTCTTCTTTGGATCCGCGATTTTTTTAATCGAATCGGGAATGATGCTTTCATAAAGAGAAGCTTTTTCTTGTGAGATTTTCACTGAGACTTTCGATCGTTTTATCTCCGAGGTTTTCTGACTTGAGACAGTGGAATCCACGTCATCAGTGCAATGGGTCAGGTGACCTATGCTGACAAGTTTTCGGATTATGACGTTTCTTTCCACGTGACCAAGCACCTTCATGACGTAGTTTGTTGAATCTGAGGGTAAACGGGACGCTGCATTATTATACTTGAATAAAATAGACCATAATCTCAATGGTAAAAACCAGATGAAGAATGAAGGCTAAATAATATATATCGGCATATTGTGGTTAGAATTTAATTTTCATGAACTTAAATCAGACCTTACTTTTTTAGCATCTATCTTTAAAATTATTCCGAATGTATGTTTTAATCACTGTCATTCTAAGAGCGGTCTGCATTTTGGTCTTGTAACCTGCTAGTTATATATAAATGTGTATAAAATACCGCGGCCCAAAAGAGCAATAGTCCTCAATTTTGATTTAGAGCGATGGGTTTAAACGACACGTTTATTTATATCACCTGCTGGCATGGTGTCAAAAATATTATTAAACATCTCCACGGCCCTCTTTTTATACGTGTCGTAGTCTGCACTATCAGAGTACCATACATAAATGCGCCGTATGCACTAGAATGTGAGAAAATAATATAAATTTAATCATAGAATATAAAAACAGTAAAAGAAGTCAGCAAAATGCCCAATTTGCAATAGTCAGATTAGTCTTCTATAAGCATTCTTTTTCATATTACCATCATTTATCTCTTTGATTACAAAATGACAAAAGTATAACAGATTTAAAAATTCAACATGCATTACTGAGATAACAATGATGTTATTAAGAGTGCGTTTTAATTCTTCCATGTTATATGTGTTAAATCCCCTTCCACTTGCCGCTCAGTATGAACCTTCCAGTGCTTTTTAGCTCTCCTCAATCGGGAACAACTAACGCAATTTGTCACCGTTTGTGGACGTGCGCGTCAAAGTTATCAAGGTTGACATTTTTTAAATAAATCACTGCATATAAGAACATTTCAGATTACCTGCCATCTCTTGCTTTGTTGTCGATTAGCCACAAGGAATGAAAATTTCATCGCCACCTCAGCCTCGGACAGAACATCATTTTCTAAAACACCATAACCGACACTTTAACCTCGGTCAGTCGTACAGTAAATCCGATCTTCTGCCGCAATCATGTTTAATATAATTATCTTAAAGTAGAACATGTTATAAAAAAGAATCAAACAAATTTAAGTCAATCTCAACTCTTGTCGTTATCATCATCAAATCCATTTTTTTAATTTATCTATCAAATAATGAGAGAGAGAGAGAGAGAAAGAGAGAAGAAGAAGAAGAAGAAGAAGAAAGCCCATACCCAGAGCAACGAGTTGATCACTGTATACGACTACCCGGTTGCCCTCATCACGATACACTGCCCTTCGCCTGTCCACATCTGCAAGGTGCACCCTTTCCAGTCGGAATCCTGTGTCGCCATCTATCGACTTACTTTCACGAAATGATAGTGCTATGACGTCTTGAAATGTAGCATAAAAATAAATATGAAAGAACTGATCATACACAGCTAAATTGACATCCCACACACGAAAAAAACATGATTTTTTTAAATATTAATGCGTTCATGACCTTAAACTTACCAATTTGTTGTTAATCACTTTACCAACCGTTGACTTAAGCTTAGTCTTTCTCACATTTTGTCCTCATTCATTTCTGTTAGCTTTTTATCGTTTCCATACTGCACTCGCTAGACCCACTCTACTTTACCCTCTACCAGAGCCATAGATGGATTTTTACTTGATATTCACAGGTATGTCTTTGGCTAATTCATGGCACGATATATAGGGGGCCTATATAGGCATGGTGAATGATTGCTTTCAGTAATATCTTAATCCTTTCTTTGTGTTACAAGGAATGATAATTCTTTATCGTGTTATTTGAGATGGGTCTTAAATTTGACCTTGGAAACAAAAAAGGGGATCCGAAAACTTGATTTGTCGTTTTTCAAGTATCATTACCACCCACTCCCCGCTCTCCTAGCATAATATATTAACGCGCAGTCTACCTTTATTGCACGTTGATATTCCATATCAAGATATATCTAAACACCCTGATCAAATAGACAAACTTCTTAATTTATCTCACCGCTAGGTCATTTGCTCTGCTTGCTAACACAACTTGAACCAGGAGAAGCAAATCCTATACGGAACAGTGTACCGTAAGATGATTTGTATCTTATCTGAGCGTGGCAGCTCTGTGACGTAATAATGCTCTTCCCTAGTCGAAATCTCTCCATGAATCCGGACCTCTTGATTCAGCGTTTCTAGTTTACACAGAAAGGCAAGTTATCAAAATATCAATATTGGACGAGCGGGCGTGAAGTAATCCCTTTCCACCTGACTTTGAGCTGTACCTGATTAGAACTGAGGGTATAGGAATATGTTTGAACGGCACTCGTTATGGGTCGCCTTCTTTCCCAGTTTCTTTACATAAAACCACACATAATTTCTTAACATTTTGATCCACAGGGCCTTCAAACTTTGCCAAAAGATTCAAGATCTTTAAATATCACTTTTAGTACTGATTTCACCTCCTTAAGGACAAAAAATCGGCACACGAATGCATGACCTCAGTCTTCATAACTGACCCTAAAAGACAGAATCAAGTTTAAAGCAGAGGAGAAATTACTTCAGTCGAAATACCCGACTTCGCACCAGAAGCCAAACATCACTAAAAAAAAAGTCCATTCTCAGAACAGAAAAGCGCAGCCGCTCATTATTTGAGTCTAGAGGCATCATACGCACAAACAAATTGAAAATAAATGAATAAATAAAAAGTACCAAGAATATTACATGTACATTTAGCATTTTTATATCGGTTTTCCAAAACCACATAAACGATCACAAGCACGTGCACCCGCGTGGGCTCGTACGCCGCCACCCGCTCTCCTACACACACGCTCCCTGCTCTTCGCATGGAAGGGTTATGCAGAACAGCAACGTAACCATCGCTACAAAGGTCTTGTTTAAGCTATGTCCTGAGAAAGGTCTACTTACGTGGTTCGCCCGCCATAGCTGAATCAGTGAGAGCGAATCAATACAACAAGACAAACTAGATCACGCCTTTTCAATGTAGGCGAGGGATGTCAACTGACCGGCTTATCTGGAGACGCGGTGATGTTAAGTGTGTCAAACATGTGATAGCAAACGGCACCACTACAGTTATGTGGATTAAATTGAAGCGGTCGGGGTGAGAGGGATTTTATTTTCGTCGATTTGGTCGTCTTTGGCAGTCTTGACTACGAGTGAATTGTCACAACATTTTGGTTTTTGAGAAAAAAAAGTGATTGTATCAGGAAATCGGAATACTTTTTTTTTCATGTCTGTACATGTGCCATGTTAGTATTGAAAGTGTCCTCGAGATAAGGCGTAATTTGTGTTACAGATGAGGGTTTAAGTAACGTATGCTGCAGCCAGATATGATCTTGGGCTATACAAATAATATATATTAAAACAAGGCAGCAAAGCTGTCAAATGTGCAGACATAAAACAGGAAAAAATAGTACGCTAAAATGTTATTTTGTCAATTTAAAAATGTTTAACGACATAATCACTTCCACATTATACCAAAGTTCACAAGCACATTCAGAGTAAGTAACAACATGGGGCTTCAAGCCCATAAGAGTTCAAAGTTATACATATAGTATAGCGTTTTATTTTATTTATTTATTTATTTTATTATTTTTTCATTTTTATTTTTTTTTTTCTGAAAGGCAAAATGTAAAACGCACAAAAAAACTTCAAAATTTCAAAATAATATTAATTCAATCAGGCTGTTTTTCTAAGCTGAGACCTCAAGTTCTGCAAAGCACCTTTACAATTTAGAGATTTACAAGTAAAACGGTATTTTTGTTTTGGTTGCGTCAGTTTTGATGCAATATCACCTTATGCAGCAATTTAGGATTCGTGAGAAAGCCTGTGTAAACTTAAACGCTATGGCCAAGTAATTTATAGCCCTGTTATAAAGTTCCATGTCTACTTAATAATTAATGAGCCAAGTGATTTTATCACCCATATTTCGCAGCTAGTAATTTTCCACAAGGGACAATCAAGACGGTCCAGCACCAATCTCAAACATCCAGTATTATTGCAGATATTGATATATCCCAAGGCCAATGAGAATTAAATTCAAATCCCGTTCTTCCTCGATAACGCGGAGAAAGCTCAGGTCTGTACAGTTTAAAGAAAGCCAATATGATCGGGCCAGGCTTGTGTAATCAGTAGGTATACAACATCCCACCAATTATTGCCTCATAAAAAAGAAAAAAAAAACTGGTGAGTTTGTTAGTTAACATAGCCTACGTCTTTAATTGTCCTCGCGCACATAATTCTACAAGCTTCTGAAAAAGGTTTAGCTATAATATAAAAATTAAAAGACAATATCTTGAATAAAACGGCTTAAATGATATGTTTTAAGCATCAACGATTTCACATCAATCAAATAGAAAAAAAGCTTCAATAATGAATAATAATAAATTTTGTAATTTATTGACATAAAAACGCCTCAACTGACGGTACGCAGAACCTTCTGTTGTAAAAAAGAAATAACAGTAAAATTTAAAGAAATGTTCACATGTTGAATACTAGATCTATGGATTTCTGTAGAAACCTCTTCGTTTTACGAATAAATAAAAATCACAACTGTAGACACAATGGAAATTGTGAAACGTGTCATTGCTATAACAAAGAAATTGTATTTTTGTCCTTACGATGGACGAATAGACAAATATAATTAGACATAATTGAACAAAACATTTGGAACAGTAACCTGAATAAAATTACATTACTAAGTTTCTTGAAAACACTTTTTGTCTGAAATCTTCAAAGCGTCTGAAATAATAAAAAAAAAACTTCCTGCAAACAAGTGTCTCCCAACAACATGAACGAATGTCTAGTATTCTTCAAGAATATCTCAACATCACATCACCAAGTTACTTATACACACTGTAAAATGCTGACATCCAAATGCCATGAACTTTTAATGCATAACAAAATTGTATCTCTTTGACAACACAAAACATAGTATAAAGAAAAAAATATTTTTCAAGCAACTATTCAGTTCATATTTTTGCTTGATAACTTTCTATGCGCTTTCATTTCTAAGTTTAACCTTTTTCAAAAATCTGTTCATTATAAATCGAGCAGGCTTAAAATATTAAATAAAACAACTTCCAACAGTCAGGTAATGAAGAATTATTCTATCAAGGACAACATTTGCGATGAAAAGTTAAAAATTTCTGCAATATATTATCAGACTCTTTTACAACAAACAACGCTCCAAATACATAACAATATAACACATTCCACTTTCTTATTAGTAAGATTGTTACCAAATTTACATTAACCAGAACAGATATGTTTCAAATAATGACAAATATCTTCATCTTCAAATAACTGTTTTCTGCCTACAATTTCCAGCCTAATTCCAACTTCTCAGTTGAACCTTC
Source organism: Lingula anatina (assembly GCF_051362555.1). Lineage (NCBI taxonomy): Eukaryota > Metazoa > Brachiopoda > Lingulata > Lingulida > Lingulidae > Lingula > Lingula anatina. Next base: position 13,522,605 of record NC_141776.1, on the reverse strand, counting down.
AAAAAATCTCACAACTTCCCATGGGATTAATTTCTGCCTTACATTAATGTTAACATTGCTGGTATGACTTTGACCCAATGTTATGGCCATTGTTTGTGCCATTTTACATATTCATTGATATGAGGAATGGAATTATTTTTGATGTGGCTGAGCAGTAACTCATCTTCACTTTACTTCATGGTGCTACTTCGACTGTGAAGTTTCTTGGTTGCTGGAGAAGAAAAATAGTCAATCTATTTAATTTATTTGGGTCAATATTCTCTCACAATGTAGTTCATAATAGACGAGGATGTCAGAAAAAAATTAGCCTTACAGAGAAAGTGAAAGTAAAAATTTGGGAAACACTGACAACATTGAGTTAGGAATTATTTCATTTTCACAAACTTAAAATATAACCCATTGCATGCTTTCTTCCTATTTTGCTATCTTTAAAAACACCACCTGTTTTTTGTTCAAATCTGAGGCATTTTAACATTCCCTCTTACAAGTAAATCATCACTGGGATGCTGAAATGGTATTCAATACAAATATTTTACCTTGTGGTCTCTGCTGTGTTTGAGTTAGTGGTAAAGTCAGGATTCCCAGATGTCCTTATCACTACAATACGCTCTTCCTCAAAGTTGTTAGCGGAACTATGAAAAAGAAAATTAAATAAATGAAATGTCGCATGCAAAAATAAAAAGGGATGACAGATACTACAGTTAAGAGTTCAAAAATACTAACTGTATTTTAAGTGCCAAATCTTTTGTCTCATATATATTTTTAAAATTATTTATTTTTTTGGTTTATTATTATTATTAATAATCATTAGCAAACATAATGCTTTTGATTCAACTCTTTTTTCCTATTTTTCTGCAAGAAATTGAATTTTTGTAAGTAATTTAGCTGAATCAAATTCTGTGTTAAAGTGGCCCCAGTTTCAAATTAAATGATGATCATCTCTCACTTAAATATATATAAATTTAATCCTTTAAGCACTCTTGATTTCCCCTCAAACATCCTCTGTACCTCCGATCCTGGTCAGGCTGGTCAAAGCGTAGTCTCTTCTGGCTCTTGGGGGTGACAGCTGTGGGGGAGGTGCGCTTCATGGCCCTTAGGGTATCATTGATGGACTTCAATTTCTCAGAGGACTGGGCGTGAAAAAGGTGATGTGATTAATAAAACAAAGCATGACATTGTCAGCATAATGATTCTAAGATTGTTGAGCTAAAAAATTGTAAAAAATATTCATTACTATAGAATTTGCAGACTTATAATTATATCAACTAGGTTTACTATGTTTGAGATTATTATGTCACTGTCTACTGAGATTATCATTAGAGTTTTGTTCTTTAAATGGATATTTCCAGTCAAGCCACCACAGTTACTAGAAATGCTCCTTAAAACAACAAAAGCCTGAGAAGCTTTTATATGCCCTTTCAACTACAGCAGTAGTAAAGAAATCAGAGACCCACAATACCATATTTTGTTTATGAAATTAATAACAACACTGTTTACTGAGATATTACATAGTACTTAGCCAAGTTTTCACAACCCCACTGGATATTTAACTCTAGCAGGTATGAAATGCCTAGTTCAGCATACCCCAAATCCCTCTCCAAAACTGTACAGCTGCCGGGTCCTGGGGGTCATCTGACTGGGGGAGATGGGGGCCTTAAAGGTAGGGCTCTTAAGGGGGGACACATAGAAGTTTTTCCTGCCTGGGACACTGGAACAGATATATAATACAACAATATACATATATAATTCTTACAAAATTACTTACAATCAAAATCATGAAATTCCAAACACAATAATATGTCACACCTAACACAATCAACTATCACAGTTGCCACAATCTGTCATACCCAACACAATTATCTGTCACAACTGACAGCTTCTTTTGTCACACCCAATACAATTGTCCACCACAGCTAACACAATCTCCTGGCACTGTCAACACACCCAGGATCATGACTTCTTTATGCCACTTACCTGTAGACAGGGGAAGCAGTGAGAGGAGACTGGATATTCTTTGGCACTGGGGATAAAGTCAATGACCCAGGCTGAAATATAATTATTTCCAAGTTAAGAGCTGAAATATGTTATCCCAAACTCATCATTCTTTGAAACATCTGAGCATTTTATTTAGAGAGTTTTACTAAATATCATGACCCAAGTACTTAACTTTCTATTTACCAAAGCAATTTAATTACAAAAAAATGTGCAATACCAGGCCTGTTCCCTATTCTTCACTCTGCCTTTTACTTTGTTGTAAAATATATAAAGAGTTAGCAATCACAATATAATATTATTTCGAAAAACAATATGTTTTTCAAGTGTCTGAACTGAAAGATCAGATTCACTTATATTGCTGGACCTGGAGGGACTAAACTGAAGGATCATATACACTTATATTGCTGGACCTGGAGGGACTAAACTGAAGGATCATATACACTTATATTGCTGGACCTGGAGGGACTAAACTGAAGGATCATATACACTTATATTGCTGGACCTGGAGGGACTAAACTGAAGGATCATATACACTTATATTGCTGGACCTGGAGGGACTAAACTGAAGGATCATATACACTTATATTGCTGGACCTGGAGGGACTAAACTGAAGGATCACATACACTTACATTGCTAGACCTGGAGGGACTAAACTGAAGGATCACATTCTTGGTTGCCTGCATGAACACACGGTTGTAGAACCCAATGATGGAATCGTACTCATTTCCTGAGATGAGAGTGTTCTTGAATACCTGAAGACAAGGCTAAAATTACTGACACAGTTTTATATAGATGCAATATCAACTGTGACAAAAAACACTTGTAACACACCACAAAAACAAAGAATGTCAAATGTTACAACTAATGTACTTAAAACATCATTTTCCATTCAACAGAACAATTGTAACAAATAAAACATTCACACAGCCATCTGTCACAACCAACACATTCATCTAGTCATTAGTCACAACTAACACACTCTGCCTACCTCTTGTGTGGCATGGGGCATTGACTTGTACATATGTACAATGGTTTTAAACTTGAGCTCCGTGTCAGTTGAGATCACTTTGTGGATTGCATAGACAGAGCACAGCATCACCTGAAAGATTTTCATTCAAATTTTACCATAATTTTTTAAAACTGCCAATGCATAGAGCCAGGTCACACCGCCTAATGTTTAAATGCTTCCGAGCATGATCTAAATCAGCAAATATATCAAAACATATTGCGTTACTGTAAACGGTTTCTTCGTTTCTTTCCAATATTACTGCTTCACTGTAAGCTTATTCAATGATATCTGCTGATAAAAAAATTAGATATGACAAAACTGTTCTGATATGAAACAACTTAGAGAGTAAGTCAATTAACACAAAAGAACTGCTACAAAAACAGGATAGATGGCAGCACTTGCCTGGTCCAAGTGTCTGTCTCTGAGAAGATCTGGCTTCCTTGTGATACAGTGTTCCAAACATGTCCAGATCTTCAGTTGCTGGAGGTTAAAAAACAAAAACCCAATTACATTTTTGTCTGGATTCCATTTACTTCTACCAAGACTAACAATACTGTGTTGTATCCCAACATTTAGTCTGCATTTTCTTCATCCTGACAGGCAGTATACCCAGCAATCAAATTAATATTAATCAACCCCAAATAATACAAGCCAAAAATAGGCTATTTCCAAAAAAAATGTATAGCTTTCAATACAGGTTTTCTATATCATTTAACAAAATGTGCATACAGGATTGTGTTCACACATATTCATGACATATGGCCATAACACTATTTCTAGTCTCAAATTCCTTCACATATCAACTTGATGTTTATGACACGTTTGTCCTAAGCAGTTCACGTGTACTCAGTCTTTGCATCTGTTATCCCACTTTTTTAACAAGTGCTTATAAAAGGTCATAAAATGCCATGAACAGATTGCTTTGCACTCTAGAGCTTTACTGGTTCCCCTTACCATATCTTTAGGTATGGCAAGCAATGTGCACAGATCTTGAAGGCGATGATAAGCCAGTCTGGACACTGAAATATACCACAGGACATACAGTATTTTGAAGGACAAATAGAATTTACGGTAATGTGCCAAGCATTTCGACGGGCCCAGTCAATCCGACCACAAAAATTATTTTATAAAATTAATTTTTCTGGGCTCAAACAATTAGTCCATACGTCAAAATCATGGGACAGAATTTTTTTCTTGTTCCGATTGTTCGACCACATCGTCGACAAGACTCGGTAAATTTTCAAGCCAGTGAAATAGATGCTGCATGCCTCGGCCCTTTGTCAATTGTTGTCCTTTCAATAGCTCTCATCAATGAGGAAGAAACAATTAACTGAAGATCTAATCTGGAAGCATGACGTACCTGTTTTTCCTTTGTCCCCGATGACAATAATAGTGCTTATAGACATACAAACTTTGCTAATTAAGCAGACTTGCCCTCGCTAACTGATTCATCACGCCCGTAACTGGGGAGGGGGGGGTTTAAAAAAAAGGTCTATTCTGGATGAAACCAAATATCGACAGTGGGTAGAATACGTCGTTAACACCTTCATATAGACCATATATCGCGTTTGCTAGCAATAAAAAGTTTGGGAAGAATAAGCAATTTATTTTCAAGTTCGATTGAAATATATATGCAGATGGGGAAACGTTCTTGAAGTCAACACCGCAAGATCTTACATTTACTACAATCGACGGAAAGATCAGCGGGATCGACCGCCCAGACTTCTTGGCGCCAAATACCACGCGCTGTCAAAATCTGACGAACACGTGTCACTGTTCACCTACATGGATAACTGATTTGCCAACAATAAAAATGACGTCTTCCTTAACTCCATGGGAGCTTCATAGAGAGTTCCACTGGGTATTTACGTTACCTGTGAGTCACTTTCTATTTCCCCAGATGCATGAAATGTTGATAATATTTAGCGTAATCCACGACGAACTCCATTCCTGTGACCCCCCTCCCCCAAAATGGGACCGTCTTCATTAACATGTGGTTTGCGCTATGCTGGAGCAGGCCAGCTAAAACCAGTCTCTCATTTCTGCATGTGCTCAATTCTCACGTCAAATTATAAATGCACCTGTTTTGTGAAAATTATGGCAAGTAAATGCTTTTTTACCTTCGGGTTGTATCAGTGGGGTTTTCAATATGCACCGTGGTTTGTGCACAGCGGGAGTATATAAGTAAGAAAATCGGAAGAGTGCAAGCAAGATACTGTATGTCTATCGGCACAGGTACGCTCGTATTTTGCCTTTTCTCAATATGTTTTTATATGACATGCTTTTTAAATAAAATACTTAATAGTAATTTGAAGTTACACTGATTTCTGTTTGAGTATCAGTTGGTATTCTTTGATGCGGGTGATTGAATTTTCTTCGGAAGTACGTACGTCTACGCCTCGACGCTGAGCAAGCCTTGAGGGTTGAAAACAACTGATCTCAGACTGGTAAAAAATTTCAATTAGGTTGATTTCAGTTGTCATATTAAAATTCAAATAGGGCGTACGTAAATCACATAACTAGTTTAAGTCCACTAAAGCTACCGGTTTCAAATATAAGTGATCGGCCTTTGTTTACAACACCTGTCTCCGGGGAAATACTCGTCCCACTTGTGAAGCGCATCATGAAAGTGATCGTAGGTGAGGGAAATATATAATTAAAAATTATAATTGTCGTCTTTTTTAATGTTAAGTAATGTTAGCACATATTGTACACAGCAAAATAAGATTTCAGGAGGATAAAACATGCCCGAAACACGTGTTAGGCGAAAATTGCGGCTTATCTTGCGTAACACTTCCGGTAAAATGCAATACTTCCGGAAAGATGGACGTTTTGGCAGATGCCCCTAACAATCCGACGATATCAAAGGTTTCCATTTACTGTATTTTAATCAATTCAACCAAACTGACATTTCCATGAAATTAATTAATTAATCTTGGTCGAATTGTTTGGCATCTTACCGTAACCATAATTCACACATATAAAGCTTATACACCAAAACCTGGAGTTACAAATAGGCAAAATCAGAATCAAGTCCAGTGAATAAACCATTTTTTCTCTTTAAAGTTCTAAGTTGGAACTGATGTTTAAATAATGTAAAAAAATGTCAAAAATTCTATTGAACATATAAATAAAAAACATCATTTAAACCTCACCTTTATTAAAAAAGAGATTAAGAGAATGAGATCTTTTTGGTGGAGTCTGCCTGACAGAACTGCTGGCAATGACCTGAGCTTTGTCAGCCATCTTGGATGTTGCCTGTAACCCATTTGTCGGAGACAGGTACCTGATAGAGTAAAATGAAATAAAAAGACTGCATAATTAAAACTGATCGGTTATAAATTCATCATTTATTCATCAACAGGACTCATGAACAGCTTCATCACCAGAAGTTTGAAATACACTACAGGATTCACAATAAAATTTAATTCAGTTCTGTTATTTGTTATGTTTTTTTTTCTTTATATTATAAAGCTTCATACAATCGTGACCAAATCTTACTAAAATGCATATCAAACAAAAACTATTTTACAACTTTATGTTAAAGAATTAGAACAATGTCTTACAGCTGTGCTGCTGTCACAGGTGTGCCTCCGTTTTTGGGTTGCTCCTTCACTCCTGGCGACACAGGAATAGATGGCGCTGGAATCTCGGTGGTTTTAAGCAAGTCAAACAGTGGTGAATCCTAGTGAGAAAACTAGAGGATCAGAGAGGCGATACCGCCTCCGAATATTGTACCACCAGCTGGAGCAAGCGCATTCGTATAGACCCCCACATACACAAAATAAGGGACACAGCCACCAGTTTTGTGCTTGACAAGCTGTAAAAATGCAATCAACAAGAATTTTTAAACTATTGCAAAAAATATATATGGTACAATCAAATTTAAGTTCTTCGTAAGGTAGGTCAAGGGTCAATTTCAAGGTCACAGTAAATTGCCAGTATATGACTTCCTATTCAAGTTCAAGAGTATTTATGGACCTATCTCTGTCAAGTTTGAAGTTAAAAGAGAAAGAAATTAGCAGAGTTCAGTTCATGATAAAAAGTAGGTCAAAGGTCAATTTCAAGGTCACATTTAGATTGCCAGTATATGACTTTCTATTCAAGTTCAATAGTAACTATGGACCTATCTCTGCCAGTTTTGGAGATAAAAGGGAAGCAAAATTTGCAAAGTTCAGTTTATGGTGAAAAGTAGGACAAAGGTCAATTTTAATGTCACATTTATAATGCCAGTATATGACTTCCTATTCAAGTTCAATAGTAACTACGGACCTATCTCAGCCAGTTTTGGAGATAAAAGGAAAGCAAAATTTGCAAAATTCAGTTTATGGTGTAAAGTAGGTCAAAGGTCAATTTTAAGGTCACATTTGGATTGCCAGTATATGACTTCCTTTTCAAGTTCAATAGTAACTATGGACCTATCTCTGCCAGTTTTGGAGATAAAAGGAAAGCAAAATTTGCAAAGTTCAGTTCATGGTGAAAAGTAGGTCAAAGGTCAATTTCAAGGTCACATTTAGATTGCCAGTATATGACTTCCTATTCAAGTTCAATAGTAACTACGGACCTATCTCAGCCAGTTTTGGAGATAAAAGGAAAGCAAAATTTGCAAAATTCAGTTCATGGTGTAAAGTAGGTCAAAGGTCAATTTTAAGGTCACATTTAGATTGCCAGTATATGACTTCCTATTCAAGTTCAATAGTAACTATGGACCTATCTCTGCCAGTTTTGGAGATAAAAGGAAAGCAAAATTTGCAAAATTCAGTTCATGGTGTAAAGTAGGTCAAAGGTCAATTTTAAGGTCACATTTTGATTGCCAGTATATGACTTCCTATTCAAGTTCAATAGTAACTATGGACCTATCTCTGCCAGTTTTGGAGATAAAAGGGAAGCAAATTTTGCAAAATTCAGTTTATGGTGAAAAGTAGGTCAAAGGTCAATTTTAAGGTCACATTTAGATTGCCAGTATATGACTTCCTATTCAAGTTCAATAGTAACTATGGACCTATCTCAGCCAGTTTTGGAGATAAAAGGGAAGAAAAATTTGCAAAGTTCAGTTCATGGTGAAAAGTAGGTCAAAGGTCACTTTCAAGGTCATAGTAAGATTGCCAGTATATGACTTCCTATTCAACTTTAATAGTAACTATGGACCTATCTCTGCCAGTTTTGGAGATAAAAGGGAAGCAAATTTTGCAAAGTTCAGTTCATGGTGAAAAGTAGGTCAAAGGTCACTTTCAAGGTCATAGTAAGATTGCCAGTATATGACTTCCTATTCAACTTCAATAGTAACTATGGACCTATGTCAGCCAGTTTTGGAGATAAAAGGGAAGAAAAATTTGCAAAGTTCAGTTCATGGTGAAAAGTAGGTCAAAGGTCACTTTCAAGGTCATAGTAAGATTGCCAGTATATGACTTCCTATTCAACTTTAATAGTAACTATGGACCTATCTCTGCCAGTTTTGGAGATAAAAGGGAAGAAAAATTTGCAAAGTTCAGTTCATGGTGAAAAGTAGGTCAAAGGTCACTTTCAAGGTCATAGTAAGATTGCCAGTATATGACTTCCTATTCAACTTCAATAGTAACTATGGACCTATCTCTGCCAGTTTTGGAGATATAAGGGACTAAATGTTATAATTTTGGAGTTACCATAATGTGCCTTAAATTTCGTACAGAAAAAATTAATTAAAATAAAGAAAATGTCATTTTGGTCAAAATTCTTGAAATAGGAGGTGCTCTGAAGTTTCAGAAGTTCAAATTTGATGAAATAATGTCATTTTTGAACACAAGTTGTCTGCTTTGCCAAGCCTTATGTTTTATTTTTCCAGAGTTCAAAATTTATTATCCATTACCGTACTGCACATTTTGCTTTTACCACCAATATGTACTTTTTGATACAGCGTAACTCGAAAACCGTATGGAATACAAAAAAACCGAGACCACCTCCAGTGTTGGGCTTTACATGCTCTACAAAATGCAAAAAAGAATGGGTCTCTAGCATTAACGGTTCCCGAATTAGAGACAGTTTTCAGTTTCGGTATCTTATGGCCGCTACTCCCGTGAAAATGCACCGATTGACCCCAAATTCATGGAGATGAAAGATGACCTGAAGGGTAACACCTTCCAATAATATTATTGGTTAAGTCTGTGTGGTGTCTGAATAACAGGGCAAAAAATTTTTTTTTCGTAAAAAATTTCATTTTTTTGAAAATTTTGGCCCATTTGACCTTGAAGTAAAGGTCAAAGGTCAAATCCAAGGGTATATTTGAAATCTACACATATGACTTTTGGAAAGCCGTCTATAGAAATTTTTCCCATAACTCCTTCCGTAGGGTAGATAATTAGCATTTAATTTTGCCATTTTTAGACAAGGGTGCATTGTAATGAGTGCCACACCCAGACCCCAATACCGACAAAGCCCAAATTTTACGTGGAACGAGTTGAGATTATAGGTGACCTAAATCCAAGAGATGGGTACGGGGGCCCTGACCGTCTAGGAGGAGAAGCGGTAACGGTAGCCGTCCGGCGGAGCCAACGGAGCCGGCGGAACCGGCGGAGCCGGCGGAGCCGGCGGAACGATCCGGACGGGACCGAAACCATGTGTACCGCCAGCGCTAACGCTGGTGGTACAATAATAAATTCACCAAAGGTTACTCACTCGCAGTCTGAAATCAAACACTTGCTCTTAAACAAAATCTATTTGGTTAAGTTTTTATTATCCATTACTGGTTAAATGTTCCATTTGAGATCTTTCTAAGTTTTTAAAGTACTATAAATAGGATTATATATTGTACAGATATTGTTCACAGTCCTCAAGAAACTGGAGAGCTTTTCTGGGATTAAAATTATTTTACCAAGAGCAAAAAATATATATATCAAATGTGGGAGGTGGCGTTTATAAAAATGAAGCATGGAAAGCAATACGTATTGAAACAAAATAAGAATACTTACAGACTTCCAGGCTATTTTTTCCAAAATCTGATTCTCAATACTTTGTATATGCTGCAAAATCAAAACAAAATACCAATTCAGAAAACATAACCTGTAAGCAGTTAAATAAATTCTGACTAGTTAATCAAAACATCCAAAACAGGTAACACATTACACTTCAAAATTCATCTCTGAACTTCATCCAAACAAAATATGTACTCTTTATTCAATTAACACATTTACTAAATGTTTTCCAACCATATCCTTGCACAATGAGACCAATGCATTGGAAAAGTTATAAACTGATAGTTATAATCTTTAATAGCCAACCTCATTGTCTTTGTATTTAATTAGACAAAAAAATGTAGCTTTATTATCATTATTTATTCTAGCATATGAATCTTAATAGTTTAAGTGGATTCACTATTAGAACTAAGACTTAATTATTATTATTATTATTATTATTATTATTATTATTATTATTATTATTATTACTCACCTTTATGGTCTCCCTAGGCAGACCAGGTTCTGCTCTGATAAAACTCTCCAGCACCTTGTGAAAGTTGTAAGCTTGTAGACCAAATACTGCCAGGACCCATGGGAATGCTGTGTCTGTGCTGGACGGAGTCGCGTTGCCTGGGACTGAAAAATGTAAGAACGTTCAACTTTTTTAGTTGAAATGTATCAAAACTTCAAAAGTAAATGCTCAAAACTCGAAATTTTAAGGGAGCTTATGGTTATAGCGAATAGTCTTGAGAACTCTCAGGTACAGGGTTGTTGACATAATTTTAGGACAAAGACTTTCTGTCTGTTATCTGTATGATGATTGAGTTCTTCATACCATGTGTATCACCAAAAATGATTGTCATTCAAAGCATATAGGCATAAGCATCAGACACTTCGAAATGTGCTTGGCCTAAAAATTCAATATCAGATTTATAAGGTTTTGTAGTATTCAGCTGGATTCTATAGCCAAGCAATAATCTTCATCTAATGACAATGCTGTTTCTGTTGAATTCATATTGCCATATGCTTAAATAACAGCATTATTTGTACTAAATGTAACACTGTTTTACAGTAGTAGTAAAAGGAGATATTAACCTGTGGAAGCATAGGCTGCCATGACTACCTCCACAGCACATGCCAGCAGAGACTTGTGGAATGTATCATTGTTGAGCAGTGTGCTGAAGTCAGCGCGGGAAAGCCGGTCCTCTTCCTGTAATTAAAAATAAAATACAATCTTGAAAACTCGAAGTCAGATGGTTAAATGCACAATGGAAAGTGTTATAATGTCAGGAACAAGTCTGCTAAAGACAAGAGATAGAAGTTTAATTTCTTTCCAGAATAAAGATCAAATTTGTGAAAGAATCAAAAGGTAGGTAGGTAGGTTTTAGCTTTCCAACAAAACGTCAAAAGATGACAGAAATCTTTTAATGAGACTTTTCACCATGATGACTTACTAGTTGATATATAAAAATTTTATTAAATTCATGTTTTAATCAACTCTTTGCATTATATACTCACAGCTTTGAGCATTTTCTCCAGCACTCTATAGTACAACCTTACAGCCAGTTGATATCTCTGCTGGGATATAGACTTCTTGTTCTTTCCCATCACCTGACAGAAGCCGTCTACAAATCTCTCCTCTAGATGGCGCACTCTGTCCTCTATGTCTGGCTGGGGATTACTGGTACAACTCTGTCACAAGATCAATGACACAAAATATTATAGCCCAGTTTCATCAACACTGAATAGCGCTATCCTATGGATAAAATTATTGTCCTCTGGGCCCAGTTTCATCAACAGTGGATAGCCCTATACTATGGATAATGCTATCCTTTGGATAAAATTATTGTCCTATGGGCCCAATTTCATCAACAGTGGATAGCGCTATCCACTGGATAACACTATCCATTTAATAAAATTATTATCTTCTGGACAGTTATCCTGTGGGTAAAGTAATGTTAACCAAGCATTAGATACTTATTTTTGTCTCTAATATTGCTTTCCAGTGGTTAAAAGAGGCTTCTATCCTCAAGAAAACTGTGGAAGGTGGTGTTCCCAAATATAAGACTTCAAGATAAATTAGGAAGACCTTATCACTAATTTTGACCAATACTCACCTTGAAGAAATTGACCAGCTCAGATGATGGGGTATCTTTACAACCTTCCAGGACTTCATTAAGCTGCTGCACAGATGACAAAGCAGCTCTGAAATTATAAGCAATGAAAATTATGACTGGCTTTGTTAAGGCCTAGATTTCAGCTGGGGCTAGCAATCCAAAGGATAAAACATCATTACAGAGACTTAAATTGAAAAGAAAACTTCTGAATAAGATTTAATCCAGCCTCCCAAAAAAGCAAAATCATCTTGAAAATATGACACAATTGGGAAAAAATTCAAGTTTCAAAATTCTATCACACATTGCTGTTCAATTTTTTTTTTAATTTTAAGATTCAAAAACATACGAGTGTATAAAAACCCACTCTTTCATTTTTATTTTAATAAATACAGTATCTCCCTACCTCACTGGAGTCATAGGCACAGTATCAGGTTTGGGTGTGTCCGAGGACTGACCATTAGGGACACTGGGCAGTAGGACTGGACTCTTGGTGAGGAAGAGCAATTCATTAATGTCTCCAAGTTTTTGGTGGTTCTGGAGGTAGGCTGTCTGAATTCTGGTCAGCTAGGGTTAATAATAATAATAATAATAATAATAATAATAAATCCTTATGAGAAACACACTACTTATAAATCTCAATGTCCCTCGCAATTGCTTAATTCCAAAAATGACAAATTTAATGTCAATTACTAAAATTCTAAAATCATGAGTGCAACTAAAAATTTTAGATAATGCATTGTGAATCATTTTAAAAAAATTGTACACAATATCTCCATTTTTTTTAAATATGAAATATTATTTAGTTGTTGAGAATGTCTCAAAACAGCAGAGAAGTGAGTTAAAGATTTGATAGAAAAAAAATACAGCCTGAAAATATGTACCAATAATATTGTCAGTTTAACACTCTATTTGTTATAAAAATTAAAGTAAACTCACATCCAGTTCTCCCTGAGTATGAGGCAGTGAAGACAGGAAAGGTTCCCAGAAATTAACACACACTGCTTTCACCTGAAATAAAATGAACCTGGTAAGAAATGTAGCAGTAAAAACAACAATCTTCTATTTGATGGACAAAATCTTCAAGAGACATTATAGAGAATAAGAGATGGGAATACATTTTAAATTCAAATCAGTTTATTTTATTAAAATCAGTAACTTGCACTTGGTAATATTAAAACCTTTAAAGACACTTTCAAATACAGACTGTTAAAACAAGTTGTTACTGTGACATTCTTTTATACAATGTGTATCTAGCCTAAATATCTGTTCGTGTGTGAAGAGACCGTCTTGTCAACAAAGACTTCTTTTCACAACAATCAATAGACTGTTATTACACTCCTGGGTTTTTACTCCCTTTAGGACACCCCAACATAGTTACCAAAATAATATGATTAACTGATTTACATTATCAGATTCAGAGGCCCTGTGACGGTGATTCTTATAAGCAATAGCCAGTTCTCATTCTCACAAACTTGTGCAATACAGAAAATTGTGAGGCACTAGTGAAAGAGACAAAAGACTAGTTTATGTTCGAGGTATTTGCACTGTTGCACTTGTACGTATATGTGTGCACAAGGGCAGATGTGTAGTTATTCATGTTTTATGCAGAACAGCCGTTCTACCACTCACCTCTTCATAACGAACCACAAACTGTTCACAGAGCTCCTTCAGCATGCAGTATGGATCCACATTTTCACAACACTCCCTTCGTACAGTGTCTGGTGTAAACAAATAAATTTAGTCAAGAATTCTTGAACAAAATATTAACTAAAAGGTTAGATAATTGGAAAACAGTAATAGGATCTGGGAATAAGAAAAAGTTCTTATTTTGTTTTCTAAAAAAACTGCAAAAGTAATAAGATTATGTGAAATTGAGCATTACAGCTACAAGGGCTGGATGAACAAGTAGATTGTGCCAATCCCTCTTGATATATTTAAACTTAGTGAGCATTAAGATTCAGATCTCACTAAAGTGCAGTCAATGTAATCAGTTTAATCGTCTGACACACACCCTTGGGCAGCAAGGGAGCAATTAACTTTTGCGTGTGCTCTGCTTAATCAGGAGTTGGATCAATCAAGCTCGTATGATTTCTGAATCTGAACGCTCCCTAACTGACCACTCACCAAATGGAGGATTGAGCATGAAGGAGGGGGTCAGTCTTAGGACATGGTCAATACTGCACAATAAGAGGTAGAAACTGAAGATCAGCTCACTGTCACCCATGTCCAGGGCACCTGGTAGAATTAACAAGAAAATTAATTAAACAATTAATTAATCAATTTATGAATTAGCTCATTGTCACTTATGTCTAGGGCATCTCTTATAGTGAACAAGTGAATAAATAAATTGGTTTAAGGCAACTGTGAAAGCTAATGGGTAAACAAATCAAATAATGTCGGAAATCTGTTTATTATCTGAACAAATCAACTAACTTCTTAGGTAAATGAATACAGAGAAAAAAATGTTAGACTTATTATATAAATCTTTCAAATAAACAAGATGCCATTACAATTACTTGCAATTTTCCAAAATTCACAGTATTAATTTGGCAACAGTTAAGGTCCAGCTTAGGTTTCCAGTGGCTACTTAATTGTGATATCTTTTTTAATAGCAAATGGTTCAAAGATGGGGCAAGAGAGCAGATGGATAACATCCGACTAACCTTTGGTCAATACAAAAGCTGTCCATATCAGTGATTTCTTCTGTTGGAGGTCACTTAGTTCTGAATCTGGCACAGCATTTGGAAGACAACTAGAATAAAGATTACAAAATTCTTGACAACTCAAACGACACCGAGAACAAATGGCCGAGCCAAGACGAATCTAGTAATTCATAACCAGTATAAAAAACAACATTGTGCCCTTTTTAGTGAAAAACATAACAAGAACCAGCTGTGTTACCTGTAACTGCCATTCTCTGTCTCCTCCCTGAAGATTTGAGCTAAAATTCTGGAAATAAAATAAGTCTATTTGAACACACAAATTTTAATTCACTGTAGGTATTTATAACTGTAACTTTACTTTTTTTATTTAACATCCTATAGTTTGGGCAGTTACTGGTCACTGTTCAAACTTAAACTTAGTTTGGGTTGGTAGATTCTTCAACCTTTTGGATTGAAGGATGAGCAAGTTAAAAAATATTTTCCACAGACTAGAACTAATAAGAATTTAATACTACAAAAGCACTCGGAGAGCATAGACCCCTACCAAGACACAAAATAAACCAGTAATTAACCATTAATTTATTAATTAATGTATCATCCCCAAAATCTTATCATTTTTAAGCTACCCATTTGTGACCTATCCTAAATTTTGTTTATCAGGATCCATCCATGATTTTTTGAGTTAGGCTGGTGGCAAACAAAAAGACAAACAGGGATGATAATACCACTTGTTTATTGTCCACACTACCACTACAGTACTTACTTTTCCAGTTTATCATAAAGAGCAGCCACTATACAGTATTTCTTCTCCAGCCCCAGAACGTTCTGTTTCACTGTGGTACTCAGTTTTCCGTGTTCCTTCAGGGCACGTAGCCTCTCAAAGAATGGGCGAATACTGAAACAGACAGGAAAAAAAAATTACAATTTCCAGGGTGTGGTACAATTTTTTTATTTATTGATCAATGTATTATTTTATTTCACTATTCATTCATTTCTTTTTCTATTCATTAATTCATTATTTATCAATGTTCTTGGTCAAGTTAGCCATAGACATATTGTCTTGAATTAGTGTTAAAAAGATCAGGCTGTAAAAAAAGAAAATGTACCTAAAATATGAGAGGATTTTAATCACCTGC
Source organism: Lingula anatina (assembly GCF_051362555.1). NCBI lineage: Eukaryota > Metazoa > Brachiopoda > Lingulata > Lingulida > Lingulidae > Lingula > Lingula anatina. The sequence goes on along the minus strand of NC_141776.1, from coordinate 13,506,755 downwards.
ATCAGTTTTTGTTTGATTATACATATTTTAAGCAAAGTGGTATATAAATTCTATGAGTAGATTTTAAGGGTTAATTCTCCAGAATGTGTGCGTCCCTAGGATTTGCTTAGGTCAAAGCAAAATATAATCATGACATACCCAAGGTCTGTTTTTTGTAGCAGCTTAGTCACAGTAAACACTGGACTCTCTAAAGCCTGGACTTGTGGGTCTGTCATGCCATAAGGAACCCTACAGTCAGTGGCTGCACTATAAAGCAGACAAGCTAACCAGGGCATGTAGTCTGACTGAAATGAGGATAGAAATATGAAATGAAATTAGTTTATTGTCTATTTAACATTTTAAAATGGAAAATATGACTTTCATTAATTTTCATGGGAATTGTCTATAACAAATATATTCATAATTAATCACAATTATAACTGTATATATTAAAAGTGTCTCCACCTTTATGTCCATGTCACTGGACAGCATGTCTATCCATTCTTTCCAAGTTTTCTTCTTCACGTTGTCTGGCACATTGAGTTCAGTACATAACTTAGTAAACTGGCCTTCAACTTCTGTGAGAGGAACCACACTATGAAAAGGAAAATTATACATTGAGATAAAGCACTTAAAGATGATTTCTTTTTTTCTTTTTTTTTTTTTTTTTTTGAAAATAAGCACAATCCATACATGCTGCAATTATTTTAAACAATGAAGTGTGATCAGTAATTTAGACAGGGATATATAACCAACCAACACAAAGAGAAAAGAAATTTGAAGACAGACCAGGACTTTCCTCAGGATTGGGGGTACAGGCCGTTCAAAATTATCACCAGCAATTCCCTACAAAATTTCAGGGAGTCCTAGCCATGATCTTTCAAGAAAATTCATAAGCTGCCCAGCTGTCTTTGAAAATAATGATTGTGTGGTGATGCCAGTGACCACCCAAATGACGGCTGGACAGTTGGCTGGGAAAAGCCTTGAGACAGACACAAACTTTCCCCCACTCACCCACCATGTCACCCCTGTATAGTAATAGTATGGCAAAAAAGTGCACAGTATGATCTCCCAACAGCACCGATTTTAATGGCATTCTCCGCGATCCCACCAAAGATGTAAAACATGTACATGTACTTGTACGGTACTTGTACTAAAACATGTTCTTGTACGGTATTAAGGGGGTGTGCACAGCTAATAAAACTTCAATGAATTATCAGGAATTCTTCAAAACAACTCAATAATATAAACTGTTTCAAGATGGGCACTTTCTTCTTAAGGAATAGCAGAAATGGGTATGTGAAAAGCTGAAATATTCATTTGTGAACAGCTCAAATAATTAATCTAAAATATATTACACACTGCAACTTGTCTTGTCGTGGGACTTGGGAAATATATACTTATCTGACAAACTTCACATAGCGTCAGAGGCTCATTAAGAAACTTGCTTTTTATCGCAGCACCTGATACTTCTTAAGACCTCAGTTCTTCACAGTGTTAGTAACACCAAGATTAAACACAATTCACAGATAAAGTAAGGAACCAAAACAAACCTGCTCGACCCTTCTGAAGATGGAGATGCCGAGTTTAAAGCCCTCTTCGAGTCGACAACTGAATCGCCCTCTCTTCCTTTCAGGTGCTTGTCCTTAGCTTTAATCCCATCCATAATTTTTCTTTAAATTTAAGTTCTAGATAGCTTGTTAATTTCCTCGTTCAAAAATCACGAGAAAAGTGACATCTTTTTCAATAAACAACTGAGGTCAGGAAGTTTCTCTCGCAGCACAAACTCCCGCGATTAGCTACGGGCAAAATGATTAGCCGATTCTGATTGGTCAGAAAGCAGACAATTGGCGCCATCTCTTCGAAAGTGAAAAAGTAAGTACTGCTGGCGAGTGCAATAGTTTTCGAAGGGGGAGGGGGGAGGGAAAACACGGTATTAAAGATTTACAAGGCACTAATAATAAATGGTAGATGAAAGAAATAACACAGTTAACAGCAAATAGATTGTTTTTTTTTTAATTATAGGTTGATTGCATCTACAGGACCAATTAAGTTACATGAAAGTTAGGTGGCCCAATTAATACGGTACAATTTCGCTCGTTGTATACTTTTCATCTCATCCTCTCTCTCTCACTCTCTCTCTCTCTCTCTCTCTCTCTTCTATTTTCTTCTTCTTTTCTATTTTTTCCGGGGGGAGAGGGGGGCATTGGATTCGTTTAAAGTTATGGGTCACGGCACAAACACGCCCTGTCTATCTCTCGGTCCGTCATTAATAACGTTCTCATTTATTATTATCAGCTAACTGTAGTTTTGTGCAGATCTTTTGTGCATTTTCTCACATAGACTATAATATTGGCAAACTGCTAAAGGATATTGTCACCCTTCGCCCAAAAGTCCTTTTTTTCTGCCTTACATACATGCTACATAAATCTTCAGTGTTCAGTGACTAAATTAATTTACATTTAAACGTGTCATTTGAAGGGTGACGTCATAATTGCGATTTTGAGGTAAAGATGCTTATATTTTGCAGCGAAAAAGCCGATATTTTATATTTTCGAGTTTTTTTTATTGATTGTTTTAAAACAGCACAAAGACAGATGTATTATTGAGTAATTATAGAAGCAAGAAAAAAACTCATTTTTGGTATCTGGACGATAATAAAGGGTAACAATGTCCTTAATTAATTAAACCTGTAATAATGTTAAATCAACAAGCCCAATTCAACCAAACTCCTATATGTCATGCGACATTATTCCTCAAGATGTTGACATCCACACCTTATCCCGCCCAGTCCTGCTTTCAGTAAGCCTGTACGTGGCTTCTTTATCCCAACATTATTAATTAATTAAAAAAATTAACTTAATTGATAGGCAGCTCAAGTACCACTAAGTCTGCACGTGCACGTTCTTGTTTCAATTTTTATAGATATATAATGTGTCTATGTGACAACCAAACAAAAAATTAAGCGTTGTGCATTACGTAAGCACGTGCATTGCGACCAGTGTCAACATAAGAGGCTATACTCTGACCTATATATTAGCCTTATCACAATGTACAATGCACGCTGTATATTTAGCAACCGAGTACTGTGCAAAATGGCGACACCGGTGAATTCCCCTAGGCCTGTCTCTTGCTTGTTATGTACGCTATCGGTTTTACTGTTTACCACCAACACAAGTGCCAAGGTAGTGGAGACGAAGCTGGGAAAGCTCCGAGGTAAAACGGAAGACTATAATGGAAAGAAGGTCGACGTTTATCTGGGCGTTCCTTACGCAGAGCCTCCCCTAGGACATTTACGCTTCCAGAAACCGGTCCCCAAGAAGCCTTGGACGCGCACCATAGACGCCACTTAGTACGGTCCTTCGTGCATGCAGTTGGTTCACCCTAGCATGGGGACCATTCTGCCCAATACGGACATGTCGGAGGACTGTCTACTTCTCAATATATATGCCCCTGTAACTGAAAGCAAAGAACAAAGGGCGGTGATGGTTTGGATACACGGTGGAGGCTATGGCGCAGGGCAGGGTATGGCGACCCCGTGACAAGAACTGGCACTACACGGCGACGTAGTTTGTGTCACTGTTAACTACAGACTTAACATATTTGGGTTTATGTCAACGCTTGACGAGAGCGCACCGGGGAATTTCGGACTCTGGGATCAGCACGAAGCTTTAAAATGGGTAAAAGAGCACATCTCAGCGTTTGGTGGCGAACCTGAAAGTATCACGATATTTGGCGAATCGGCTGGCGGGTCGAGTGTGCAGCACCACGTGATTACCAAATATAATCTTGGCTTGGTTAAACGAGCGATAAGTCAAAGTCCCGCCACCTTTAGCAATGGATTCTCATTCGGACAAAACACTCTGAATCTCGCTAAAAGTATAGCACTTCAGCTAAGCTGCAACACAACAGAGAACCATGATCTAAGAGACACCCGAAAAATGATTGACTGCTTACGCTTGGCGCCGGTTGATATGCTGCTGTATATCACGGCCATGACTGAAGGAAGAGACTCCGAAGGCAATATGGATTATGGAGTCCGTTTTGCACCGATAGAAGACGGAGACTTTGTTCCCTATGGAACGCGGGACTATTTTTCGGATTTCAAACACAAAAACGTTCCAGAAATCGACGAAGCTTTTGGGAAAGTTGACTGGATGGTGGGTTCGTTGTCGGACGAGGGGAATTTGATGCTCTACATGGCAGCTCTAATGCAGGGTCTCCATGGGTACAACTTCACTGAAGGAATCCCAGAGGATGTGTTAAACACCAAACTCATTCCTCCAATTCTGAAAACATTTTATTCCGAAAATCCAGATATGGTGAAGAAGTACATCCACGATTTCTACACTCATAAGGCGGACCGCATAGAAAACACACGCGCATATCGCGACATGTTCAGTGACGTAATGTTCAATCAGCATATCCCAGAGTCTTCCCTCGCCCATCCGCGAGCTAAGGGAACAAACTCACAGGCCTCCACATACTCCTATCACATAACGCACGTGCTGAGTGGACACAGCATCGTGGATTTTATGTTTGGACTTAGTTTACCGCCTTGGGCGACATGTTCCTCTCACGCCGATGACGTCCCACTCACCTTTGGCAAAGGTTATTTCGTGTCGGACCCGACCTTCACGTGGACGGAGGAAGATCAAAGGGCCGCCGACGTCGTGATGACGTATTGGACAAATTTTGCAAAGACAGGGTAACTATTTTAAATTATTTTTGACTATATATATATATATATATATATATATATATATATATATATATATATATATATATATATATATATATATATATTTTTTTTTAAGACAAACGTTCTTGACATCCGATTGTATTTCTAAGTAAGGTGATTTTTACCATGCGCGTGAAAACGCGTGCATCTTATTTTTTTCATTAAAAATAATATGTTTAAAATCTAAAGGTGTATTCAGGTGTATTTGACACACATATATCAATAGAAATATTACTTTTCGTAATGTTCGAAAATATTGCAATTAGCAACTTTATTCATTACAGAAACCCCAATCAAGGACGGCCGCTAGAGGGCGTGGCAACATGGGAGGAGTACACCAAGGACAAGAAGGGCTACATCAACATCGGCAAACAAACTGAGATGGGATACGATCTTCTACCAGAGAGGATAAAGCTGTGGATGCGTACGATTCCTGAGGAGATTGAAAGAGAAAGAGCATCGAAACAAAAGTCAGAGCTGTGATTTGTAGCTGTATCAATAGTGAGATCTGAATCCTTTATTGGTTATGTTAGTTATGTTTATTAATTTGTTTATTTTTTGGTGTAGATCAGCAGCAAGAGGACCACTCTGTTGTTCTTCGTTTTATTCATTCATTTCCGTTCCTTTATAACAGATATTTACAGTTAAACATGGAATGTACATCGGTCTTGGAAATAAAATAATTTTCAATCGTCCTTGCGTATGAAAAGTTTCCGTTAGCAGTGTTTCTCTTTGTTGAACATTCGAAGTACACCGTAAAAGTGAATTAATGCAAAAATGTGCAACTCGTATTGCAAAAGACAGGACGTATAGACTATAACCCAAAATGAAATATCCCAGTGTTGCCAGAAATTTTACAGTTGCTTTAATTTTCTGAAGAAACGTCATTTTTCACGGTAGCTAAGTCAAGGAAAGCTCGTCTGTATGTTTAACTTTTACACCAATCTCTGATGTGAAGCACCCTGAGCTTCAGAGATAACTTGACACTAACCTCTTCACAATAGCCTATCTTCATCGTGTCAAGTTACCTCTGACGAAAATAGTTTGACCTAGTTTATATAAGCCAATCGAATCCAAGTTTCAAAATTTTTCACCAAAGTTTGGTGAAAACGCTGATTGGTTGACCGTCAATCGGTAATCCTCGGTTGATTCCGCAAGCTCCATACTAACAACAAAGTTATTGTCGAGTGCGGAGACATCCGAGTAGTGCCGAGTGCATAACCGTACACAAAGAAAGCATGGCGTCTTCTACGAGTGACTACGTAAAATAATGTGTTAAGTTATCTCTTGATTCTTTGCAAAATATGAGTATATCGGAATTGAAACCAGAGCAGTTTGAGGCCCTGCATCATTATCTACTGAGGGATGATGTATTTTGCGTGCTGCCCACAGGTTACGGCAAGTCCCTGATATTGAGCCTTATCTCTGATTGGTCCGGATTTGAACAAAGCGCGCTTTGACTCGTTCGCGTTCATTGGCTAGAACGTTCAATGAGTCATTGAGTGCGGGCTTTAAACTTGATTGGCGGGCGGCGGGGGCAATCGAATGTGGTCAGAGGTTACTTGACACGATGAAGATAGGCTATTGTGAAGAGGTTAGTGTCAAGTTATCTCTGAAGCTCAGGGTGATGTGAAGAGACTGCATAAAAAGTTTGCAATGCTGCGTTACTTGTCGACATAAGTGAATGAATAACATTTCTCAAATATCTAGAAAATTTTTTCGACAATTGCTACTCCATAGTTTTTATAATTTCCGTTTATTACAGTGATTTACAAATGAAATAACATATTACATAAAGAAAAAAAGAAAATTATTTGTGGGAATTTATTTTGCAGTTTTAACAAAATGAGACGCTGGAAAACTTTGCAAATGCATGCAATGTGGACGATATACGACGACTTGCAGTGTCAAAAAAAAAAAAAAAAAAAAAAAAGCCAATGACGCGAGAAATCTAGGGAAAAACAGTGATTGAGAAAACAATTGAACAATGAGACAAGATCACGTGCATATTTGTCTCACCTGTAGCGCAGCCGAGCAGGTCTTTAACTCGTTGATTCAATGTTCGTCTTCCTACTTTTTGCAAATGAGCAACTTCCATCGCAGGGTCTACTAATCGCAACCTTATTCACAGTCGACGTACACTTAATAAGTAAGTAAAATTGCGGTAACAGAAATTGAGAATGTGGCCGCTATAAACATTACACTGAGGCACGTGTACAATGTGATTATTTCTTACACAGGAACGAGGCTGAACAATACGGACTTAACGTATTTAACACAATTTGTACTAAAAATTAAAAACAAGTTACGCCCATGTTTTAAGTTAATGTTATGATTTTTGTGTGTCATTCCATATTTTATGAAATTAAAATTAATAACACTTAAAACATTCTTCCTCATAGCAAATTGGCTTTTCACCATTTTTGTCAGTTACAAGAAAACTCATGTGCAAAACTGATCAGCACTTGAGACATCCTGAAGAAGACTGAAAATGCCTGTTTTTAATAAAAAAACATTGTAAGTTCTGGCTGTGACATGATTAAACAAAACAAACTAAAACGTCGTTAGTCTGTTGAGTGTTGTACTCATCTGGCTGTTTTCAAGGGTGACTTCGTGATTAGCTCACTGCGTGTCCTCACTGTTGTATTTAACACATAATTGTGTACCGGCTGGTGGTATTGGGAATCCATTGGAATAGCCGAATTTTCCTTTGTTATCCCATGCACATATTATTAAAAATGTACATTTACATATTATTAAAGTTGCCTCAATCAGTGTCATTCAACCTCGCTCTTTGCTTCTTTTCTATTTTCTTTTTACCTTCTGCATTGTCTACATTGTCACCTTTCTTGCCCATCTGTTCCAATACACTGAGGGCCTGCATGGCTTCTTTTACTGCCTTCTTCAGTTTCTTTTTGGTTTTCTTCGTTTTCACCTCATCTTGGGTTTCAGCTCTAGCTAAATCGCCTCTACTCGACTCCAATGGCGTGATGCCAGAAGGAACGACGTTTGCGTCGTTTTGGACACTTGGTTCAACACTATTGTAGTCAACGTTTTGTGCGAACTTCTTCGGTGGTTCACGTTCGGTAAGCTTGGACTGGTTTTCTTCTTGCCATTTTACACACACCGGTTCCACTTTTCGTTGTAGGTCACTTTCGCTCTTTTGGCATTTCGATAGTTGATTTCGGTAACCCTTTATAGAGCGATTTTGAAATCGTATTTCGTCAACGATTTGCCTCCACTTTTCTTGCAGGCTTTCGTTTTTGCTGTACGTGTTGAATATCTGCATCAACTTTTCTTCCTAAAAAGCAAAATTAGAGTTCTTTAAAACAACGTTAAGTATATGACACATGAAAATTAATTCAAAATTAAGAACAACTACAATGCTGCTAGTCTCTTTTTAACTCGACACGTGCACACGCAACTTGCCTTCAATATACTCTGCACAGTGACTTCAAATTGCTCACTTGTATCTAAATACAAGGGCTTTCAATAATTTGTCAAAATCAAATTAAATCATCCCAGTGTCATGTTGATGTGACGCTCCTATTGGTCGCTCATTCTGAGACGTAATGTCCACATGTTCTTTAATAATAATAAATAATAATATTTAATTAAAGAATATTATTATTATTATATTCTTTAAGCACACGATGAACGCTACCTGCTACATGACACAGTAAAGTCACCAAGGCGACAAATTGTTATTAAAAATACCTTACCGTACTCTTCCACTTATTTTCCGTTGCTATTTTGCTTGATCTTCGTCCCTTTTGCGAGAAAGCAACAATGCAAATTTTCAGCTTTTTTTGTTTTCTATCTTTTCTTGAGGAAGCCAATTTGGGCTTGCTATGTCGTCGGTGTCCTTGTTTCTTTGGACGGGGATCACAGTTTTTCGCCGTAGCGTCACCTCCCCGAGGATTGGGACTAAGTGTCGCATCTGCTGTCTTCTCTGGTGATCCTTTAGCCGCTGAAAGACACCAAAATTTCCGAAAGTAAAAATGCAGGTGTGCTAACTTGTATTTGGAAAGCATGCCATATCAGGAATATAGGTACAGTGTAGACCTTTGCTCCAGATGATGTGAACGGTTAATTCTTACATTTGTAGAAAATACATGTAAAAATGATGGTTAAAATTTGTATAAACGATTAAAACTAGAGATGAATTTAGAAAGAAAGAGTGTGAAGTACAAATACCTGGAATTTCATCAGAAAGAGCCGAATTGTCCTTCCTTCGAAATATGGCCCGTACTAGCGAGCCCAGTTTAGTCCACACGTGTTCCGCCAATTCTTCATCGTAATCCTGCAGCTCTTCGTTTGCCTTCACCTCCGTCAGTCCATCATTTATTATAGATATAAACATATTCAGGATAATGAAATTCATGGTCATGGTGAAGGCTGTGAAAAACATCCTAGCAAGAAAGCTTTCTGCTGTCATAATATGGGAGTATTTCAATACCCCCAACATGACACCAAATAGATTCAACATGGCGAAGGGAAGTGTCCGAAACGCAGATATGACCTGACCAGACACCAAGTTCAGAGCCTGTGCATAGGAAAATAGTAAAATACCAAATATGAACATATACGTGGTCACTGCTATAAACGCTCGGTTCAAAGCCGACTGGACAATAGCAAGGTGCTTATTAAATGTCAGTGGCCGAAATAACTGTAGAGTAGCCAAAAAGAGGTCAATGGCGATGGTAACTGTGTAGGCGTTGTCCCAGATGGCGACCCGATCAAAGCCAACGAAATGACCTGAAAAACAAGGTCACGTGTCAGACAGAATTAACAGAGTAGATATGCTTCTATGAAAGCTTTGTGACTTAATTGATTAGCCCGCTTGAAAAATATTTGCCTGTCGATTATCACGTTAATGGGTTATGTGACCGAAATATGAAGTCCGGCAATCGCCTACGTACAATTTAATATTACATACTCCAGTAGGCATAAGCGAATTATATATTTATTGTGGAGCAAAAACTTCATGTTCGAAGTGCTCGTTTTCGGTCTGTCCCAATTTACATAATCTGATTTACCTATAACACTGAATATGGGCGACCTGCCCCATAAAACCCAGTGAGCTATCTGCCTTATTATTTTCAAAATTATCATACGTATACATCTTACCTATCTAACTTAATACCGGGACTTACCTCCGCTATTCTTCACATCCTCAACCGCCCGTATAGTGTACACAGTTCTGAGTACAAAGCACACCATGCTAGTGAACGCCAGGCAGAGATCCCCTAGCACAATGTAGTGCCAACTCTGGCGAAAATACTGCTTCTTTAATTTGACCATCTTAACAACCTCTGTCCCCAACAGTGCGATGACCAACATTGCCCAGATGACTTGGACGATGAGAAGGACGAAGTCGAAGGGTTCAACGTAAGGGTAAGGTCTGAAACTGACCAGCTCTTTCTTGATAAATATCCCTCCCATTGCCGGCAGTTCCACGATGATTCGAACCATGGAGAAGACGTTCACATTGGCGTTGTTAACGGTAAGTTCCACAATCACCGCTCTCGTCAAACGATCAATCCAGTTAAGGTCTTTAAGACTGGTCAAAGTGTGAACGCTGTCCTGGGCCGAGTTAATCTCCACCATGTACCCGCCTGCCTCGTAGTGGTCAAGATGACCGTAGACGGTCAAGTCGTTACGACTGGAGGGGGCAGAGTATACAAACGCTTGGGTCACTCGTGAAGCGTTGCTCGTGGTTGAAGCTACCCAACCTAGAAATACCGTAAAACAACTTGGTTAGGTGAGATAACTCTGAAGGCAAAACCATATAACAAAACTGAAACTATTTCTCTAATTACCAAGTACATGTATACAATTCTGAATATAGGACAACATGAGATAAAGACATAAAGGAGTATTATAAGTACTCAAACCTACGGACCTGGAGCATAAGCGCCTTTATCCATTCTTCCTTGGCTCAGCATTGCGATGCAATCACTGAAGTACTTGCTCATAAAATCTGCAGTCTGGCAGGATTCTAGAATGATAACAGTTGAATCACATCTAAATGGGGAGCGTAAAAGTACAACAAGTAAACAGTAGTCAACATAGTCAACAATAACTCTTGAACTGTCGGCTAACATGGATAATTATATGAATATGTAAACCTGTTCATGAAGTTTAATATTTGGTTTATCACATGTTTACTTTATGCATGGTAAGATCCGCAATTTTCATTTTTGCCCATACATTGCACACATCAATTCATTAAAGGCCTTTTCTTTGAATTTTAACCATTGAATTTATTACTTTCTTTCGCCCTTAGTTGTCTTAGCAGCAAGGGTCCCAGACGCAGCCCCCTCATGTCCCGGATGAAGGCTAGATCGTCTACCTCCGTGTACGGGTCGCCATTGTAATCTTCAGTGGGAAAAACGGCCGGGAAAATCGTGTCATTTAACCAGGAGAAGATGGTTTCTATCCGCTGTACCTGATTAAAAATAAAAAACCTAATTTATATATTTATATCTCGTTTACCTGTACCAGATATATGGCTGTTATTATAAGCAAAATGTAGCATTTAACCGCAAAAAGTATTTTTAAAAATTCTGAATTACAAAATGATACAGATGACGCAAACATGAAATATACTAAAATCTGCTCGACCTGGTTACAAAATACTCCCATAGTTTTCGATATTACAGTGTGATTTGGGGATGTTATCATAAAATACGTACTTTAGCAAACCTTATATCAACCAACTGTAAGCTGTTCTGTAAGTTGTGGTTCTGTCGGTAGAAATTTTTGTCTCTGTTGGCAAAACAAATAACCAACAGTAGACAAAGATAAAGAAAATGTAAGAGTATTTCTCTCAGTTTCCCAGTAAGGTGAAGATCTTTCCTCATCGTCCGTCTTTTAGTGCGCAGGCTCTGTAAGTTGACGACTTTGTCAGCGACAGGGATGAAGTTCGGTTTCGGTGGAACCACTGAAGAAAAATTAATCTTAAAACAGTTATAAAATTAATGAATGTATTTTTGTTTTAAAGAAAACACAAAAACAGCAAAAAATAAGATACGGGTACATACACATTGAATGTTTTTTTTTCTTTTGCATATAATGAGTTTAAAATCCCGTAATTTCAACTTTGTCATTTCATTCAAGCAAACACTCATGGAGGTAATAATCCTGTTAATAACAATGATGAAAAGTGAACCTTTTGGGGGCGCGTGCTCCGCTATCACCATGTCTTCTTCCTCTTCCTCATCCCCCGGCATCTTCAGCAGACACGCCATCAGCACCGCGACCAGCAAGACCTGGGGTTAGACAAAGGTATATATCCGTTTGTTAATGACAAGTGTTTTAAACGAACACTTTTTATTTCACCTTGCGGATAATTATAAAACAATATTAACGTTAATTATCTATGTTAACAGCAGTCTTTTTCATAATATAAATCCACAACATTCATTCATTCATAACTTACTACTCTCGTATTTAGATGTACTCTCGTACTTATAATAAAGGGAATCATAACTAAGGTTATAAATCAATGAGCTTTTATGTGAATGAAAATCACTTTTAAACGGTCGACTGGAAGGTTATATTATCCTATTTGAAATAAAGGAAACATTATTTCAAAACACGTATTAAGCATCCCCCAATTGGACGGTCGCCAGTAATATTAATAAAAAAATATACCTTCAACGGTTCCGTGAGAGCGATGGATTGCGTCAGAGAGAAGATAAGAGAGAGGAGCCAATCCGTGGACTTCTCTGGACCCCAGTCTAGACTGTACAACAAGGTGAAGAACGCCGACGTGAAGACTGCCAAGAAAGCAAGAACGTAACCGAATATCACGGCCCACCACGGAAACCTGACGGGTTTGCTTTTTCGTTTCCCCTTAAAAGACAACGCCCTCTTTTCTTCTTCCATTTCAAACTGAAGGTCGACGAGCATGTCGATGATAGCATCTTTCTTCTTATACCTGGGGCTGTTATGTGTTTCTTTTGTGATTAATTTTCGTAGAGCTGAGTAGAATTTCTCATAGCCTTTTTCGAGAGACTTGTTCTCCTGGTGGCCATCGATCCTCTCTGTTGGGAAGATGCTGGTGCAGGAATTTCTTGGTTTGCCTCGTTTAAAGACTTCAAGGATGATGAGCGTGGGAGGAACAACCAGAACGCTACTTACGAGGCCTACCCACAACTGCCTAAACGTGATCCTAATAGGTCCCACTTGTATGCCTAGAATAATGGTGGTTTTGATTCTTTTCTAAAAACATTTCCAATTCAAGAGATTCATTCCATGTTCTAAGAGACTTTGAGTATTAAATGCGTTGTGCAATATATCTTAACTGATAAACTGGTTAATGATCGTGCATTTCCCTTAAAATTTAAATCCTATGGACTATTGACAGAACAATCACTGTGATTCCACAATAAAACGTGGATTAGTAATTTGAAATAAAACAGGCATTAAAAGATATTGGATGTTTTACCGGTCGTTGTGTCCTCACTCTCTGTAAACCACATGGCATTGGAGACCATGCACAGAAATAAGACCACGATGCATATGGTGAGACGCTCCACCCTTGACAGTCTGCTGGGCGTTGGTCTCTTTGCCACCGAGAACCAGAGATGATTGTCAAACAAACGCTTGCTGGCGTTGTTGGTGAGGAGGAGGTTGAAGTCGTTCATTCCCTCGAAGTCTGCGGACGCCAAAAAGCGAACTCTGGCCCGGTCTCCCCTTGACATTGATAACCACTGGTTGCAAAAGTAATGGGACCTACAATAAATAAGACCCGATGTTCAATTCCGTTGTGACAGTAATGGTAGTCCTAAGAATGGAAGTTCCGGGTCCCACATGATTAGTAGATTTACAGGGTAGGTTAGGGTTAGTATGAGTATTGGGGTAAGTATAGGGGACGTATACGGTGCCTAGTGGACTATCATTCCTGCCACGCCTGTTTTTGGATGCATAAATGCATAAACGGACGAACCCAACATGTCGGATAGATCCAACCGAAAGAGTAAAACAATTCCATTTCAAATTAATGCAGCCTGTGCATGTTAATCAGCCATCCAGTGTATTTAGGAAAATTGGACAGTCAGAGGCTGATCGAGTTTGACGCTCGCATAGATCTCCTTTTTGTCAAATTCATGTTGCTGCCGTTACTGAAACCATTTTCCGTGTTTGCACGTACACACGTGCTAAAATACAATATTTCATACTTTATTAGTATCCCCTATTTCCATTACTGTGCACTACTATGTATGACATACACATCTAAATGTGTGCATATTACCGAATTTGAATTAGTCGTTCATCATAGTTTTTAATTTCTGAATTCGGAATCATTTTTCTCGGGACATTTAAACTTATCAAATATAAAACTGGCACATTTTCAAACATAAAGAGTATAAAATTAAGTTAGTTTTTTAATTTGGTTTTCTTATTTATCTGGTTTTTTTTCAGCTGGTTAAAAAGCGTTGACAACCTACCTTTCCCTTCGCAGGATATCGTACACGACAACTTTCTCCAGGAAGTAGTCCCCGCTACTTTTTGTCTCCTCATGCCATATATGTAGATGTGTAACCTTGCCAATTGTTTCAGGCGTGGTGAGGACAAAATTGTTCACCGCTCCTCTAGTGAAATTCTAATGAAAAAATATTGCCCATTTTAATCAAGCCATAACAAGTCAAACCGCTTCAGAAGCTTATTTACAAAAAGCACTTAGTACAACAGTACTTAGAGAGCTCATACCAGACCTCCGCCAAGGCAGTGCGATTCTCATTATTATTATTATTATTATTATTATTATTATTATTATTATTATTATTATTATTACTACTGTTTAATTACCTCAATTCTCCTCACTGATAACCGTCACTGATCTACTAATTAATAAATTAACCCAATTCTTATTATCCGTAATAATTTATTGATTAACATATCAATCAGATAATAAATGATTAATGATGATAATTGAGATGGGCGTCGGTCAATTATCCCAGTTTCGGGTCGATGCTAGGCCAAGACGTGACCTCACCCCAAGTCAATAGGTTTATAAATGTCAAGACAAGTAACTTTGCAAAAGCCATGGTTTTGAAAATACCGACACTAAAAGATAATTATATTGCTTAAAAATCATCTCATGAATGGTCAATCATATTCCACCCCCTACCTCCCGGCGTCCGTCCATCAGAACCTTAGGCTGGGTCTGGCCGTTTTTGCCATACAGCACTACAAACAGCTTGGCGGTCGTCTTCGCCGGGGACTTCACACCAGTGTACACACTTAGTAAATACTTGCCTCTGTCGTAGCGGTCATTTTCTATTAGGTGAGTGTACTCCCACTGCAATGTACAGCGATGAATGGGTTGTTAGTTTTTTATTTAAGTGACACACAAGCAAAATTTAAAGCTCGCAATGCAACTGAAAAATTACTAAATTCATTTGATCCCGATTTTGAGTGAGCAACTATAACGACAAATTCTCTTTTGATAGTGCATACCTTTTATTTAGAATTGGACGTGTGACAGAAAAATACTTTTAAGTGATCCTCATTAAATAAAAAACGGAAGGGAAGTTCACAACAGACTTTACCTTCTCATCATCCTGATTATCTTTTCTCCTCGCCCATATAAGAAATAGAAAATACAGCACAAACAGAGAACACATAACGATGAGAACGTGCGGGCTTTGAGCTAAGAGTGCAGAGAAACTGGCGAAAACCTTGTCGAAGTCGATTGTGTTTGGCGGAATAAAAAGTCCAGCGGCAAATGATCCGAAAAAGTTGCTCTTGAATGTCATTTTTCCGTTTGTGGTAACACTGCTTGTCTGGAGCGAAACAAAAATCATTCAAAAATGACACATTCTTATTGATTATTAACAAATTAGAAACATGGGTTACGATATGGAATTATAGAAATAAAAGCAATGATTGGCGGCTCCATATGTTTCACCTGACCTTGAGACACGAAAAGTTAAATTTACAAAAAAAAAAAAAAAATGTAAAAAGTGAATTCGACTTTCGTGTTCACTTTTTACCATGTGTTCATCGTATAAACAAATATTTAAATAATTGGAATATGTCAACCACACCTGTAGTCCGACAGAAGTGTTCCACGATTTTGTCCCTTCACTATAATATTGGGGACTAATCACCATACATTTAATGGTAAGGTTTTGGTAACAACCGCTGGTATTGGTGCCTGTAATGAATTTTAAAAATATAAAACTGTACAATAAAAAATGATATTAAATGGCTCTTCCGCAAAGCAGTTTATCAGGTGATCTTGCATGTTTCGAGAATGGTTCCAAGCTACTTAACTTGTTCTAACAGATCAAATCTGCTTATACTTGAAAGGTTGGTACTTTAAACAAGTTAAAGCCTTGCAGTCAACAAAATACCATGTTTTAGACCATGTTATTTCTTGTTATTGATGTAGTGCTTTATACAAGCCACATAATGTTATAATTCGTTTTATCTTTTAACGTACATAAATCATTCTCATCAGCAAGAATGAGTAGATTGAAGAAAGATGTCCCATGAAGTCTTCCGGAAGGTACGTATATTGACAACTCTCCGTTGCTATCCATGGAAATCTGGAATACGGAATGGTACCCTGTAGTATTATATTAAATAACAGTAGGATATATCAAATATCAACAGCTCGAAAAGAATCTAATGTCAATGTATTTCCAAATACCCTTCCTCTTTTCTTTGAAAGACGATTTATAAGCAACCAAGCTATCCTGCATTTTCACTCAAATTGAATGACAAGTTTGTGCCTTTGTCTTTTTAAATAAAGCATATTCATGTATTATCCTAGGTTCCGTCACTTACATTAACTACCATGATGCTATTTACAGTCGGCTCGTTGGAATAAACAGGTGTTGAGTACACGTATCTCTCTGTTGGCTGAAAATAAATTTGGTCATAGTGTATTTGATATTATTCTTATGGCGGGGCTATGTCGCTTTGGTCAAACATTTGTACATAACATAAAAAACATCTTTGTTATACATTATTGTTTCCAGTATTCATTTCCAAATCCGTTTTTACGTTATGAATATTATTCGACAATTTATTCTGCATTTTATCTAGTTTACCTTTCAAGTTCCGAAAGTTCGACTATAATTTACTGTACGCAAAGTTAACATTACGGGTGTGCCATAATCTCGAGCACACCACTTATAAATTTGATTAAATCAACAATAAAATTAACAAAATGATTTAAGCGTGAATTTGCACCATTTACATTTGACACAATATATATGTTACACTTACGTTTGCTTTCGTTCTGTCCACCTCTATCACGAAATCATAAGAGTCAGTGTAAGCAAACCCGTCGCGCTTTCCGTAGAAATACAACTTCCGGTTAGGAGGCGTTTGGGAGACAAGAAGCAAGTTCTGAGAATTGTCAGATATATTAAATGTTTGAGAAATTCCCCTTTGCATTGTGACATTTCCTATATCCGCTTCTATCACGTGAAATCTTAGTGCAACGGGTATCTCAAAAGTCACATGGGCGTTCCCAAGATTCACAGCGCTTCCGTTCTCCGACGCCATGTTAACGTTTGTGACGTAAGACGTGATATTTTCTCCGCCTTCACTGTACTTGTAAGGGTTTATTTTGTACGCAATCACCTAAAATGTAGCAACAAGTTCACTTAATCCTCGACCAATTAATGTCTGTAGCTTGACAAGACAGACCGAGGAGTGCATTCAGGATGCAGAGCTACATCGTATCACCCTTAAGATGATGATCATCCAACTAAATAAAAAAATGCTTTCTTAACGCGCAATATACGCACCTTAGCAAACGTTACTTCGTCAAGCTCCAAAACTCCATTTATCCCCAACGTAGTCGATGAGGTACTTAAGTTAAGATTGGAAACTGTGCCTGGTTGCAACTTCTGGACTGCCATGGAAATGGACGGAGTTTCAATGGCAATTTGATCCGTCTCTGAAGATTTGGCCAACACAGATACCATCAGGTCAACTACTGAGTTTATGAGTTCCACTATTTTTTCTACCCGGGCCTGGAATGAACCCAGTAGCATATGCTAAAATTGTGTAAATGAATAAGAAAATAAAGCAAATGGAATGGTAGCTTTGGATATGAATATGGATAACTGTCCAAAGCGACATTTTGGGACTGGTCTTCAAAAGCATTAGTTGTGCAGAACAAATACAGTCATTGAAAGACGCCGTCTGTTGAACAAGCAAATCATAATATTATTTTTCTATATAACGCTACATACCTTTCCGATTTACAGGTTAATGAAAATGTAAAATTAAAATTGTGCCTTCATTAACATCGTTATTGCCAGTTACTGCAATCCACTGATATACATTCTTTCTACAATCCACTTCATTCAATGGTTTGGGTGTTTATTTATACCGAATAAAATAAAATATGTAAGATATTGAGATGGTTTGACACAAATTTAGTATTTACAATTTTGGTCAAAACTAGTACACGTTACATCATGTGCACAAATATTGCAATATTTTACTTAATGCAGCTTTGTATAAATATCGTTTCTTACCAATGTCGTTCCATTGACTGCAGAATCAGTTACTGAGAGACCAATGTCTAAGATATTTCCCAGAGTTGCGGCAACAGCTGCAGTTATGAAAGAAAAAATGTCCAACGAAATCAAGCCAGGTCAAGTGCAATTTATGTGATAAATAAGTGACATTGTTAAATCATTATAACCATGATGGACACAAAGCAAGCACACACGCATACACAAACTTACAAGTCAACAGTGACGTCACGGCGGTAGTTGAATAGTTTGCTGACGTCACTTTTTGCAATAACGCACTTGACATAATGACTGCTTGGTCCTGAAAACAAGTAAATCAATGGCTGTAAATCATTTAAGTGCTGTGACAGTGGTGAATGTCAGTAGGAATAGAATATTTTAATCATATTGCGATGTATATTTTCGCTCAAAAAGTACATTAATGTGCTTATTCATTCCTTAAAAATCTGATTGTGTTTTGAATGTACAGCATTCTTTAACTTATTTTAGTACACAATTATGGAAAATATGGTATTAATTCGTGCGCTTGTCTAATTAAAAAGTAGATTTATACAAAAATGACATGAATCAATTATAATTTAGCTCGCTTATTAAAACATATATCCGTATCCGTGTAACTATTAATTTATTTAATTTGTTAACCTATCTATCCATTTATCTTTTTTTACCATGGCTCTCTCACTGAGCTGGTCACTCCCAGTGTTGGTCACTGTGGACATCATGTTGGCCAAACTGACCAGTCCAGCCTCGTCACTGACAGTGTCCAGTACATTAGACAGGCTGGTCATCAGGACGTCACGTAACTGGAACATCATTCAAGGTAAGGTATGTGATAGCAATGAATCGATAAAAATAACGTTGGTAAACTTAAAGAATACACACATGCACATACTGTGCTGTAACAACCACAGGCAATGGTGATTGCATACACACAGATACTTGTCAATTAACCAACATTTCAAGCACTGCCTTTTTATTAAAATTAAATTTTAAGCCCTTAGCCGAGACAATGCGTTTTTAACCAAGGCTGTATTAATAAAGCGTTGATTAAGCACATAGTACGAAGCGGGTGTATCAAGGCAACAATCTGTATTCAATGTTAAGTAAATATAGAGTTAATACAATGTGACGTACAGCCCTTTAGTAAACAAACCAATTTTATATTCGAGGTAACAACCAATAATTGTTGTTGTCATAACTGACTGCTTACCTCTGACAGTTGTTTAGTGTCCAAAGTTTGGTTTGATGAATCCTGAAAGATGAAACATGCCCTGGGTAAATTAGTAAATATAACCAGTGAACATGTAACAGGTATCAGTAGGTGCCTCTTGGTACAAGTATTGATTGGTACGGCAACAAATTGCAGTGGTTTTTGACGGAACACACACACTGTGGGTTATTCGTTTTTAGACCAATATCAAAAAGTCGACTTAACGCAGCCGACTATCCGATTTCATCTGTATAAGTAGACACTATGATCTTTACACGTTTTTGAGTGTAAATCAAGCCGTTTTGTTCGGCTGCTCTTTAACAGTTCAGTGACGACAACAGTAAAACTGAATATAAAACAGGTGATGCATCACCGTCCCAAGAGAAAATATATTACAACTAAATTTTGAATGTTAAATTGCATATACGATGCGTAAATAATCAAGTTACGTGGAGCAGAGTGATACATGCTGACGGAGGCCCCTTCACGTGAGAGTTATACTCTTTGTAATACCCACCAAAGATAGAGAACCAAGTGTTCTATTTACTGCGCCCTCAATGGCAGAAGGACTTGTTAAAGCGGAGATGACCAGTGCGTCTGTCAGCGTTCTCTCTGAAATATTCATGGATGATATAAACGGCACGAATTAAATGTTAAATAAATAAGGACTAGCAAATAAAAATACGCCGTGTATTTTAAGTCTCTTAAGACACGATTAAGTGTAAAGTGAGCTATGCAAAGAATCCAAATGCACCCCATAAAGAAAGGAAGCCTAACAATGCACAGAGGCCCACGACTTCTAAATATAGTTTGGTGTGTTATAGTAAGCATAGGTGGTACTTTTACTTCTCAGTATAGGGGTCCACAACTTTCAGAGGTAGTTTTTTCGTAATTTAAGTTCAAAATAATTATAAAATATTTTGAGCCGTCAGACATGACTACCTGATGTCTTGTTAAACCTTGGCTTGTGATAATCAATTATCACATTTTTACACTTCAAGTTGGAATGAAATATTTCTTCACTTTGCTGTTTAATTACTGAAAAACAAACCTGTGTTGCATAATGTTTTAAGTATAGCAAATACTGATCCATTGTCTAAAAGGAATGGCGCTAATTTAATTTCTGTTGACTTACCTCTACAAGAAGGGACGTCTCTATTCCATCCAGTTCCATTTCCCTTCCATACACAGGTCACAGCGTATTCCGAGGAACCATCTGGGAAAACGTTGTCGTCAGCACAATTAAATGTATATGTGGCCCCCACTCGACCATCAGTTATCCACCATGACCCGTTTGTGACGTTTAAAGCAACGTTTGATGTCACTGCCAGTCTGACGTCATCTGGGATTGCCATATTTGGACAAGGTAATCCTGTAAAACGGATACTAACGATATAATTAAACTGGGATGACAAGGTCATAAATGAAAACCAATGGACACGCCTCAATCCAATTTTCAAGTACATAAATACGTAAACCATGTTTTATGTGGGTCGAAATGGAATGCCAAAGAAATCCCCTAAGAATCTTTTTTTTTTTTTTTTTTGAGGGGTGGTGCAGCCTACGGAGCTGACTTTCTTGTACTATAATATCATCTTGAATGCGCTTTGTCCACAGGGTATTTATGGTTATTTCATATCGAATCACATTAAAATATGCTGAATAATTACCGTAACAAGGCGGGGGGTCCATCTCCCACGTCGGTGAGCTGCTTCCGTTTTGTAAGATGCATCCGACCGCCACTGAGGTTACAGCGGGATCCTCATGCACGTAACCAGGGGCACACGTGAAGTTGATGGCGTCGCCGTACCTGGCATTAGAGTTGCTGAATTCTACGCCATCTTTTTTCAAGTGTAATATCGAAGGGCACGGCATGGCTGGAATATGAAATATTTTAAATAAATATGAATATTAATACATATTAAATATGAAATATTTTAATGGGTGGTTAACTTGAATATTACTCGGCTGAAATTCAAAACCGTTTGCATCTTAAATTTATAACTCTGTCTTACATCAAACAGCAAAATAAATTTATTCTGGTGTTTTCGAACAGCATCACACACACACACACACACACACACACACACACACCTACTTACGAGTGCAGTTAGCCAGTGGCTGATCCCACTCCCCAGCTGTTGCATTATCAAAGACACATGCTATGGAGTAGTTGGTGGTGACACCGTCATCCAGACTGTACCCAGCCTCACAAGAGACGTCTACTTGATCTCCAACCCTTGACGTATTCAAGTTGCCGCTCACATGGGCGTGGTTCCAATCCGAAGTGGTGATTGGAGGACACGGTAAACCTGTATGACAATTGTCATAAAACACGGAGATGGGTGCAAAATACAATATTGGTAATACATAGAATTCAGTTCATATTTTCAGCCTTATATAATCTTTGTTTTTCATCATTTTTCTGCACTTTTATTTACGTAATGATATAAACCGCTTAATGCCTACTGATTCAATCCCATTAAATCGTATTTAGAAATTTCTAACCTACACACATGGGAGGGTCGGTTGCCCAAACAGCACCACCACTAGAAGAAGTTCTGTGATTTCCGTAAGAAGTTCCGTAAGACGTAGAGCTTATATTGACACACTCCACAGGCACAAAGGTCACGTAA
Source organism: Lingula anatina (assembly GCF_051362555.1). Classification (NCBI taxonomy): domain Eukaryota; kingdom Metazoa; phylum Brachiopoda; class Lingulata; order Lingulida; family Lingulidae; genus Lingula; species Lingula anatina. The sequence continues at coordinate 13,484,675 of NC_141776.1, read as the reverse complement.
ACGTCACCAGTTGGAACAGCGTATCCAGGATCACACTCATATAGTATAATGTCACCGACAATTGCGCGTGACATGTTTCCGGTCACGTGGTTTTCTGGTGGAACTATGGGTGGAGCACAAATGGCTGGAAACACACATTAACATGACCCATAAAATTTCTTTGCAGATCGAATCACACATCAAAACAATGATTTGACTTGTGATAGCATTGTCTTTGATAGTTGCTGCGTTAATCTTTAAACCATCTGACACCGATCCTTGCTCGTGGATACACGTGTATTGCGGTGCTTGTTACAAAACACCACTATTTAGTTTATATTATTCTACTGTAATAAAAATAATCACTTTTTATTATCAATGTTATTAATTTTATCATTAACATTATGACTGTTGTTACTATTATCATTCATACTATTATCTTAAGGTGAGCCCATAGCGCTTCGGCGATTTGCCACCTTTCATTACATGCTATACTTTGTATAAAATCTTTTTAGAATAAAGATGTTGGAAAATAAAAAAAACATATTTCAGTTCCAGAAACAAGTGTTTTATGGATCCTTCACCTACCCATACACGTCGGTACAGACTGAGACCAACCGGTGGACAAACCGTCCCAAATGCAGTTTACTTCCAGGGTAGTCACAAATCCTGGTAACTTGTAATTGGCCTCGCACTCAAACGTTATTCTGTCCCCCAGAAAGCCTGAATGGTTGGCCATCACCAAATGGTTCGCTGATGTTAGTTCAATTGACGGGCAGGGAAGAGCTAGAACGGGCACAGCAGTCAAGAACCAATAATACTCGTTATATGAAAGTCATTTTATGAAATCTCGCAAAGGTATACGTGTTTTGGAATAATACTTGAAAGGCTATTTTTCAATTAAGTTTATGTTCTATTATTCGCTCTGAATGAAGTGGTGTCCGTTTATTATAATTACGATGCCAGAAGGTCTATAATGCACCTACAAGTATAATAACATATATACAGAATTGTATCAAATCTAAAATATGTTATGCCGCGACAGGTATCCGAAACATGGTAAGTTTCCCGAAAACAACGTTCATTTTCATAAGAAAATGCAATTAGATATAGCTCAACAATGGTGCGGTTCCGTTTCGATGATCCCATTAACCACTCACCTATACAAGGCGTTATTCCACTGGTCCAAGTAGCGGACGAAGGCCCGTTGGCACCACACTCGAGAGTTTGAACGGTATCTGTGTGCTCAGCGCTCAGTGCATAGCCACCTTCACATCTCACGGTGATGTTTTGTCCTACAGTCACCAGACCGAAGTCCTCAAAGGTTACATGGTGATCGGGAGTTATGACTGTGGAGATGTTCGGGCAGGGCTGGGCTGGAATGTTGACAAAATGGATAAATGTGTAATAAGCTATCAAATGAGGAAGATGTCGAAAGATGAGAGGGGGCGAGGGTTAGCATCAACTACCACGATGTCTTAGAAAAAACAATATGGCAATTGGAATGAACATATTATGGCCATGCAATCACAAAAAGTCAAAAAGGAGAAGAGGAAGAAGGTGAGCATGCCCTGTGGAAAAGATGAATATTAAAAAAAGTAATTAGCCACAACCAAAAATTTAAAAAAGAAGCAAAGGTAATTTCTTGTTTGTTCCAATATCGGTACATGGAACCCAGTAAACTTAGGAATAAATACATACATGTATCTCTTTCAAATACTTACGTTCACATAATATCGTCTGGTTGGACCAACCAAGACCATCAGTCATCCAGGTGCAATTCAATACCCGGATGTTACTGCGGTCATTGAATGCGTAGCCAGGGTAACAGGTGCACGTGGCCTGATCTCCAACCGCACCGTTGGTGCCTGTGCAATTGTATTTTCCAACGGGGTCGATGGTCAAAGCCGGGCACGGTAACGCTGAAGTTCAAATGTTGAAGAGTTCAACGCGTCTACAATAACATTGATTCGACAATTCATAACACCATATTAGTAGAAATAATGACAAAAAAACATAATTTTCAAACCATTTCATTACCTTCAAAATGTGCAATATACAATGTGCAATATACTATAATGCACCTACTAGTATAATAACATGTATACAGAATTGTATCAAATCTAAAATATTTTATGCCGCGACAGGTATCCGAAACATGTCAAGTTGCCCGTAAACAATGTTCATTTTCATAAGAAAATGAAACAACAATTACATAAAGCTCAACATCGATACGGTTCCGTTCCCTTGGTCCCCTTAACCACTCACCTATACAAGGCGTTATTCCACTGGTCCAGGTAGCGGACGAAGGCCCGCTGGCACTGCACTCGAGAGTTTGAACGGTATCTGTGTGGTTTTCAGCGCTCAGTGCATAACCACCTTCACATCTCACGGTGATGTTTTGTCCTACAGTCACAGGGCCGGAGTCCTCATAGAATACATGGTGAGCGGGGGTTATAGCAGTAGAGATATTCGAGCAGGGCTGGGCTGGAATGTTGACAAAATGGAAAAATGTGCAATGGACAAACAAATGAGAAAGAAGTCGAAATGGGAAATAGGGCGGGGGTTAGCAAAATCTTTCAAGAGGGATAAGAAAAATGATATGGAAATAAGAATGAAAATGTAATGGTCAATCGTAAAAGGGCAAAAAGGAAAATAGGAAGAATCTGAATGTAATCAGGGCCCAGAGCCAAAGATAAATATAAAAACGTTATTAGACACAAACATAAAGAACAAAATAGAAAAGCGAAGATATGTAGAGAACAAATGAGGCAAATTCGATAACATTAAACGAAACCAGCCTAAGCAAATAAATTTTTCAGCAGAAAATACCAGAAGATTTATAAACACGTAGTACATAAGGAGGTCATGTGTTTTCTTGTTTGTTCCAATATCGGTACATGGTACCCAGTAAACTTAAGTATAAATGTAACAGTTTTTATTACTGTAAAGTAAAAGACAACTTCATCCTACGAGATTTAGAAGAGAAAGTCTTTTATTTTTATATAAATTACAGAGTTTACTAAATAAAATATTTAAATTAAACATTAAATTGATAATAATAACTAAATAATTAGAGTTAATAAAATAATATATAACTTAATACAAAATTAAAGATAAAAAGAAAACAATTTTACCTGTAAAGTAAAAGACAACTTCAGCCTACGAGATTTAGAAGAGAAAGTGGGGAATCAGACAAAGAAAATTAGCGGTTAGAGACGTTGAACCAATGAAAAACAAAAGAACGTATAGAGACAGAAAACAAGGAATAAGAAATACAGAAAATGAGGAATGGAAATATACAAACGGAACAGACTGAAAATATGATAAAATAATTTAAAAAATTAAGAAAACAAGTACTACTATTACATAAATACACACATGTATCTCTTTCAAATACTTACGTTCACATAACATCGTTTGGTTGGACCAACCAAGACCATCAATCGTCCAGGTACAATTCAATACCCGGATGTTACTGCTGTCATTGAATGCATAACCTGGGTAACAGGTGCACGTGGCCTGATCTCCAACCGCACCGTTGGTGCCTGTGCAATTGTAGTTTCCAGCGGGGTCGATGTTCAAAGCCGGGCACGGTAACGCTGAAGTTCAAATGTTAAAATGGTCAACACGTCTACAATAACATTGATTTGAGGATTCATAAAACCATATTGGTGGAAGTAATGACACAAAACATAATTTTTCAAACCATTTCATTACTTTTAAAATGTGCAATATACAATGTACTGGCACATCTTATTACCCATATATGTACCGTATATTGTGCTAGAAGGTAACCAAAGCAAATGGCTGTTTTCCGGAGGAAATATGGAAATTGATGTAAATGTTCTTACAGGAAATACAAGAAAAAATAAGTTTCTTTTTATTTTGTTTGTTTGTATGCTTGTGTGTTGGTTGATCAGCTGGTTATTACTCAGTCTTTTGCTAGTTATTTTGATCGCTACTTTTGCTAATTAGTTTCTGGATAAATTTCCTTGAGATTATGTTTTTCTCTCTATACATATATATTCAAGTTCGAACGTGAACCAACCACATTCCCACATCTCAAGAAAACTTTTGTTACTGACCTGTGCAAACAGGAGGATCTGTTTCCCAAACAGCACTGCCATTGGCCATTATTCCGTGAGACGTCGCATTTGACTCTTGTTCCTCGGTATAGTTACCCTCTACACACTCAACGGGTATTGAGGTCAAGGCTGAGTTTCCGGTTTGAACTGCGTACCCAGGATCACACACGTAAAGGATAACTTCCCCAACAAGTGCGCCTGAAACGTTTCCGGTTACGTGGTTTTCTGTTGGAATCGTGGGCGAAGCGCATATTTCTGTAGTACCTGCAGGTCAATTCATAGGCAAAATTGCATTCGGAGGTTAAACGAGAAAATAGAGTCTAGTTCTTATGCCCTTCATAGGTATCATAACAAGGAAAGTACAAAGTAAGGGATATAATAAGAAATTGAGGCAGAATGTACGCAAAAGAACAAAATTAAAGAAGAGCGGAAAAAGTGAGCAAAAATGGAAAATTACAACATCTATGTGTTTCTGGTAGACATCTCTCGTACTAGTGTACATCTTTGTCGATGAGAAAGTTGTATTACCATAAACTACATGTACGAGTATTTCACTTCTTGAAACACTTACTTCCGCATGATGCCAGTTGGTTGGACCACACTGGTCTTCCAGTTACCAAGGTACAGTTCAAGTCCCGGATGTTACTGCTGTCAGCGTACGTATAACCAGGGTAACAGCTGCACGTGACAGAATCTCCTATAGTTCCATTGACGCCCGTGCAGTTGTAGTTTCCGTTCGGGTCGATGATCAAATCCGGACACGGTAAAGCTAATTTTAGATACACGTAATACGACAAAATAAAACGAAAGTCCTTCAAAAAGTTTGAAGTTTCTTTCATCTTAAACATTTTCCACTAGTAATATTTAAGCAATATGAATTTATGAGGAACACTAAAGAACGCTCATGTAACCAGTTATGGTTCCCCAAAATGAGCTAATAAAAACATGCATTGATGTATTCTGCATTCGTTTGCGAGCTACTTGATTATTTTTTTTTTTTCAAAAACTGTTATTTTGAACATTAATTTAATACATTTAGCTTTGAAATATAACAATTTTACCTTTGCACACAGGAGGGTCCATTTCCCAAACAGCGCCGCCATTGGACAAACTTCCGTTAGATGGCGGTATTGTCGTCAGTCCCCGTGTATCATTGGCTCCGATACATTCTACGAGTACAGAGGCTCTGTTAAGACCATCCGAAATACCGTAACCAGGTTCACATTCATACAGGATGGTGTCTCCGATATATTTACCGGAAATATTTGCTGTCACGTGGTTCTCCGTTGGAATTGTGGGCAGATCACATATGTCTGTTGTACCTAAGGGACAAATCGTGATTTACAGATAGGTAACTGCCAGATCAAATCAAAGACAAAACTTAAATAACTTATTTTTGATCAATAAAGGAAAGAGAAAAAACATTGGACAGAGACAAAAGAAGTAGAAAGATCAAAATAGAACACAATAAAGAAAACATGAAATAAGGAAAGAAATTGATTTAAAAAAGAAATTTGGAAAGGCATAACAAATGAGTGGGAAAAGTACCGAATGAATATCACTCAAAAAATAACTATTTATTTGATGCCGGATGAAGGGAAAGTTTAACTATTGAGGTGTTGTTGAGCTTAATCATATATCATGGACCTTAAGTGTTAAAGGTATATATCGTACGCATTTAAAAATGTCCCAAATTCATATTTCAAATCTAAATACCTAGCAAAGCTACTTATTTTCTCCTGACGTTAGGCCTCGATCAAACGATATACAATTAATACCCCTCAAACATCGCAGTTACAGTGAATCATAATTTTTTTAAGTTAATTCATTAAAAATAATAAAAGTTTCAAATAATATATAAAATATCTAAATGAAGAAGATGGGAAACGAAACAACAATGGAATGCATGCAAATAAGCACATTTTATTTGAAATGTAATAAAAAAAGTCTTCACAGATTTTACATATATATTTATCATTTTAAATTGCTTACTCATGCATGACATCAGTTCATTGGACCACTCTGGTTTTCCCCTGCCCAAGGTACAGTTAAATACCTGGATGGATGTGCCGTCATCATATACGTAACCAGGGTAACAGTAGCACGTGACCGAATCTCCAGAAGTTCCGCTGATGCTTGTGCAGTTGTAATTTCCGTTTGGGTCGATCGTCAAATCCGGACAAGGTATAGCTAATGAGGTGGAAGTAAGATAAAAGTTAGAAAATACCAAATATTAAATATTTTCTTTTCGCTTTATGTTTTCTTTAATGCGGATATACTTGATATCATGGTTGCCGAGAGCATTATTTCGAAAAAATAAAATCGGTTGCAAATATAAAGCCTTGCATGGCATTTTCTAGCCCAACGTGTGTGTAACGAAACTGAGGGTCCGTGTAACAGAAAGTCCGCCCTCCATATAGTTATAACGGTTAGGGTTAGTCTGACCTAAGTGAGTCAAAATCTAGGGTGAGGCTTAACCTGTACAAATGAATGGGAAGCGAACTCTCTATCATGTGCAGTGCTTTGTTTTATAATCGACCTCTAAGAATGGGTTAAATCATATAAATTCGAACAAATATTGAATATTCATATTATGGACTACGGTATAGGCATATAACAGAGGGGCCTGAACGTACCCAATTCACTACATGAGGAAACAAGGGAAAGCTAATACATGTACATGCATACTTTATGTACGGTAAATAACCCACCGTAACACATTGGTGTCGCCACTGTCCACGCCATGCCTCCTAGAGTGGCATTCCATGTACACTGGCTGGTCACGGTGGTACTGGAGTCCGCCATGACGTAACCAGTGTGACAGAAAAACGTCACAGTGTCCGTCATCCTGCCAATTGTTGACGTCACATTCACGTGATTCTCAGCAGGGATGTTGATTGTGGGACATTGTCTGGCTGGAAATTGTAATAATTAACACATCAATAATAAATGTATGGATAGGTGAATTAATGAATAATTAAAACGATTATTAGTTCAAGACAATGCGTTCGAAAAACGTGCACTGTTATTATTAATTATGTTGACAGAAAGATCTATCAGTTCATTAAGACACCTTATGCAACAACACCCAGTTTTTTCTTTACTCTTTCTACACCAGGTCTGTTTCTATAAATAATGGCACACCAGTTAATCGTGTCTTAATAAAGTAAAAGCAACGCTGAGGGTGAGGCACTTAGAATCAGAACCTGCATCTATGTTCATCACTCCCTCCCGCTTACTACATCCATATTCCTTCACGCAACTTACGTAAACATGTTGAGTAAGTATAATCGTAGGTTAAATAGGAATTCGAGGACCACAGGCCATCGGCCTCACAATGAAAGGCGCCAGGACCACTGAGATACCAGCCGGGATCGCAGGTAAACGACACAGTGGTGTCCACGGTGCAACAGTCGGTTCCCACAGAGCACCACCCGTAATTCGGAGATGAGTGCAGATGGGAGCTGAGGACGGGGTGGGTGCACGCGGAGCCTGTAGAAAGGACACGTTTCATGTTAATAGAACAATAAATTCGACTAGAAAAGTTTCATTTCAAATACTACACTTCAGGAGAAACCAATGCGCTGAAGGATTGATAATGACCAAAACACTGGGCTTGTGGGGATTAGAAAATTACAGTTTACCAATTTGAAGTGTGATTTGAAAATTAACAGATCTACACTACGTAACTACCGTACAGTGATTGCTGTTTCATCTGGCATTTATAGGACATTTATAGTTTTAAAAACATTATAAACGCTACAAATAAGAAACCCACGATTGAAAAGGAGAAGGTTCTGCGTTATTCACTGTCAAAGGTACATGTATATTCTGAAATCACATACTATATGTATATCATTTAATAAGGAACGAGAAAAGGTGATGCCAATGGCTAATTATATATAATGTGATGGTACTTTGAGGATTCCCCAGCAATCTCTGGCACACGTATCCCGAAGTGGACGTACAGTCCTGCCGGGTCCAAACTCCAAGTCCTGTGGGGGTCATCGTCACTCCTTGACACGAGCCCGTCACTTCACCAGGGTTACCATCTGTAGCTGAAACAAGATAAATAAGTCTAAGGCCACATTCAGAACAGACTAACTAGTCCGAGGGTCAAATATGAACGACCGACTTGAATACTTCCCCACAGGAAATCTATTCAGTGTTTATTAGCGGATTAGACGGCAAGCTTTGTTGCGGGTCGCCATATTTGACCCTCGGACTAGCTAGTCCACTGTTTTGAATGTGGTCTAAGGCAGTTCTGAAGCTGAAACCAGGTGTCTGTTGACAGCGTCAGAGCTCACCTGATAACTTGTTACTGTCACTTATCACTGTTGGCAAGAGATATGTAAGTAATTTATGACACAAAATAATAAAAATAAATTATTATTATTATTATTATTATTATTATTATTATTATTATTATTATTATAAACATAACCATAAGACAAGATAATCAGGCACGAAGGCGAGGTTGAGTGAAAGATTCATAATGAAAATATATAATACATATGACAAAATGTTCGCGTCTGTCCAACTACCACCCCCTTGAATTACCTACTTCACTGAAATAAACATTTTGCAGATTTGAAGCTTGGCGTGTATTTTCAGTGTAGACCGAACAGGTTGGGTATATTACAAGTACCACCGAATGGTGTTATGTACCTATGTAGTTGATGCTCTCTCCGTCACCCCAGGTAAAATCACTGAAGTCGGATGTGGAACCACCAGTGTCGTTGTTGCTGAGCCCCACCCATACGGAATCTGCCACGCCCTTGGCGCTGCAAGTTGGGGAGACATAATATATTTGACATGAAAATTTCGGTACGTTTAAGTGATACTTATCCTTTCGCTCATATAATATACTTTTATAAAGTAAGAATACTCTCTCTCTCTCTCTCTCTCTCTCTCTCTCTCTCTTGGGAAGGTTTTGCTTTTAATATTAATGAACAATGTGAATGAGTTGTGGTGCAAGATAAAATGATTGACTGAGAGGAGATTTCAATTTTGGTCCAGAGAGATGCTTTAAATATATTAAAGTGAAATTTTTAAAGAATGCCTTCAGTAACTTATTGTTGAGAAATAACACCATGTACCAAACTCACTGGGTTATAGATGGTGTTATTTGTGGACCATGGTTCGTAACGTCAGGCATTTTGTTTGCATTTTAATGCTCTGTGTTAGGATTCACAAAAAAGGGATCCTACTCAGACAACTGAATAAACATGCCAGTTACAAAATTCCAATAGAATTGTTTAACGGCCTTTTTATTATACATTGGTTCCTGTGGAGTTTACATGCGTAATGGAGTATATCTTCGTCATGGGGTATTAGCAATTAATGGCTACGTGTTTACGTGTCTCGTTATTCTGTAGTTAACATATAAAATATACATAGGTTTCCTTTTGTTTCATTTTTATCACCCATTTTTTCCCAAGTGAAAATCATAGTTTGTCACCTACAGCGCTCTTTTTCTATAAGATTGATCTGAACATTAAACAAATACGGCATATTAAATATTAAGGACTTTTTATTGTTTCAATTATCTATATGTGTTTACCTAACAACATATGTGTATTCTATGAAAATATCTCAACACTGTCATTGATTGTTTCAATGTATGTGCATGTACTATTGATGTCACCAAAGAAAGACACCATATAGAACACAATAAAGATAATAATAATAATAATAATAATAATAATATATGCAAAAATGAAAGAAAAAGTGAAGAAAACAATTGCTCACTTGTCTAGGTGCCAAACGTGTCCACTTCGTTGCACTGACTTTTATACTTTTATACGTAAAATAATTGCCATACATTTTTATTGATGGTGCTTCCTCATTATTCAACATTGTCCCTAGAACTAAATCATTGTTTCTGCTTTCGTTTGATCCCTGTGTAAGTGGACATGTCAACTCTCTCTGTTTCTCCCAGGGCATTATTTAAATTTGTAAGCGATGAAAAAAACTTCTCCGCATCGCTGTGGATCCTTTCCACTCACAAGAGGCTTATTGATTTTCTATTGAGCTTATGTTCTGTTTCCACTCCACTTTGTCAGTTACAAATAGTAATTACTTATGATGTATTTATTTAGAGTCTAAATTTTCTGAAATGTTATTAGACTTTACAAGGCTTCCTAAGATGAAAATAATAAGTGGTTATACTTATGAGACAAAAATATGTCTTAAAATAAAGTCTAATACCAAAAAGCCAATTGAACTTTATCATACGAGATAAAATGATTAAAGATGTTAATTAAGGGGGAATCGGCTTCGCATTCGCGGACCCTCCCCCCCCCCCCTTTCAACTAATCCTTGATCCGCCCCTGTGTAGGGTCATTATTCTGATGGCTTTTTTTTCCTTAGTATGTGGAAGATTTATCAACTATGCTTGTTGCGCAACAAGCATGATAAGAAAAAAGACCTATTTAAGTACTCACCATGTTTTCACTTATTCCTCTTAACACACAAAACACTCGTTGATTTTCACTGTTATTGTATCTGTTCACACTGAACATCACCAATCATTAATAATTTAGTGTTTTTTCTGACAGTGTCTGCATTTTTAAAAGGCATTCTAGAGGAGTTAATTAGGCGTGTCTCAGTTAAAATTGGTGGGTTCTAGCTCCATTAGTTTATTTCAATACTGTACAGTAAAGAAGTGCGTTCACATAGACTATATTTTTGATATGATGATAATATCAAAACTGTTTCACTTTTACACTTGATCTTCTCAGAGTTGACCAATAATAATAATAATAATAATAATAATAATAATAATGTTTTTAAAATCTGAGCAAAATTCAATTCAAAACCTTGTGATCTGTTGAAGTTATTGAACAATGAAGTTCGTCATCACAGTGGATGGCATGGTATATGATTGCACATATTTTTTTCTTTAGCTACAATATTATTATTGAGTCGGGTCTGGGCCAGATCACTTAAACTTATAGTCCATACGTTTACGGGCAGCCGGGGATTCTTCAAACAACTCTTCTAGGCCTTGACCAATCTAATCACACGGATTGACCTCTGGCAGGTCCTCAAAACAGACGGAATGATTAAATGGACTAAATGTTGGCTTTAACAATAATATTAATATTAATATAAATAAATAATAACACTATAAAAGATCAAATTGTTTCTGAAGAGACTTACCTTTCTACCTATGAGACGCCTTTTTACTCTTCATTAGAACGCATATATCTAATATTTATACTATTATCACAGAGTGGATAAAGAAAGATGAGTGCACCTCAATAATAATATGGTAGCTAAAGAAAAAATTATGTGCAATCATATACCATTCCATCCACTGTGATGACAGACTTCAATGTACAATACTTCAATCGTTCACAATGTTTTGAATTGAATTTTGCTCAGATTTTTAAAACATTATTATAATTATTATTATCATTATTATTGGTCCACCCTGAACATTTTTAAGTATAAAAGTGAAACAGTTTTGATATTATCATTATATCAAAAATACACTGACAGGTGGATGTTAATACTGCCAGACACTGGCACCTGTCGGATGTCACATAGGCCAGTAACAGGGAGTGCAGATTAGGGTTGGTAGACGTGAGGGGTTCAAAATCTAGGGCGATGTTTACCTGTCACATGTTACTGGGAACGGGCTCTCTATCACGGGAACTGTCTGTCACGTACGTCACACTGGCATGGTATTTTTGACTGAAGATTTAATTTTTACGGTGAACCAAAATTTAAAAAGGTAGTGTCATGAGATTATTAGCATTTAATGAAAACGACATTTTCCTAAAATATCATAAATGCCATTGCAATATCGTCAACACTGTTGAAGCTATTGAGCTTAGAAATAAGAAGCATTTTTGTGCCTCTGAACGTACCCTGTAAACCAAGCCCTGGCCCAGCGTCATGTACATTTATCATAAAAGGCTTCCGCTTGTTTACTTACAGGAGATAAAACATCAACGTGAAATGGCTGGAGGACGTCTTTGTGTTCATCAGTGTACCGCAAAAGTCCTTGCAGCTGGCCTTGGCCGTCTCATAGTCTACGGCTGTGTTGGCCGGAGATATACACATGCCGTATGTTTTCTCAAAGGTAGGACAATAGGCGACGCCACCTTCAGCTGCTGTAGAAAGGAGAAAGACTGTGATTTAAGTATATTTTCTCTTAATTGAGAAAATGTCTATGGGTAAAGCTTGGATAATGGTGGGACTAGATTTTATTATAAAAATACCGGTGTCCAAATAGAGTCTTCTCTCAACTTTTGGCTCCTTCTAAAAGAGATATCTTTCGTAAAAACTTAATCCCCCAGTTTACAAATAAATAAATAAACACACAAATAATTTAACAAAAAAATAACTGATGATCAAAAATTAAAAAGGTACTTAACAAAATCAAAAAGGTGGTATTTACTAACATTGTACTTGCAAACAAGTCAGCAGTATTGCCAATGCGAACACCAGGACAGCCATCTGAAATATGAATGATAGAGAGTAGATGAGACAAGTTTCCATATATATATATATATATATATATATATATATATATTCTCTAGAATATGTGGTGACCAGCTCTAAAACAACAGCCGCTGCTTATTTCTATTCGCCATTTTGATATGGAAATTAAACCACGTAGAAATTAACTTGAACTAAAGGTTTGCATATAACGTATTATCAAAAGAAGAAAGTACGTATTTGACAACATACAAAATAATCACCTGCTCCCTTGTTAGCCAATACCTGACAGTGCACGAACATACACATTTAACCGCCATGTTAACTATGGCGGGGTATTACAAAACATGTTACGCCATTAACAATACAGAGACGTGGATCTCAATAGGAAACAAAAAGCGGTGTTCTGCCGAAGAATTTAGAAAAAGAGGCGCATGATATATCGCACTTGCATTTGGTATCGCTACAGCATACTCACCCGTATCCAACCTTGAAAATATGGTAGCTTACTGTAAACTTATTTTAAAGTTCTTAAATCAGTTCTACAGAGCCAAATTCCGTAAGTAGTTTGTGTCAAACGCTGTGTAAGCGTTCAAGTGATTCCGTAATACTTCAATTACCTGAAAGGTGCTATTGGCAAGAAATTGACGCACTTTAAGATAAGCGTTCAAGTGAATCCGTAATACTTCAATTACCTGAAAGGTGCTATTGGCAAGAAATTGACGCACTTTAAGATATATTGCACTCTAAGTTAAATTCTACTGCGTCAGTTTTTTTTTAGCTGTTTTTCTAAGTTGACTTCGTTATCGCTTGCCCTGTCCTGCAAAACCATTTCCCCCAAGGCCCCTGTAATGCATTCTACGGACTTATTCAAGAAGTAACAAGTCCCATCAGCCTTCAACGAGCAACATCAAAGTGATCTACCTACCTGTGAAAAAATCGGTGCCACTTGTTTATCTTAAGGCAGGCGCAATATATGCATGCTGAAAATAATTGGCTTCGTTTTAGATACGAAATCGATCGGTCGCCAAGGATAGGCGTACACCTGTTATTGGTAACATCTGATTAGACTTTAATGCTGTTGACTTTGAAGCCCCTCGTCCAGAATTTCAACAATAGATATTACAGCGCCGATAGGGGGATCCAACTGGAGGTATAATGAATGGATTGAAAATTTCGTAATATTCGTATCTGTAAAATAGGCAACGTCTATAAAATGTTTGATCTTCGTTGATATTATTTTCTTGAACAGTATTGCAAAAAATATATATATTTCATCTTGTGGAGCGTTCATGTTTTGAATATTTTCCATGATAAAGTACATGTTTCAAATAAAATCCGATTTCTTCTTGAATTCATAGTACCAGTACTTAGGCCCCGTTCACATGACAAGTCTATTTTCTAAAAATCTATTTTCTATTCGCGGTATCTTGTGATCACTGTCTGTGCCCTGAATACCCCGCGGCGTAATTACTGGCAGCGCGAGCCAGGTACTTCCAAAGCTGTAATTAATTCTCGGCTGCGCTCGGAGTGATTACAAGATACCGCGAATAGAAAATAGATTTTTAGAAAATAGACTTTCCATGTGAACGGTCCCTTAGTCAAATGAGGTACATGTATGGCCAATGAAAAGATTCTGAAGTTTATGAAAAGGCATACAATTATTGTATGTAATCACCATCTTCAATTATTATTTCAACAGTAAAAATATGCTCCCAGGATGAACGACATACGTTAGCATTAAATTTTGACAAAATGGCGGTCAGGTGAGATAAAAACGTGTCAATTGTGTCACCTGCGTACACAGTGGATGACACGCTTTAAGGGACATCTAGCTGTGAAAAAAACATATGTAGGGAGTCGCAATTCAATATGCATGTGGCTCTAAAAGAATATCCTGACACTTTCGCAAATGTGACGTTTTAAGTCTTCTGCGAGATTCAATGAAGAAAGTAATACACAGATATGATTTTAAAAACATCTGAACAGTTTTTTTTTGTCTAGCATAGGATTTTCTCAATCTAAAACAAGTGGTTATTTGCCATTTTTCAAAATACCTATACTTGTAAATTAATCATTTTACGGGGGTGGGGGTATAGCCAGAAATTTAGCACCTTGGTATCCTCAAATACGATAATAAATATAGCCTTAGCATGCGCTGTCGTCATTTGCCTTTCCGCCATGAGAACCGTCTTGATCCTCAGCGTTCTCCTGCTCGTCGTCCGAGCGCAGCAAAGGAGTGAAAATGGCCAACGCATCCTTCTCCGTACTTTGCAGTATCAAATCCTAGAAATGCATCGTATTCTGGAGAAAGATGGCTGCCACGACGTGTACACCTCCCAGCTCGGAAAGAGTCCAATTCTTGGGCGGAGTTTGGGATTGGACTTTGAAATCAGCCTCGCGGAGAGTACGTTGAAGTTTCTGAAATCAGAGTATTTGAGATGTATGCAGGCTCTTTCTAAGATGACGTCAACCCAAAGAACACTGACCTCAACTCAAAAAAGGCTGACGTCAGATGAGCAGACCATTGCATCATCTAAAGAGACTACCACCACCATCACTACCAGCACAACCACTACAACAGCAACCACTAAGTTGACAACCATGACCAGTAAGTGGCGCTTTAAAACAGTAGGCCTATGTTTTGATATTAGTAGACTAAAAAACACTTCGCTTATCCTGAAACGCTTCTACTTTTAAAAAGTTTCCCGTGCTTCATGATGCTAACTTTCAATTGAAGGAACAAAGGCAATGTTTTAAGATTAAAATGCCCATAGGCGTAGGAGCTGGGGGAGACTGGGGATTTGCTTTTAGCCCTGCTTCTTATTTTTAATCCCGTCAGACTTAAGGGCAGCTAGCATGGGGCCAAGGGACATGTCCAATTCTTTGAACCGAATGTATGCATATATACACTTGAATAAGTTATCATAATATTACGTCAGATGTAAAAATCTCAGCCAACCGATGTCCAACTTAGAGCATACTCGCTTCCGTCTATTTTTTCTGTCACTAATTTTTGAACGGTTACCTCGAACCCTCACCCACATAAAAATAAAAATTCCCTCCTACAGACTTAATACAGTCAATCGGACCCTACACGGGGATCTTCCATTGATAGTTTTATCATATCAATTCTAGAGCCTACATGCCCGTCTGACTTCGAACAGTTTCAGCAGAGCTGTTACCTGATGAACGGAACAGCTCCTGTGACGTGGACCGAGGCAAAAGCTTTCTGCAAGAGCAAAGGGGCATACCTGGTAGAAATAGGGTCAACGGCGGAGCAGATATTTGTCTCAGATTTTGCCAAAAGAAAAAAGGGTAAGCTCGTTCACTGGAGACGTATGCTACGAAAAGTGGTCGTGTTAAGTAAAAGACGTAGATAAAGCCTTTTCAAAAGTTCAAAATACACAAATACAGAAAACACACACACTATAAGACGTTTTCTTGACATCCGATTATTCTAAATATTGCATTAGACTTTTAAAACACGTGTATAACACCGCTACATTTATTTATTTATTTATTTATTATTATTATTTTGGTAAATAGTTTTAAAAGTCACTTTGCTCTTTCTCAGATGGACAAAGTGTCGCTGCATGGCTGGGCGGACGCTACGACAGGACAAACCGAGTTTACGTCTGGGACAGCACAGGCCAGAGGGTTGTTAATCCAACATTTTGGACAGACGAGTACCAGTCCTTTTTTACCACCTTTTTTATGACACCCAATGATTATATGTTTATGCATATCGAAAAAGGTTATAGTTACCAAAAATCGTGGTTCACCTGCAATGACAACTGTAATCTTGATATGAGAGCTCTTTGTGAAAAAAGACTTAATGTAACTAATCAAACACAGTGATAACAGGTTGCGGGGAGTTTGGGAGGGTCAAAAAGGAATATTTTTATCATTATAGCGCTTGTTACACGGGGTCACTATGGTGACCAAAACGATGAAATGGACAGAGCTCTATCGTAGCAATAAATAAATATGGAAGTCAATAAATAGCATTAAGTACAATGCATGTTCACATCAAATCCAAAGATGGAAATTCTTATCACTGTATGCCACTCTATTTTTGAAATAAAGTGACCGTTGTACTTAATTGACTAATCGAGGCGTGGTTCATTATACAGTACATGTGTTATTTATCCGATAAATGCATAAAAGCCTTTTTTTCGGTTTTCTTTGTTAAATTCGATACTCAAGACAAATAGGTGAAACTGAAACCGAAGAACAAAAAATATTGATAATGATAATAATCATGTTGATTATGATAATTGTGATAAATAAATAAATAAATAAATAAATAAATAAATAAAATGTAAACAATAGTTTTATGAATGTGTTGAGGATCCCCTTACAACTTTCATATCTACATGTAAGTTGATGTTGGGTGGTGTGCATTAACGCCGTGCTCATCTACATGTACCCCCCCCCCCCAAAAAAAAAAAAAAAAAAAAAGTACACACACACACTTAGAGAGAGAGAGAGAGATTTTTCATTTAAATGCCCTGGTTATTCATGGGCATTCAATTTTGTCTAGAGCTGATTGTGTTAGAGAAGAGAAGAGACGGCAATAAAATGCACTAATGGAAGTATTGATTTATTCGGTCTGTCCTTTGCAATGCATACATAATACACAGGTCTTATAACACACGTTGGCACATTCGAATTCTACCTTATACCGGGGTATATGTAGAGTATATTTGCAGCGATCTCCTGGTAAATGTATTTCAATTTAGAGCGTACAGTACAATTCACGTTAGAACCGAGAGCGCTGTTAAATACGCCAGAGTTCCCTGTGGTGCAGGGCATGTTATTCAGTGCTTTGTCTAGGCCAGCCATTTGTCTCTTAATGCATTACGTAACGCTTAGGACGTTGACCTTATCCTAACCCTGTGCGAGTATAAGGACTAGACCCTCAATTTCTTTACACCGGTGTGCATTTGTTGTTTTGTGAATGTACAGGTCGCCGGTGTAACGCAGGTGTGCTTTAGCTTAGCACGACGTATGACCTAGATCTCAGTCGCAAATACAAATATTACACAGATTAAGACAGGGGTTTGTATAGTCAGCGTTATTTTTGCGTCAGCGGGCTGAGGGACTCTGGAGATGACACTGACCTTGATATTATGGTCACTGCGTGCTCTTTGGTATTCAGTGGCAGCTAGGCCCGGGATAAGAGGAGCCAATAACACTACTGAAGGGCAGCAGACCAAAATAGAAGACATGTCAAAACTGTAGACTGCCCGGTTCAATTTAAGTTATCGTTGTTAACCTGCACGATTATAATGCCGGTTTCACAACTGACACAGTGAGTAACATTCAGTAAAGCACTCAATTAAGACCAGAATGGCGACTGCTTTTATTTTAGTCGTTACGGTATTGTTCATGGTCGGCACGAGTAAGGCAAAAATCCTGGAAACGACGCTCGGTAAAATCCGTGGGAAGACAGAGACGTTGAACGGGAAAGAGACAGACGTGTACCTCGGTATACCGTATGCAGAGCCTCCGCTCGGACACCTACGCTTTCGCCAACCGGTATCTAAGAAGCCGTGGACTCGCACCATAGATGCCACCGAATACGGGCCATCGTGTACACAGATAGTCCTGCCTGGGATGATAACCTCGTTACCCCACACGGACATCTCTGAAGATTGCCTCAGTCTCAATGTGTACGCCCCTGTATCTGAAAATAAGGTCCCCAAAGCGGTCATGGTCTGGATACACGGTGGCGCCTACTCCAACGGCCAGGGGATGGCGACCCCCTGCCAAGAATTGGCTTTGCATGGTGATATCGTGTGCGTCACCATAAACTACAGGTTGGGTATTTTTGGATTTCTGTCGACAACCGACGAACACGCGCGAGGCAATTTCGGACTCTGGGATCAGCACGAAGCTCTGAAATGGGTCAAAGAGCACATCTCAGCCTTCGATGGCGATCCAGACAGAATCACCATCTTCGGTGAATCGGCCGGAGGATCGAGTGTGCAACACCAAGCAGTGACGAAGTATAATATTGGGTTGGTGAAACGAGCCATCGCCCAGAGCACGCCCACTTTTAGCAACGGGTTTTCGATCTCAAGGAGCCCACTTCGTTTTGCCAAAAATTTAGCCCGTAAACTTAATTGTGACACTACGGACAACCAAGATCTTACTGACACCCTCAAATTGGTTAACTGCCTGCGTTTGGTTTCGGCCGAGGCCCTTCTGAATAAAACTTTAGAGCTAATACAACCGGACTACACGAAGGACGATTCCTCCTTCGAAATGGCTGTCGGTCCAGTAGAAGACGGTGATTTTGTACCATATGGAATTATGGAATATTTCTCAGCTTCCAAGAAGAAAAACTACCCAGAAATGGACGACGCGTTCGGTAAAATTGATTGGATGATCGGTTCGGTAGCAGACGAAGGGAATCTTATGCTTTACATGTCGGCCATGTTGCAAGAGGCAGATGGGTACAATTTTACATCCGGGATACCAAGTGACATCATAAATACAAAAACTGTCAATCCGATAGCGAGAACGTTTTACCCAGAAATCCAAGAATCGGCTAAAAGGCACATTCATGACTTTTACACTCACAAGGCGGACCCAATAGAAAACACCCTAGCTCTGCGAGATCTCTTGAGCGATGTCATGTTCCACCAACACGTTGTCGAATCAAGCTTGGCCCACCTGAGATCACAGAGTAACACCCAGAAATCAGCCACCTACGCCTATCTGATCAGCCACGTTTTGAGCGGGAAGAATTTTATGGACTTTACCATGGGCTTCAGCCTGCCGCCCTGGACAAAGTGTGCGGCACACACGGATGACATAATCCTGGTGTTCGGAAAACATATCGTCAAAGAAGGCGTGGAAGTCGAGTGGAGCGAGGAGGACCAGGCCACGGCTGAAGCCGTGATGACGTATTGGACCAACTTTGCTAAAACCGGGTAAACATGTGGCATCTTATCTACTATAACAATGAGGTTGCTGCACCAACATTGTGCTCCACTTTTATTAATATATCAAATGTGTCTTTGAATGATTCTTATCATGTTTTAAAAATGAATTTTTTAAACTTTATATTTAAAGATTATTTTAGTTAACTTTTATCTTTTAGTTTGAAATAGATTTATGTAAGTTTTTAATTTATCCATGTAGTTTTAGTTATTATATGTAAAGTAAACAGCGCTGTGATGCACGTATAGCGCAGTTTTAAGAAATGTATTTTTATTATTACTATTTCTAATCTGAGTGAATTTCTCATGAGTTATTTTGATAATATTCTATTATGTATTACGTTCCTTCTCATGTGCTTCGACCCCTTGTTGTTGCGTTCTTTATGAATGCAAGTAACAATGAAACAAAAAGGGTAAAACGCCTGAACTATACATTCAAAAATCAGTGAATGAAATACGAATGGTTATTTAAAAATACGTAATTGTTTTTAAATTATTCTTCAGAAATCCAAATCAAGGACGCCCACTAGAGAGCGTTCCAACATGGGAGGAGTACACCAAGGAAAAAAAGGGCTACATCAACATTGGCAAACAAACTGAGATGGGATACGATCTACTGCCAGAGAGGATGAAGCTGTGGACGCATACAATCCCTGAGGAGATTGAAAGAGCAAAGACACAAAAGACGGAACTGTAAAACAGATCATTTAAAAGACAACCGACTTACACATGTACAAATATGTAATACCAGTATACAATGTACATCAACGCTTTGATAACCAATATCCTTATTCCTTTTTTTCTTAAGCACGATCAAAAGTTATATATAAAAATTAAACAAGAATACAAAGTTATAATTATACTTCTTTTTTTATTTTACAACTGATATTATACGGCTCAAGTATACTTTTATGACCTATAATGACCTATAAATGTAATTAATTAAAAAGCCGACTTTTAACATGTAATCAGAGTACAGAGGTATACAACTGCTTGTTATGCTGTCTTTTTAAGGGAAAGATGGGACCACTCAAAACTGTAAGAAGGAGGCACCCTTGATTTCACCTTGCCGTGCGCACTGAATTCAGAAATTCCTTTTAAATAATTAATTTTAAGTCACTGTTGAAAGTACAAAAAGAACAAGACCGTGAAGTTTGTCTTACTCCTAAGAAGACATTGGGTAGAATAAAACAGAAATGTGCAAAACTTATGGGAGTAGCCCTGCACATACAGAAATATCAACTATGCATTAATTGTGTTGGATGCATCACCCGGCTTCTCTAACACAATTAAAGGTAATGTAAACCTTACTATACATTTCAGACTAAGTTTGATAGTCCTCTTTTGTTGTATATCACGAAGGTATTTGTTACCCTAACTGTTTTGCGTCATACCTTTCGTCATACCTTTCATGTGAGAGAAAATAAAACATACTGGTCACATCGGCAAGGATGTACCGTGCCTGTACATGTATGTGACATCCACCGGTTCGTCGTACTCGATTCTAAGTGAAGGACTATCCCTCCCAAAGGAAATTACCTCATGGACAATTCTCCAACAACAACAAAAAATACAGTGCTTTTGAAATCTATTAGGGGCATTTATGCATGTTTTGCACATTTTACTGAATATAAGAAAGGAGACAGAAATGGAAATAAAATCAAAATATAACAAGATTCAGGAAGTTCACTTTAATAATACCGGCATAAACAGACCTAAGAGATAGCCTTAATTAATATTATTAGATGCCATAGATGCTAATTTTGTTAATTGCATCATTACATGACATTTTTGGCAAACAGTTACTGCTTTTTCATCATTTTTTACAAACAAATGTCATTTTATCTGCAATTCATTTGATGTTAACGCAAAGCCCCCTGAGTTAGAGTTTAAATAGTTATTACAGTAAGACATCCTTACATCAGTTATATTTATTTAGCATGACTGATTCACTACAACATATATTAGAACACGGTGCAAAAAATGAAAAAAAAATCAACAAACCTTATCATTTGAGTTCTTACATAAATGTATAGACCATTTAGAAATTATATGAAGATGTAAAATTGCGACAGCCGTGGATGTTTGTCCAATATCCCTTTTAACTGAATACGGAAGGTATACTTGAAGCCAATTAACATATCTCGTCTATCTTGATAGGAGTAAAACGGAGATATGCACTAAAACATGGACGGGAAGCAAGTTTACAGACAACACTCTATAGTAAATTATTCATACATGTATGACCGCTCTACCTGTTATCTGACCGATAATCAGATTGGTAATTTTATGCAAAGTGCGATACGCTTCTGATGATCATCATAAACATAGTTTTAACACCCTTCATCGTCCTCCTTCCCCCTAAACAGTACATAATGTGCATTAGAATCTAATATGTCAGTAAATGAGTTTTTGTCAGTTTTATTTGATAATATTTTCATTATAATCAGGGTATATACAGTTTATAAACTCGGGCAAAAAAATTACATTAAGAACCACTTTCTAGTTCAATTTTTATTGTTACTAGTGAAATCGTCATCCTCCATTGCGGGAGAGACATGGAAATCACGCCTGTAGATTTTTAGATCGTGGCACTGCGAACGTTTTGCTAATAACGAAGACATTGGTGATTAAGACAAAAAAAGATGAAATGTCTTTGCAAATTCTTGCAGCAAAGCATCTAACCACGCAGAGTGTCGCGCCGCCTGAGGGAGATAATTTCAGTGCGAAACAAAGACACACGATATTAGTTACACAACAGATGCATCATACTTCCTACCCACTACCAGGGGGGGCACATATTATGGGCACATTTTTCACATTTGCAGAGAACCAAATGACAGTCTATTTATCTCGAGACATATCTGTGAATATCTTGTGAAAAGATCAATCTGTCGCCCCGGTAGAGGGTAAATGTTTCGTGTGTATAACCTTTTTCATGTTTTGTCGACAAATTTAAAGCGTTTTGAACAGTAATTTTTATTCCAAATTTCATATCTAACACAAACCTACATGTTTGGTATAGAATCGTGTTACGCTTGGATATGAAAAACACTCATTCAACTCAATATTTCAAATTTATTCATTTTAAATCCAACGCTTTATTAGTCTTTCGAAAGCATGACCAGAAGTAAGTGAACATGTCAGTAATCTTGCATTGCAGACTTGTTTAAAGCAATGAGAAATTGCTCTCTGTAATCGTCAGCCCATTTTAATTGAACGGGATTTAATAGCGCTTTAAGTAGAGAACGATTGTTCATCCATATGTGCGCGTAAAACCCGCGATCTGGAAGATGAGCGTCATACAGAGGTGTGAATGTTACATTTTCGTTCGTATTAGACGCCAAAATTCCTTTATCAACTCGATCGCCTCGACTACCATGTGGTGTTCTGGGAATTTCCAAGAGCTTTTCTTTCCGAACCTCACTTCCAAATGTTTTTACCCAGTCACCGATTCTAATGCTGGCCAGCTTTTGGTCGAGGTACCAGTCGTTGAATTTAATTTTGACTTTTGAGGCAACGGTATGCAGTGTTTGAGAAACTGCTACTCCTGTTTGGATTGAGTAAGTGGCAATGGGGGGAATGTGTATCCTTTTGTCTTGGGAGGCCGCTTGCTTCGTTTCCTCGGCTTGAGCCTTATGGTTTATATTTTCTTTGTCTATTGTCTTCTGCAAATCTGGAAAAAGCTTTCGCCATAATCCTACAGGGGCGCCAATGTTACCCATCGGGTACATGCGGTAACTCTTTCCAAGTTGATTGAAATATCCGCAGCAGTAACTATTCGTAATAACTACTCTTGGCTGGGGTTGAAGAAGGTGAGTTTTGTGAACCCACAAGTCGGCATCACTTGTGATGAGAAAATCTTCATCTTTTAACGTGTGGTCGAGTGTGGAAACGTAGAGACGCAACACTTGGCTTAAAGCCACAGTGGTTGCCTCGTCCGCAGTTGGTACAAATAAGACTCGGGCGCGTGTTTGTTCCAGTCGCTCCAGTATAACGTTAAGAACGGGATCTTTTCGCCACAATTTTGGATCCCCTGTCATTACAATCACCGACTGGAACCCTTGCTTTGCCCACAGAAGAGAAGTCAACGGCAAATAAAATCCGTATTTCTGTAGTCTGGTTATTGACGCTCCGTAAGTGACATATTTTCCCTGAGTGCCGTTTTTCTGGTCTGTGTCCTCAAACAATATTAATTTCTCTCTCTCTTCAGATGACGTAGCTGCAGTCATGCCATTTACAAAATATTTTGCGAAAGGGTTACTGCCCTTCAACTGCATGTTCAAATTCAACAATATAAACACCACCGTGCAAACATAAACAGTGAATAATAAAAGTCCAAAACTGTTTGAAATGGTCGCCATTTCAAGTACTAACCAGTGTAGGTTGGTTCGCCGTCGGTAAATTCCTTCATTCGTCAAATGCACCAGCTTACGCAAATAATTGCAGTTTATCTCTGCCAAGTTCCTTCATAGATGTGGATGCTGCACTCGGACATCACAGCCATATTGATATTTATTTAGGTGTCCAACGCTGTTGGCTTGGCGCGCACCTCTCCTCTGCTTATTTCTAATGTCCACCGCTGGGTTTCGCGTCTTTCACAGAAAGACTTCAGTAGGTGTCTGACCACGAATGTACCACGTGCGGTAATTAGCCCCTGTCTTTGATTATTTTAATGAAATGCAGTCGTAATACTGCTCGCTGCAGTCGTTAAACCACGTGTTATCACGTGCATATTTATCGGCAGACGCTACAGTGACATCTTCTCGTAGATCCTTTCATGCACTCGCGCCGCTCCACTGCGGATGTCAAAGACAAAAAGACTCAGCCGTGGTGGATAACTGTACGTCACGCATGAATGTCAGTTCTGCCACATCTTGCCCTTTTTCTCTCAAAGAATCCCGCCAGTTGTGTACTGTAGTGCTTTCAGGTGCTTTCAGTCCCGCAATGATGGTTTCTTCTAACAGCAGCCAAACTCTATACATGTTATTATTTCATAAGGCCAAGTCCGCACACCCCCTCATTATCTCGAAAATGAAACGGTGCATCTTCCCCCGTCATTTTGAGAGGTCACGTGACATGTGCAAACGCAGATAAAACGAGACTCTCAAGCAGAACTAATTTTTACCTTATAAAGTATTTTTTTTTTAAGTCTTAGTTAATTTGGTGTGACTCGCAAGCCAGAATTCACTATTCCATCGAAAAGTAATTTTTAAAAATCTCAATTAATTTGGTGTCTATTTTTATGACTTAAGAATTAATAGATTTACAGTTAGTCATTTATAGATACACTTGGCGATCAAATTTCGGAAACATTTTTATTTTGAATAATTATAAAATAACCTGATGAGCTAAAGAAAATATTTAACCAAATATTGATGGTTAATGCACTCACCATTAGTTAAATATTTTTAATTCTGCCAGGAAAGTAATTCTGTGGGAATTACAGCGACATTTATGAATGTGGGGTCGAATTTCATCTTCATAAATCATGCAAATGAATGAAGAAGACTGAAATTTGCAGTCTTAGCAATTCCACAAAAAAAATGTAAAAATATTTATTTTAGGCAAACAGTATGTAAGGTACAGTTAAGATAGTCTTGGTTATGCTCTGCATCAGTATCGTATGTTGCCTGCACTGTTTATTGTCAAGACTTTTTTGAGGAGAGAGAGGTTTTGATTTACCAAATCGTGTGCATTAATTTTTTGAAAATTCAGTAGGGGGGGGGGGTCGTGCGAACTCCCCCCCCCCCCCTACTAACCCCCATAATCCGTCATTGTTGCTGTTCTCTATTCGTAACCACTTAAGCCCAATTTACACTGGACGGCGCCCTTTCTTCGTCCCGTAGTACGGTCCCGTTTTGAGAGTAAAAAATAATACGACAACTGACCGATCATCGAGCATTCATTCTACAACCACTGCGACGCCACTTGAATGGCTCACAAAGGACGCAAAAGGACGCTATCCACTTTAAATGGGGTTTTATAAACGTAATATCCCCGTTCTTAAAGGGTATTTCCCTGCGCATCTATAAACTTAATGATCAACCTATACGGGCTTCATAACAGCCAATCACATCAATAGCGACATTATATACTCTATCTAGAGCACTGCCACACGAAAGCACGAAATGCTATTGGTTATCTCTGATTCAGAGGTACATACTCCGTATTTATGCAGCGCAATTATATTGCTTTCGATTGTTAATTTCTAGCGACTTCGTGTGGGATTACCTCGCAGACAACTGGTAGAGTGATTGCTTGCTGCATCGCAACGTTTGGCGTTTTTCCTCAATTTGACACTGCAAATCGGACACTTGGAAATGTATTACGAATAAGAGCACAATCCATCACTTTGGAAAGATACAGTATTTTCACGATTTTTGCTGTGAGTATTTAAAAAGATAAAGCGAAGCGATAGCATTGGATAAAAATTCGAAATGTCTATTGATATAAGTTTTATCATGAGATTTCATGCTGTCGCCAAGGACATTTCTTGCTAATTGACTGGTGTAATTGGTGTATGGTAAAAACTTGAAGATTCCGTCACTTAAAAATAAATTAATATTTTCAGTGCCTGATTCCGACACAGCTCTATTAGGTGACAAACTTTTCAAAATTATCGAGAGGCCCATTTTCAAATTTGACAAAATTTTCAAAGTGTAAAAAATTGCGTCGACAGAAATTCGTCTTCCGATAAATTTTCAAGACCGACTTAATCTTCAAGTTTTTACCGTAATTATTTTGAGCTATTTTCTGTTTTTCCGGCATTGTTTTCACGATTTTTAAAGTGACCTTTAAATTAAACAAAGCAATACAAACCGAGACTGAAGTACTTCCCCAAAACACTAACACACGTGGCAACATAAGCGAGCTTGTGAAAATGTTGTACGAGTCCCCAAACCTTGGAACAATTATTTGCTGTATCTTAAAATTTTCATGAAAAAAAAAGACAATTTTCGGTATTCGTGATTCACTCGAATTTTGCCCTCTTACCCTTTAAAACACTATTTTAACACTTAAAATAGTTTTCAATAACTCTACGCGTGTCTATTAGAATTGATTTTGTAACTGGTGTAGAGCAGCCGCACACATCTTATTTCTGATATTAATATTTCAGATGGCTCCACTTTTGCTGTTCGCATCGGCAGTACTGCTGAATTGTTTGCAAGTACAATGTAAGGACCAAATTTTTTGTTTTTGATCTTTTCAATTTTCATATCGTTACTGAAATTTAGGCCTGTGAGTCAATATTTTTTTTCATAATTTTTTCGAAAGTTTAGAAAATAAATCGTTAATTTGCTCCAACTTCGGTGCGCATTGCTTCGATCTTGTATTTCGCCGCCAGTATTTTTATGCCAGAACAAATATTATAGATTTACATATTCGATTATGCCCAGTTAACACAAAACAAAATTTATGCATAGTCATTCTCTTGTTTACAGCAGCAGAAAGCGGGGTCTCTTATTGTCCCACCTTTGAGAGCACGTATGGCTTGTGTGTATCCCCCTCTAACTCAGCGGTCGACTACAAGACGGCTAAAGCGAGCTGTGAGAACTTGTGCAGCACCTTGGTGAACACGAAGACACCTTCCAGTCACTTCACGTTGATGTTTTATCTCCTGTAAGTAATTCATTAAATGAGCCACTCAAATCAAATGCACATTATCAACATCATCATCATCCTACTATCAGTAAGAGTCGTGCAAGCAGTACTTAGTTTATTTAGTAGCAGTGCATGTAGTAAGTTCATGTAGTAGTAGTAGTAGAAGTAGTAGTAGTTTGTATTGTAGCAGTAGTATTAATGAAATAGTAGTTGTGTAGTAGTAGCTGTTTTAGTGGTAGTAGTATTAATAGTAATTCCCTGTAGTTTTTTAATCGCCTTTTCCACGTTATTGAGCTTTCCCTCCACTACTCTCAAATTTCCCAATTTTATTGAACGCTTTGGATTGATAACGATCATGTGTGGCGTATATTGATCTGAGCCAAAAACGTTTTAACTACGGGCACCTAGTCTATGCAAATACACTTATTTCCTGTAATTTTAGATATATTACCATAAAAATCATAATCTATCCAAAATGGGTTATGATTTTCATTCTACACACACTGGACAAAAGAAGTGTCACCCCCTAACTCAGAGTAAGAAAAGTAGGCAGATCTGGGGCACTTATGATGCCTGGTCTACTTATAATGTGACTAATGAGTATAAAACCGCTATACCATGGAATTGTATTGTTAGTCTTGTACATGTACAGCAAATGTCATTCCTGTCTTCCTCCAATATGGCAAGATACAGGCAATTATCTAACGGTTATAGGTGCAAGTTATTAACCTGAAGAGGCGGAATATAAGCAATGTCAGAATATCGATACAATTGAATTGTTCAGTCAGAACCGTGCAGAGGGTCTGGTCTCGGTATAAAAACACTGGATCAAGAGACAAATTGCCTCTAATGGGTCTTCCAAGAAAAACTACTGGCCGTGAAGACCGACGACTGATTTTGATGCCCAGGTTGTCAAAGTTCGACATTGCTTGTCAGTTGACAGCACAGTGGAACAATTTCACACATAAGAATGTGTCTGTGAAAATTGCTAGGCGTCGGTTACATGCTCATAGAGTGTACAGCAGGGTAGCAAGCCTGAAACCTCTTAAATCGTTACAAAACAGACAACGTAGAGTGAACTAGGGTCAACAGAATCTGGAACTGGACAGTCCATGACAATTGGTCCTATATATTTTTTCTGATGAGTGTCGCTATGGTCTGACCTCTGATGACAGACGGGTTTGATGCTGGCAAACTGCTGGTAAAGCATTTGAACTACATGCACTGAATTTTCGAACCCTAAGCAGCATATTCATCATGGTGTGGGGCTGCATCAGCAACCATGGCTTGGGCGAATTGATAGTGGTTGATAGAAACATGAATCACTAGAAATATATCGATGTTTTGGAGTCAGGCTTGCTACCATCTATTACTAACATGTTTGGTGACAGGAATTATCCGTTTGTTCACCAGGATGACAACGCTCCTTGTCACAGGCCCAGAGCAGTTGATGATTGGTTTGAACAACAGGACATTCGCAGGGTGATGTGGCCTGCCAAGAGTCCGGATGCAAACATAATAGAAAATCTGTGGAATGATATGTCAAATCTTTTTACAAATGCCCGTCTAACCAGCAGATAAACTCTGTTATATTCAGTGTTTCATTCTTGGGCCAGCATAAGTCCTGAACGCATCAGACAATTATATGAATCCTTGCCTCGTATACTGGCACCTATTATTAGGTCACGTGGCTATGCCACTAAGTAATAATTTTGGACTTAAAACTGCATATTTTGGTAGAATGTATATTTTGTTCTCATTTTGTGATTTTTCGTGAAATTTGATGTTAATAAAATGATACAAGGAGCATATCATTCCACAGTCATTTATCTCCCCCATAGTATTGGCTCAGTAGGGGTGACACTTCTTTTGTCCAGTGTGTGTATGATATATTACATACTGTTTAGTCTACCGAACATTCTATAAAGTTTGTCTCTTAATGAACAATAAATTATTATTATTATTATTATAAAATTGACAAGGTATAGTGTTTACGAACACGTGGAATTAATGGCTTAGTTCTGTCCGAAAATGGATCCCCTGAAAACACGGGGAGAGAGCGACCTCTTTATGCTAGTGCTAGTTTTAAAAATGTTGTGCAGCATTAGGAAGGATGGTTTACTTGTTGACATATTCGGAAATAAAAGGGGCCTAACTTGACCATTTACTCACAAGAGTCTCCATCTCACATAAATGCATTCAATGCTACATCGGAAAAATATCGTATGTAATGGACTTGGTCAAAGACGCACACATGCATGTACAACTAAACGTGACACATAGCAAAGACAGACGTATCAAGGAGAAGAATAAGCATAAAATTCTCATTAAATTCACACAACAAAAATAATAACAATGTACATGTTAGGGTTGGCTATCTTAGTTGAATACAGTCTGCTACTAATACATGCACTTGTATACAAGACGAACATACATGTACATTGTACTACACAAAAAATGTAGCAAAATGGGTCTACATGCACATGTATTAGGTTATACTGAGGTAAGAACAATGTAATAATAAAGGTGGATAACATATAATGGTAATGAAGTGAAAATGAAATAAACATAATTAAGCTGGACAAATAGGGCAATAATAGGGCAAGTCAATTAATTTTTTTTATACTGTTAGTGTCACGGGCTGGAGTGAAACATTTACCTAGAGGTGCACTTGATGGTACTCTAATGAGTCGAGAGCGCCATCAACAGAAATGCATGAATATTTTACGAGTTAAATCTAGTGTAACGGTGTAACTGGCTTTTATCTGTTGGTTGAACCTTTTGATGTTTGACAATTAAATAGTCCCCAAAATCGATCAACGTCCGCATTTGAAACATCTTTCACCCCTGGTTTCAATATGTCATACTTACATTAGTAAAATAAATAATAATGACAGTTTTTATATATTGTAAAATAGCAAAGTCATATGGACAAGTACGGAAGATGGTAGAAACAATGATCATTTAATTTATGAATGTTTTATATGTTAAATAGTGTGTAACAGTAAGAGCGTGCGTGAGATGATAGTCTACCTACTCTGAAATCAAATTAACTTAACCAACAAACTGCGTAATAATAAGGTAGGGAAGCGGCACGTTCTCATAGAGCACATTTTTTACCATGCTTGATTCAGTAAAGGCATTGGCTTAAAGAGACAACAAGAGAAACATACTACTAACACGAGAATGTAACATTTAGCCCTTGTGCATGAAAATGGGTAGTCAGTTGAACAAACAGATCTATGATATGTATGCATCTCTCTAAAACAAAATACCTTATAAGCCAGTTCTGTAGATCTGTGTAGGTCTTTCCAAAACTAAATAAAATTCATAAAAAAATTAACTGAAGTAAATTATAAAGCATATCTAGTTTCAGTTTGTTACAGTTTTGATGACATTTGACAGTACATGATGAAAGTACAGTCAAATAAAACATTGCTGATACGTTAATTGTGAGGAGAGGAAATAAAACATTGGTCGAACATTATTGAAGCAGCGTCGCTGCCGACCCATCATAAAAGACGTATACTTTGTTTTAGTGAAAATGAACATTAAAATGGCGATACAAATTTATGTAGGTTAGGGAATACATTTTGCACAAACAAAAGCCAGTATGCGGCTGCCCATTACTGGAATCCATACTGTTGAACAGTACGACAGCACGCAATGGGAACCATTGTTTTTCTACATTAAAACACACTCAGGGGCGATACTACTCGGACGAATAAAACCGTTATGTGAGACACTATATTCCGATGAGGACTGTGTAACGACCCTGTGATTATCCAAGTGTTCTTGGTACTTTACGAGCATAATCGAGCATGAAATTGTCATCTGATGTTCGCAGTAAATGACAACTGTATTAATGCTGATAAGTATTTTGTTGCATTGTCGTTAACGTATAAAATATGCATGATGCAATTTTGTACTTCCCCTTGACTAAACTGAAAAGCATTGTTTGCGAACTGAAGCAGGCGTTTTCTATAACATTGATTTAAGCATATGGGTTATCTGCTTCCTATTGCTTCCACTTTTGAATTCTGATTTCTCCAGTATCAATCAAACAAGAGTATAATTGTTCTGGCCAAAAACATAAAAATAACCGAATTAGCTGTGGAACATTCATGAAATTACCAAGCGCAGCTGATGCCATCTCGTTTGCGAATTGGTATGCGCATTTGAAAATAGTTTTATACTAAATTACATTTCCTTTGACAGTTATAAGTAGAATACACCTATATTGACCACGTACATATTTTAACAGGGCGCAGATACTTATAAGACTTGAGATTTAACCAAATTCTTCTAGTTCCTTATCTATACCTACTACATCTTTTTTCCATGTTTTTTCTCTCCCACTCACGGTATCATTTTCAACATGGGCGAATAAACACCCGCCCAAGAGTTCACTTTGGGAACGTTTCAACAAAGAGATGTGATATTATTAACTGTGAAGCAGGTAAATAAACAAGTAAGAAAATCAATAGACGTTAACGTTAACACGTACGATTTACTGCCATCTCCGCCCAGCAGTGAATGTGGCAAACCTCGAAGGACCAGGCCGGTCAATTTGCGTAACTTAGTTGTCACCAAGTTGTCTGTGGGAGACAAAAGCAAGTACCTCTTAAATATCCACAGTGCAGAAATTTCCAGAGAGCGGAACCCAAACGGTCCGTTGGAGCTGAACAAATCCGCCACTCCAATATATTACCCCGCCCCTGGATTATGTAGACCTAGGACCCACCATTTCTAACCAATGAAGCCTCTCGTTAACGATCTGTGATTCCTTTGGGATGCCTATTCCTTTGACATCCCAGAAAAACATCGACTTCAGTTTTATTTGAGGCGTTTTTTAGTTCCTAAGGTCTAGATTGGGAACAATAAAGAGCATGGATAAGTGTGCCAGCTAATTATATTACCAGAGCACCCGTTCGCTCTCCACACGGCAATTTTATCAACTGCCTCACAGACAGCAAGAACCAAACTTGGGAAAGCGGATACAAACACCAGTAGAGTACAATTCCATGCTAAGACCTCCATCAAATTAAATGAATACTGATAAAAAACTATTTAAAGTGTCGAGCGGTACCCGGTATGTTCGATATGAAAAAAGGCCCTATATCTCAACTTTCAGCTGTTTTTTGTATCATGTCTCCTCAACTTTCAGCGCCAAGGGCGTGGCAGACTCCTTATGGGTGGGGCTCAGCAAAAACGACACTGGCGGTTCGACGGCCGATTTCAGTGAATTTACCTGGGGTGACGGAGAGAGCGTCAACTACACAGGTACATAAAACTATTTTCGGTGTTCTGTGCACGTGATAGTGCCAAAGCATAAATACCCAACACGTTTGGTACATAGTGAAAATACGGGCCAAGCTATAATTCTGCACGAAATCTTTTTCAATAAAATATTATAATTCGAAGGAGTGGTAGTGGGATTTTTTTTTTTTTTTTTTTTTTTTTTTGTCCGAAGTTTTATTTAATATTTATGAGAATGTCAGTTTTTTTACATTAATGTAAAATATTCAGCTCTGCCCAAGGTAAAAGCCGCTGATTACCATTCCAGATCTGTCATATGCTTTTATATCGTGTTTCAGTGACAGACGGCAACCCTGGGACACTGACGGGCTCATGTCAGGGAGTGACGATCACCCCCACAGGACTTGGAGTTTGGACCCGTCAGGACTGTGCGTCCACTTCGAGATACGTTTGCCAGAGACAAGGAAACCCTCCAAGTAAGTGCATGGTTACGTCATTTGTTTTACGGTAGATGTTATAAGTGCAGTTGACATAATAATTCCTATTCAGTTAATGGTATATCAATACAATTGTATATAAATTATGTCAAAGTATTCCATTGTCAATAAATAGCACCAGACCTTCTCATATTTCAGTTCTGGGATCTTATTTTTAATGTTTCTAAAAGAAATATTTTCCGAATAATATACTGTTCCTAAAATCTGTAACCATTGAGATATGTCAACTCTTTTAAGAATTAAAAGTAAAATTAAAAATTAAAATTCACACATAATTAAAATTGTTGGTAATGTGCTTGTACTGTCTTAATTATCTTAAAGGCTTTACCAAAGCTGGATTACCCCGCGCTGAATAAAGCGATTGTTAGTTATCATTCAACAAATTGGATTTATAGTCGTTCTTAGCAAAAAGTGTAGTATTTTCATTAAAAAGTATTAGGAAAAATACAAGATACTTTTACATACACACGCACTTCTAGGCACAGTATGCACCCATCCTGTCATCACATCCGGACTACACATATCTCCGAGCTACGGGCTGTGCTCTCTGGGAACCAACTGTTGTACCGTGAACACCACCGTGTCGTTTACTTGTGATCCAGGCTGGTATCTCAATGGCCAAGGCACCGTTTATTGCACTAGCCACGGCCAGTGGGCTGTAGACCCCTATTATTCGTACCCTTACACATGGACAACATGTTCACGTAAGTTGAGTAAATGATGTGGATGTTGTATGCGGGGGGGGGGGGGGGGGGGGGGGGGGAGCATATATAAAGGTCCGGATAATAACATAATTAAACAAATGGCGTTTAAAGAGCGGGATGAATATATGGACAAGTTATAGCAATATACGCTAAAAATGTATTTTAACTACCACAATCGTTACAGCTAATAATCCATTCACTTATTCATTATTTATCATCTAACAATATATTATTTATTTTTTTAGCTCTACCATGCCCTACAATCAATATCCCAGCTGAGAGTCACGTATATGTAACGTCAACAATTGGCAGTATGGCGGATACTGTGACGTTTTTCTGTCACAGTGGTTACGTCATGGCGGACTCCAGGACCAACGTGACCAGTCAGTGTACATGGAATGCCACTCTAGCAGGCATGGAGTGGACAGTGGTGACACCTATATGTTACGGTGGGTAAATCAGTATTAATTGTCTCTTGTATTAGTTGATATTGTAATACGGGTTTTAACTGTACACCGCTCTCTTATATTTATCATAACCGTTGAAGCAAATATTATCATTTTATCGCTTTCAGATTTTTGTGATTTAGTTAAAAGGTTAGAGTAGGCCTATATTAAAAAATTAAAGCACTGTAGCTAAAAAGCTGAACGACCAGCTATATACATGTACCATCTGCAGCGTATTCAGCTATCTCATGGATTTGGCTAGCAGATGAATTAAGGAAACACCACATAGCACTGGTGCTCCTCCTGCTACCTGCAAGCATGGCGTTTCTTCAAAGTGATGACCATGTTCACCTGAAATTCTAATATCAGATCGACAATATAACAGTGTTGATACAGCAATGCTCTGATGTCCTACAGTGGGGTTCATTGTACTTATACTAGTATATCACTTAAAATGTTCTCTATCAAGAACAGTGATATAGTTTCCCTCGATTACAAAATAAGGAATTCAATTTATTGCAAGTATTTTTCCACACTAAAATATAACATATACATGTTTACTCCTATATTAAAATAAACATAAACTGACTCGAATTTAATTAATCTTCTGCATTTTCTGTGTTTTTTCTTTTAGATTTAACGTCATTTGTTGTGTCCTGCCCTGATTTGACGATCGACCAAAACGGAAATTATAACTGCACAGGCATCAATGGAACAATTGGAGATTCGATCACGTGCAACTGTTACCCTGGTTACGCATATGATGACAGTACATCCATCCGGGTCTTAAGCTGTACCTTGGATAGTGGAAGCCCAGGGTGGTCCAACCAGCTGACGTCATGCACACGTAAGCAATTCTTGCATATTCAAATAAGTCATTTCCCCAAAATTTCTACCTGTATATGCATTTCATTGTCGTCCTGTTTTTTTTTCTTATGTTTTAAAATTAACTGGTGTATAAAATTTTTAATGTGTTGTAAGTTTTTTTTC
Source organism: Lingula anatina (assembly GCF_051362555.1). Lineage (NCBI taxonomy): Eukaryota > Metazoa > Brachiopoda > Lingulata > Lingulida > Lingulidae > Lingula > Lingula anatina. The sequence goes on along the minus strand of NC_141776.1, from coordinate 13,449,703 downwards.
TGTGTTAAATCACATAGCTTTACCGTGTCCGGATTTGATCATCGACCCGACAGGAAACTACAACTGCACAGGCATCAGCGGAACTGTAGGAGATTCTGTCACGTGTAGTTGTTATCTTGGTTATATGTACCCTGACAACAGAAACATCCGGGTCTTGGACTGCACCTTGATGACTGACAGTCCAGTGTGGTCCAACCGACTGGCATCATGCGGACGTAAGTGTTTAAACAAGTGAAATACTCGAACTATTATGTAGCTTAATTAATGAAGAACACTTCTCACTAACAAAGATGTGCTACTACATCTGGTGCATTGATTATTGCATTTATTTATTTTTTTTTTTACTTTTCGTTCGTATTGTCATTCCTTACGTTCCTACATTTACAGCACATACTCCCTCTCTTTGTTGCTGCTCTTATTCTTCTTATACATTAATGCAAGAGTTCTTCCATTCTCCAAATTTTCCTGCTTTTTCCCTTATTTTGAAAATTATTACAATGCTCATTCTAATCAAAAATTAGCACAATATATTTTTTTCATTTTACCTGTTATTGCTTTGTGACCAAAAAATAACCTGCAGGTACAACAGAGATATGCGCCCCGCCCACAATTCCAACAGAAAACCACGTGACCGGAAACGTTTCAGGAGCAATCGTCGGCGATGTCATCCTGTACGTTTGTGACCCTGGGTACGCAGTCCAAGCCGGCAACGCCTACGTGACCTCTGTTTCCGTTGAGTGCGTCAGTGCTAACAACACACGTGAATTGGAGACAACTACGCCATCTAGCGAAAACTCGTCCAGTGGGGTCGCTGTTTGGGAAAGAGACCCACCTGTCTGCAAAGGTTTTAACAAAAAAATTATTAATTAAATTTTCATAGATTATCTTGGAAACAGTCATATATTTTTATCACTATGACCATCCCGGTAAACAGCAGTACACTATAACACGATTTGCACTGTACGTTTCAAATGTGATGACATGTAGTTCTAGAAATGTATTTCTTTTTCCATCTTATTCTTAATTACACAAGGGTTACCATGCCCGGAATTGATCATCAACGAGACCGGAAACTACAACTGCACAGGCACCAACGGTACGGTTGGAGATCTGGTCATGTGCACATGTTACCCTGGCTACGCATTCAATGATAGCAGTAACATCCGGGTAGTGAATTGTACCTGGATGACGGGCAATCTTGGTTGGTCCAACCAACTGACGTCATGCGAACGTAAGTATAATGAAGATTCATGTAAGCCGTAGTGTATAAGACAGCTTGTGGCATAATTGAAAAAGCTAAAGAAAGAGTTTTTCTTTCTTATTAACAGCTTTTGCTCTCAAATATATCACTTTTATATACTCTCTTTTCAATTATCAGCATTTCTTTTTTATTGGTGTTACTAATTACCTCCTATCCTCCTCCACGTTGTAATTGCTTACTTTCTTCCTCTCCCTTTTTATATCCGTCTTCCTTATATGATTACCCAATACACTTTAATCCATTTTGTCAACATTCCAGCCCAGCCCTGCCCAAACATCTCCACTGTTGTTACCCCCGATCACTATGTGACCTATGAAGACTCCGGCCCGGTGACTGTGGGACAAAACATCACCGTGAGATGTGAAGCTGGTTATGCACTGAGCGCTGAAAACCACACAGATACCGTTCAAACCCTCGAATGCGGTGCCAACGGGCCTTCGTCCGCTGCCTGGTGCAGTGTGGTAACGCCTTGTATAGGTGAGGGGTTAAGGACACCATGGAAACGTTAATGTCCGATTCCTATTTCATGCTCGTTTGATAACAAATAATGCAATTGGTTTTAGGGGATGGCTATTTGTTCTAGATAGCTGCACCACTTTGTTTTTTTTTTTTTTTTTTTTTTTTTTTTTTTTTTTTTTTTTTTTTTTTTAATAAGAAATGAATTTGTATGAGAGTGTATTATGTACTACTTGTGTCATAAACGACAATAACTTTATTCAGATCATATAAAGGACTGTGTTTTTTAGTTTGAAAAATCAATATACAACCAGGATATTACCCTCTTACACATTTAGCTCTCTAAGAAATTACCACTGCGTAAGATTATCATTATTCTGAAGTTTAAATGATTCTTGACTGCTGTGCCCGTTTCAGCTCTTCCCTGCCCGCCAGTTGAACTAATATCCGCAAACCACTTGGTGATGGCCAACTATTCAGGCTTTCTGGGGGACAGAATAACGTTTGAGTGCGAGGACAATTACACGTTACCGGGATTTGTGACAACCCTGGAAGTAAACTGCACTTGGGGCGGTTTGTCCACCGCTTGGTCTCAGCCGGTGCCGACATGTGTGGGTATGTGAAGACTCCACGGAAGACCACTTTCCCTTAGTTGTAATATTTAAGATTATAATAATTCACCAGAACATGTGTATGCAAGAACAAGTATCTGGATCAGATAGTTTAGGTTGAGCGCATGCAGTTTCACTTAGCTCTGTGCACAGAATGTTGTGCTTGAATATTTTTCCCCACTTGAAATACTAGTGTAGAATAATTTATATCGTCGATCGATCTTCCAGGTTATTTTATCTTTCATTGCTTAAAACTATAAATGCGCTTTACTAACTGCAATGATAACAGCACATACCAATTATTGGTATAATGACGTGTACAGGGTAAATCTGGCAATTTAGAAAGTGTACTGGGACGTGCCAATTGGTATTTCCAGCCATTTGTACACCACCCATGATTCCACAAGAGAACCACGTGACCGGAAACGTTTCACGTGCACTTGTCGGTGACATCATCCTGTATGTGTGTGATCCTGGATACGCTGTTCAAACTGGTGGCGTTTATGTGACCTTTGTACCCGTGGAGTGTGTCAATGTGAACTCTACGACATCTAGCGGAATTTTGTCTAGTGGTGGTGCTGTTTGGGAAACCAATCCTCCAATGTGTATAGGTAAGAAAACAGGGATATAGCCTGAATATGGATTTCATGAAATTCATTTTATAGCGTCTGCGTTTGAAAATATCCTAATCCCATAATTTGTATCTACATACCCTGCAAATTAAGCTACCGGTACCCACGTGTATCTTCTGAATTCAGACTTTAAGAACGGTTAAATATCTCAAAGAAAAATACTTAATATCGTGATTTTATTCCTGAAATGTAGGAGATATGGAGGTCCAAGTGATTGGCCAATTTTTAGAACTACATTTAATATATGGTGAGAAATGACATACCGGAGTAAATCTTTCAGTTCAGTTGCCCTTTTAAAAAACTCGGCTTTTATTTTGAAGGAACTTTGATTTGGTGGGAAAAGCTCATGGGTAGATTACCTTTGGTATTTATAACACAGTTAGGCCACACTTTTTTATTTTTATGGATGACATCCTCTGGGGACCCCAAAATCGGCGCGAGCGGGCGAAAAAAAAAAAAACAGTCAAAAAAAAATGCTTAAGAAAAGTTATGTTTTCAGTACACAGCTGGAAACACTAATTTACCACAGAATCACGTATCAAACTAACAACATGTCTTTATCCATGCTCTCAAAATATTAAAGCATTGTGAATAGGGCCTACTTCGTAGAAAGGTAAAAAGTCATGAATATATATGTGCTGCATATTACCAAATCTATTTAAGGTTATTTCATGCATTCTGTTGGTATAGCAATCAATAAAACAAATATCAAATAAACAGCGTGTCTTTATTTGTACTCTCAGAAAATTTAAGCACTGTGAACACTTCACAAAATTGTTAAAAAATGAAGCAAAGATAGGCCTATGCTTCCTACTACCAAATCTAAAAAAGGTAATTTCGGTCGATGCCATTTTGTCTACTTCGACTCACACGTAGCAGCCAACTATCGGGTGGCCTGTCTAGCCTTCAGTCCACCAAATACCACGACGCTCTTGTCGACCCTTTTTTCGCTACAAAAAAAAACCTGGTAAGCCTATGTGCTGCTTTGGACAGAATGTCACTGAAATTTTCCGGGCGATGATCGCTGGCCAGAATGTCACTGAAATTTTCCGGGCGATGATCGCTGGCCGCGGGGGGGGGGGGGGGGGGGGGGGGGGGGGGGGAGGGAGGGGGGGATTTTTTTTTTTTTTGGAGAACGGACGAAAAACGGTGCGCGCGCAGGATGTCATCCATAAAATTAAAAAAGTGTGGCCTTAGTTCAAACAGATGTCAGAGTCACGTCACTTATGCACAGAATAGAGCACGACGCGCTCTCTTGTTTAATTATTGGCAATGTTGTATTTCTCTCCCGGCTTTATGTTCTGGTTGCAGGCTTACCATGTCCTCCAATTACCATTTTGGATTGTAACCACGCCCATGTGAGCGGCAACTTGAATACGTCAAGGGTTGGAGATCAAGTAGACGTCTCCTGTGAGGCTGGGTACAGTCTGGATGGCGGTGTCACCACCAACTACTCCATAGCATGTGTTTTTGATAATGTAACAGCGGGAGAGTGGGAACAGCCACTGGCTAACTGCACTCGTAAGTAGATGTGTGTGTGTGCGTGTGTGTTGCTATACGAAATCTACCGGTACAGTATAACAGTAATGGGCGAGTGAGTTTCGACCCCCAAGCAAGTGCATAAGCAAGAAGCACTAACATTTAAAAATCATGGGCAGCAATGAAAATATCCGTCTGAATCCAAACATGATTTTTATTATCAGCATTGAAGTGCACGATGTATCGGTAGAGGAAGGTTTGTTTGAAAAGCCTACGCGAAGAGAGAACAGGACTTAGGGTGCTGTTTATCACCAGCGTCTCTTAGTGTGCTGTTTATCACCAACGTCTTTTAAATGGAGATTTTGTTAAAATTAATCCAAGGCGTAAAGGGATTTTTATTTTGAAATCTTTTCATTGTCAACTTAGCTCAGCATCATCCATTGTTGACCAAGCTCAGCACATTTTGATACTTACTCAACGTTCTTAGCTCAGCAAATTTTATTGCTGCTCGACGTAGCTCATTTCTTTGAATTTCTAAAGGTCTAACTCAGCGTGTGTTCTGATCCTTAATGCTACCTTTTTGGAGATCCAAACTCTGTCTCTTACTATTTCGTATTGCCAAGCATTCGAAGCATTTATTCGGTGATTATTATTATTATTATTATTGTTATTATTATTATTATTATATAATTAAATGTAAATCGTAGATACAAGTTAGCTGCAAAATGTCTTAAACTTTAGACAAGACATATTCAAGTTAACTCCTCCTCCCATTAAAATCTCATATTGCAGCAATGCCTTGCCCTTCAATATTAAACCTGAGAAATGATGGCGTAGAATTCAACAACTCTAATGCCAGGTACGGTGACGTCATCGAATTCACGTGTGCCCCTGGTTACGTGCATGAGGACCCCGCTGTGACGTCAGTGACGGTCGGCTGCATCTTACAAAATGGAAGCAGCTCACCTACGTGGGAGGTGGACCCCCCGCTTTGTTATGGTATGTTGGTATGTCTGCAGGCAAGTGACACGGTGTGCAAATGGTTTTCCACCATACAGCAGTTTGGCTAATGTTTCGGCCCACATGATACGTGGAATTCGGAAATCGAAAATAAAGTATTTAGATACAGGAACAATTTGATTTTAACGTTTGAAATTGATTTATTTGCGACAATGCCTTTGCGGTGTATACTGTAGCATCTGTCTTTTAGGATTACCGTGTCCAAATATGACATTCCCAGATGACGTCAGACTAACAGTGATGTCAAACGTTACTTCAAACGTCACAAGCGGACTACAGTGGATAAGTGACGGCCGAGTGGGGGAAACGTACGCATTAAGTTGTGTTGAAGACAAAGTTTTCCCTGATGCTTCCTTGGAGTACATCGTAACCTGTGTGTGGAAGGGGAACGGAACGGGATGGGATAGAGAGGTCCCTTCTTGTAGAGGTAAGTCAATGGAAATTACTATATGACCATTGTGGTTATTCAATGGATCAGCATTTTCAGCATTTTCGTTACTTTTATAATATATATATATATGTATAATATATACTTATATTATACATATATAATATAAGTATATATTATACATATATATATAATATATACTTATATAATTTTGTCTTAATTAACAAACGGCATATTACCGTCGATTTAATTATTACATTATTTTCAGTACATAATCAGCTAAACAATGTCATTAATTGGCATATCTATTAAACAAGTGCGTGGACTGTAAAACTAAATGTGTGTGCAATGAATCATATCTTTCCTTTTGTTTGTCAACAAAATTATTTTCACGAACATTCATTTGCAGTACAATTTTTGTATTGCATTTTTTAAAGATGTCGTAATTAGAACGATAACATAAACGGGTACAATTTAAGTCTTCAAAAATGCAAGCAAACCGACGTTTCATATTTGACTAATACATTTCAGAGAGAAAGCCAGCAGACATTCTGAACATCACCGCTTTAACAAGTCCTTCTGCCATCGAAGATGCATTGAATAGCACACTTGGTTCTCTGTCATTGGTGGGTAATACAGCTAATCTGAGAGAATTACTATCTATTGAATTTTATATCTAGTCGCGTTGGAGTAACCTAACTATCTACACGTTTCTCATACTTTTATACATTGCGTTAAGGTTGTATTAACATAGTCAATATATTTTGTATTGAGACTTTGTTACGTGTGCTTATGTTTTTTATTTGCAGTTTCACGTCGTTGAAATGCAAATACCAAGTTACCCAGGGCATTCTTCTTTTTTCAGGATTCATCAAACCAAACTGCGAACAATGAAGAGCTGAAAGAGGTAAGCGCTTGATTATGACAGCAAAGATTATTGGTAAATCATTGACTAAAAAGGCTGACACATTTTATAAACTCTTGTCGGTTTAGCCTTACAAACGGAATACTGTCTGCACATACATTTGCATAGCAATGTGTGCTTAAAACATTGCTTCGAAATAAGCAGCATTACGTTTGTTATGGGCCTAAATGACTAATTCTGTTTGCAAACATTGCTTTAAAAAACGTTAGTTAACCGTTAATGTCTGTGTTTGTACATATATGTGCAGTTAAGAATTTTCACTTCTTACATGTATATGCGCGTTTGTTTCTAAATGCTTGCACACGATTTTTTTAATTTCGATTTACCGTTGTCATATACCTTGAGTGATATTCCAGTTACGTGACGTCCTGATGACCAGCCTGTCCACTGTACTGGACACTGTCAGTGACGAGGCAGGACTAGTCAGTGTGGCCAACTTGATGTCCATAGTGACCAATACCACTGCTGACCAGCTCAGTGAGAGAGCCATGGTAACATATAGCATAGTCCCAGGGACATGTTTTTTTTTAAATGAAAATGCGAAATGTGCTATTTACAGTGATTGCTGTACTTTTCGTGCAGAGGTTCTTTTTTAATGAGATGAACGCAGCGGTTATTAATTAAATCCCGTATACACGGGTAATGCATGTACATGTACAATAGGTAATAACAAATTTATCAATTTCTGTTTTATTTACAATCCAAATATCATGATTTGCAATTTTTTAATGGTTTGTATCAGTAGGCCTATTCACAAAAAGTTAAAACATCTTCATGTTAAAAAAGTTGTAGTCAACCTGAGCACAATCAGATGTCGATTGAATAAATGAAAATAATGTTTTAACCAATGGTAACATGTTGAGATGTTATTTTCCAATTGAAAAGGTAGATTCACTATATTGTCAAATCACCTAATTGATTAATTTGTTTTCAGGACCAAGCAGCCAATATGTCAAGTGCGTTACTGCAAAAAGTGACGTCGGCAAACTTTTCAACTACCGCCGTGACGTCACTGATGACTTGTAAGTTAATTTACGTGTGTACGTTTGTGGGTGTTTGTGTAATCCGACGGCGTATGAATGGTGTATCAATATCGCTTATTTTTACTGCATCTGGTACATCATGTTTCTGCCTATGAGGTTAATTTCCATCGCTTGAGAATAATACCTATCTTATGCACGAGAAAGTTTTGTAATACGGATCCGTTCCCATTTTAACACACTTACAGTGTACGACAGGCAGCTAGATTAACCCTAACCTGAATGAATTTAATACAGGGCGGACTATCTGTTACATGGATCCTCACTTTCTTCATATGCCATTTTAACGATAGAACGGCATTTTCATTTCACAATTACAGATGTGGCTGTATCTTTGGGAAACATCTTGAACATTAGTCTCTCAGCACCAGATTCAACTAGCAATGGAACGAACAGAATAATCGAGCAGATAGTAAGGAACCCGTGTTGATCACTCTACACATCGCCGCACTAACTTATATAAATATTGCAGCGTATGAATGTGCTGTATCTAGATAATAATCATCAGACCTGAGTATTTTGCATATTTTGATTTATACACATATCCAACACATCTGAATAATGTAGATAATGACAATGGAATATTTTACGGTTTAACAACTAGCAGTTTAACATCAGGAAGTTACTGATAATGGTTACTGCTGCATCACACATCTGCCTATCACGATTTTCTGTAATAGCTCCATTTGCACTGAACAACTTGTATTATTACAGACTGGTACCAAAATGTCATTATCAGACAATAATTCATATTTATACCAAAACCTATCGTTCTATTTCATTATTATTGTTGTTGTTGTAAGTTGAATCATTTTAACCAAACACCTACTGGTACCTTGTTTATGCTGTAGGTCAGGGATGAGAAATTAGTGGAACTTATTAACTCACTGGTCGACGTGATCATATCTGTGTTGGTCGAATCATCGGGAATAGATCGAGTTCTCATTGAAGCTTCGTACGTGGCCTTGGCCGTCCAGAAGATACAGCCAGGTTCGATTTCTGCATCCAGTTTTAATTTAAGTACTACACTGGCGACGATGAGAATTCAAGGAGACCTGCAGCTGGGTGAAGTAACGTATGCCAAGGTACTTGCATTAGGTTACCATTTCTTTGTTTTTCGTATTTACAGAAATGGAATTGTTTGTATTTACGGTAAGATTATTTCCCAGTGTACTAGTCTTGCAGCTCCTTCCTCAACATCCAGTTCTATCATTGGTTTTTTGGTCACCTCTTTATGTCTTGTCATGCCGTGTAGGCCTATATGTAGGCCCCTATATGCCAATCAAATGACGTAAATGGCATTGGTTATCTTTTAAAAAATAATGGAACGGCTACCAGAATCTACGAGAGAATGAAGCTACTGTACTTCTACATTTTAGGTGGTTGCATACAAAATAAACCCTTTCAAATACAGTGAAGGCGGCGAAAATGTCACATCCATAGTCACAAGCATCAGCATGGAGTCGGAGAACGGAAACGCTGTGAATCTTGGGAACGCCCATGTAGAAACTGAGATACCTGTTACACTGGGGTTTCAACCAATAGAAGCAGATATAAGAAATGTCACAACGCAGAGGGGGATTTCTCAAACAATGAATATTTCTGATAATTCCCAGAACTTGTTTCTTGTTTTCCAAACACCACCCAACCGGAAGTTCTATTTCTATGGAAAGCACGGCGGATTCGCAACTAAGGACACTTATGACTTCATGGTTGAAGTGGACAGAACAAAGGCGAATGTAAATAGACCATTTGTATATATAAACCCATGCATTATCACACATATACAGAGTACATCTATCAGCGGGTCACGCTGACCTTGTTTTGTCGATTTGATGTTTGATTTTTATGTCAGATTTATAAGCCCATGTACATGTAGTGCGCTCTTCAAATAAACTTCACGATTGATATGCCATATCCAGTAAATGCAATCAAGCCTTGCTTACTATAAACTAAGTCCGAGCTTTATATATAGTATGCAAAGTTGATTGTTCAATGCTTATAATTTAAAACCATGAAATGAGGATGTGGGATGCATATTAACAGAATGAGTGCATGTTAATGCGTTACCAATACGACATACCAGTAAGATTGTATACACGTGCTTTTTTTTTTACAAATGTTTTTAAGAAACAAACAAATATTTTCAGACAACAGAAGGATCCGTACATGTAACCCTTGATTTTTCCAATCACTCCACAGTTAATAACAGCAAGAAGACTGATGTAAGTGACAACCGGGATCTACAGTAACGTGAATACGTTCCTTGTGAAAAGACAAGAGACTAAGACTGGGTTCCTACAAATTTAGATCGATCCATCTGGATCGACCTAACTCCCTGGGGGTTCACGCTAAATTGCTGTCAGCTTCCGGGAGCCGAGCGCGCACAAAAGTTAACTACCCCCTTACAGCTTTTAGTCGGCGGGACAGACATTTAAGCCGGATAAGCTGACAGCAATCTAGTGAGACTCCCCAGGGGGATAGATCAATCTAAATATCTGTGGGAATGGTCTCTAATAATGTTATTGGATGCTTTATTATAGGCGGTTATATTTTCTTTTAGAAAAGGGGAAAGTCTTGGAAATGTATTTATATACTAGGCGTGGATACTGTAAGACTGAGAGGTGACTGTTTTAATGTTTAAAATTAAGATTTAAAGCCAGTGGTTGTAACGTTGTTTGTTTGATCAAGTGCACGTTCCTCATAATACACTCCGTGTGTCTCGTGTTCCAGGTACCCATGGGTATTAACGGAGAGCTGTCAATATACGTACCTTCCGGGGGACCTCATGGGGCATCTTTCTTTAATCTACTTGTTCTTGCTGATAAAAGTAAGTTATTGATTTGGCTTGGAAGATCAAACGAATCAAATATTTAATGGTATAATCACTCAATAAACTGCTTTGCTGAAGAACCATCGAACTGAAATTGTTTCCATAACACTGTTGCAGTTTTTGATATTCCCTTTGTTGTAAACAGGCTCCAACACAAGCGGCTATATCCAAAATCTTTCGATGAAATGTATTGTGTTGAGCCCCCTTTATCACAGCATGGCGACAAAGTCCTGGAACTCTTCTGTCGGACTTCAGGTATTGTTGATATATTTCAATTATAAAACGTGCATGCGTTGCGGTTGACATATTTGCATTATGCCAAATACGATGATAGTGGAATTTGTTTTAGTAAATTTTGTTTTCCTTTTTTTCAAGACCTTTGACTTGTATGTATGGAACTGTCAATCATTATTTATTTTATAATCCCATATATATAGTTTTTTATTTGTCCATAAACCAAAGAAGGCAAACAAGCCACGTTATAAATGATTTTTATTTCGCTCCAGATTAGCAAAGTAACCACAAATGGCAAAATGACATTCAAAAGCAACTTCTTCGGATCATTCGCCGCAGGACTTTTCATTCCGCCAAACACAATCGACTTCGACAAGGTTTTCGCCAACTTCTCCACCCTCTTAGCTCAAAGCCCGCACGTTCTCATCGTTATGTGTTCTCTATTTGTGCTATATATTCTATTACTTATATGGGCTAGGAGAAAAGATATACAGGATAATGAGAAGGTAAAATCTGTGGCGACCTTTGTTTTGATCTTGAATCTTGACATCAGCGTTATTCAAAATCAGTCATTTTCATTTGTAGTTTACAATCATTGGTCTTATTTGAGGTGTGTGCTCCGATTTGTAACACATGCATATGCACTACCAGTGATTGCAACCGATTGAACATCGGCCCCTATATATATATTTTGGCAGAATCAGGATCTAATGAATCGGATATAATGATCAGTTGAATTGAAGTGTTACATTCCCCTTGTATTTAAGAGCGCTATAGCATCGTTTCAAAAAGCTTCAGTCTTTGCTGTTTAATTTTTATTCTACATCTACACTCTGCTACAAACTGGAATTGCAGTGGGAATACACGCATCTAATAGGAAATGACCGCTATGACAGAGGCAAGTATTTACTAAGTGTGTACACTGGTGTCAAGTCCCCGGTGAGGACCACCGCCAAGCTGTTTGTAGTACTCTATGGCAAGGACGGTCAGACACAGCCGAAGGTTCTGATGGACGGACGCCGGGAGGTAGGGCTGAGGGCGGTACTAAAAGTTTTTGAGAGCGATATTATTATTTAGTGTCGACATACTGTATTCAAAAGCATTAAGCTTACGCGTTGCTGAATTCTTGATTAATTTAATTTTTATTATTGATAAATGGGGTTAATTATTTTAATTAGAATTTCACGAGAGGATCAGTGAACAATTTTGTCCTCACCACGCCTGAAACAATTGGCAAGGTTACACATCTACATATATGGCATGAGGAGACAGAAAGTAGCGGGGACTACTTCCTGGAAAAAGTAGTCGTGTACGATATTCTGCGAAGGGAAAGGTAGGTTGACAACCCTTTTCAACCAGTTGAACCAATTAAGGAATCTAATCAAATACGAAAACTAAATTGAAATAAAAACGGCTTCTGGCTGGGAAAATACTTTGGCCGGGTGTTTAAGACATATAATTAAATGGCATTTTATGCATTTGCGCATCCTGCAACCAGAATGGAACAGAGGATCTTTTTTATTGTAGGTCACATTACCATTGCAACCAGTGGTTATCAATGTCAAGGGGAGACTGTCGCACAGTTCGCTTCATGGCGTCCGCAGACTTCGAAGGCATGAACGACTTCAACCTTCTCCTAACCAACAACGCCAGCAAGTTTCTGTTTGACGATCATCTCTGGTTCTCGGTGGCAAAGAGACCAACTCCCAGCAGACTGTCAAGGGTTCAGCGTCTCACCATATGTGTCGTGGTCTTATTTCTGTGTATGGTCTCCAACGCCATGTGGTTTACAGAGAATGAGGACACAACGACCGGTAAAACATCCAACATGCTTTAACGTCTGTTTTATATCAAATTACAATGATACCTGTTGGTGAGATAAGAATGTTCAGGGAAATTTTATGCAAGATCGTTCACCAATTGTTCAGTTAAGTTATATTGTACAGTGTTTTTTTTTCAGTGACCCAGATTCACATTTCTAGTAAAACATGCAATACACCCCAAACTGAATGTCCTTACGTAGAGTGTATCCGAAGTTCTGATATCCTCATTATTCTAGGCATAAATCTGGGCCCTATTAGGATCACTTTTAGGCAGATTTGGGTAGGCCTTGTTAGTAGCGTTCTGGTTGTTCCTCCCACGCTGATCACCATGGCAATCTTTAAACGAAGCAAACCAAGAAACTCCTGCAGCAGCTTCTTCCCAACAGAAAGGATCGATAGCCAACAGGAGATCCCGTCGCTGAAAGGAGGCAATGAGACATTCCATTTAGCTCTAGGAAAACTAATCACAAGAGAAATGCAAAAAGGCCCCAAATATCGGAAAAAGAACGAACATTTTGAAATGCTCATTGACCTTCAGTTCGAAATGGACAATGAGAGGAGAACGTGGGCAAAACAGGCAAAAAAGAAAGGCAAACCCGTCAGGTTTCCGTGGTGGGCCGTGGTATTCGGTTACATTCTTGCTTTCCTGACGGTCTTCGCGTCGGCGTTCTTCACCTTGTCATACAGTCTAGACTGGGGTCCAGAGAAGTCCACGGACTGGCTTTTATCTTTTGTCTTTGCCCTGACGCAGTCCATTGGTCTCGTGGAGCCACTGAAGGTATAGTTTTCATTTACGTAGCTTATTTTAGCTTCTGCCGTCTACAGTCAGATGCAGGTGTGTTTGCTTGCCATTGAACACCAAGCATAGTTATGGGTTGGTTTTATATGAGCAGGTTAAAGTACTTAAGACAGGGTTGAATTTGAATTAATTGTAAGCTGTAGCATTTTGAATTAAGCTGTGGTACATAACCCCTTTATTAATTGAAAGATGCTGTATGTTTAACGTATGCAGTAGCAACTGCTGGAGTTTGGAGTTAAAGAAATGAACTAATATAAGAATCAAGAACGGGAACACTGTGCACAGCATTTTTGATGCGGATAATCCTTAATATTTGCCTCATATTGATTATCACGGTGTAATAATTTAGCGCACATAAAAACACTTGTCACTAATAAACGGATATCTACCTTTGTCTACCCCCAGGTCTTGCTGGTCGCCGTGCTGATGTCGTGTCTGCTGAAGATGCCGGGAGATGAGGAGGAGGAAGAAGACATGGTGATAGCGGAGTACGCGCCCCAAATAGGTACACTCTGCATTAGCCAATTTATTTATTAATTTGTTTATTTATCTCTTTTTTATTTTTATTTTTGTTTGCTGTTTTGTTATATGTCTATTATTACTATTTGCTTTTTTGCAAAATGAATGTATGTATAATATTTTGATCGGTTTTTCAATTCAATGCACATTTATTCAGTTAGAAAGTGAAATACTCATCGTTTTATTTCTATGTAAATGTAGTACACAATTTGGGTTGGTGGATATTTTGTGGTCAGTCTTTTTTATTATAATTACTACTTTTAATTTCATTAAAACGAAAAATACACGGTTATTGTCACTGTTTTAAGGTGCATTTTTTTCTGCGGTGGATCATCCGAAACCGAGCTTCATCCCTGTCGCAGACAAAGTCATCAACTTACAGAACCTGCGCACTAAAAGACGGACGATAAGGAAAGATCTTCACCTTACTGGGAAACTAAGAAACATACTCTTACATATATTTTATCTTTGTCTACTGATAGTCATTTGTTTTGCTAACAGAGACACAAGATTTTACCAACAGAACCGCAACTTGCAAAACAGCCTGCAGTTGACCGATGAAAAGTTTGCCAAAGTAAGATTTTTTTATGAAATTATTTCCAATTTGAAATAATTAAGAAAAAAGGAGAATGGTGGGAATATAAAACTGGATAATCAGACTGACCAGCGTTTAATCATATTCTGTTTGCTTCGTCTATTTTATTGTTTATGTAAGATTTTAAAACCATTATTTCTCAGTTTGGAAAGGATTTGCTTATGAACCGATTATTTAATCGCAGTTACTGTAAATAAGGTGTGACCTTTTTGTAATTAAAGTGGAAAATATTTTAAGGTTACTCAAATACAACCCGCAAATGCGGTTTACATAAAGAAAGTGTTTTGACCAATATTAGTACATTTTAATTGTTTTGAAATACCCTTTTCGATCATATCAATTTAATTTAATTCAATTAAAGAACCGGAAAGATTGAATCTATTGATATAAACGCAATTATTTACGGAGGCCATATTTTAATTTTATAGTTGTAAACTTTTTTTATGTTTTAAATCAGGTACAGCGAATAGAAACCATCTTTTCCTGGTTGAATGACACGATATTCCCGGCCGTGTTTCCCACTGAGGGTTACAATGGAGATCCGTACACGGAGGCAGACGATCTAGCCTTCATCCGGGACATGAGAGGGCTGCGTCTGGGACCCTTGTTGCTACGACAACTGAGGGTGAAACAAAGTAAGACGCATTAAGCACTCCAACAAACGAGGAAATCAATTAAATTAGTTTTTTGAATGGGTACCTATGTTACTTCTGATAGTATATAAAATCCGTGGCCAAATTAGGGCGGGTTGTTTGGGATGTTGACGTGTGATCTACAAATAAAATATTAAATTGAGAGAACAAGCTGGCGTCTTTGTTTTCATCTGCACGACACACTTGTTTTGTTTGTACATTGTTTCAGAGTTTAAATAATTCATGATACTGCGACGCTCCATGTTTAGATTAAATTTACATATGATTACGTGATTTCTTAGGTTCCTGCCAGACTGCAGATTTTCTAAACAAGTACTTCAGCCATTGCAACGTTATGCTGAGCCAAGGAGGAATGGATAAAGGAGCATATGGTCCAGGGGCGGTATTCTCGAACGTTTTCGACGTCGAAATTTTTTCGTCTTCGATTCGTTAAAAAATTCGTGAACGATTCGTGGTATTCTGGAAGCTATCGAAACGAATACGATTCGAAAACGAATCGAATCCTTGTCGAAATCGTGACCTAATTCCAGACTCGGAACTCTCCTCTCTCATGAGGCGAGAAAATACATCAAAATAAAGGATTGGAGCGAGCAGTTTCCTCATAAAACTCTTAATTATCACAATTCATAACAGGAAATAAAGTCTTGTGTGCTTTAACAATTTATTTTATTGTTCGTTAAAGATAATTCAAGCAAAAGATTTATTATTTAATATCCGACTACTACGTCTTTCCGCGTTTTGCGCCGGCTTTTTCTCCCTTTTTAAGTAGGTCAAACTAGGAATTCCCGGCGCGAGTTTCTCCGCGGGAATCACCCTGGAAAAGTGCTTCGACATGGGCGGAATCCCCCCCAATTTTCTCGTTATTGAGACGGTGACATTAAAAAGAAATCATACAGATATTTCAAAATATACTTCAACTATTAAAATAAATGAACTTTTGTTGTTGTCATTTTGTTTGTTCGTTTATTCTTTCAAAAAACACACCGTCTCTGAGTGTCAAAAAATGAAGGTAAATCTAACCCAATCAGATGCCGAGGGGACAGTATAAAAGCCTTGGCGCAGTTTTTCCCGGCGCCAGAAGTGAAGATGGAGCAGTGTAAAAAACGAGTGAAGTTTACGAGCGAAGAAGTTGAAGTTTTAGTTGATGAAGTAGAAAAGAGGAAAAGTGTTTTATTTAGTAAATTTTCTACAACAGTAACCAATGAGGCCAAGATGAAAGCTTGGGGAGAAATCACTAGAAGGTTTGTGTCCATTTTTTAAAAATTAAAAGCACTAAAATAGGTGACTTGAATATTGATATATATATTTATTTTTTAATTCTATGCTTCAATGTTTTTTTTTTTTTTTTTTTTTTTTTTGTACACACGGGGAATTACATCATTATGCATACCAGCAGCATATTGAAGAGAATTGGAAACATTAAATGTTTGTTTTGTTATAGCAGAAAAAATTGTAATATCTTATTGATTTTCAGAGTCAATGGTGTAGGGATAGAGAGGAAAGAGGTAAAAGATATCAGAAAAAAATGGTCTGATTTTGCGAGCTGCACGAAGAAGAAGGAAGCGGAGAGGAGAAGGGAAATCAACAAGACTGGTGGTGGGGGGTCACAAATCACACTGACTCCAATACAAGCAAAGGTAAAATAATCTTTCGCAAAATTTATTTATTTATTTGTTTATTTATTTATTTATTTATTTATTTATTTATTTTTTACATGCATACACTGACCGCATTACAAGAAAAGGTAAAATAATGTTCGCAAAATTTATTTATATATATATATATATATATATATATATATATATATATATATATATATATATATATATATATATATATATATTTTTTTTTTTACATGCATACACATATAAATTGTTTTCATTTATTACATATAAAATGTTTGATGACTTTTATTTGTACTTTTGTTTTAGGTTGTGTCAATTATAGGAGAGACAGCGATTAGTGGCTTTCAGGGAGGAATTGACACTTTCCAGCAGAGTCAAAATGGCAAGTATACCAAAGTTATCATTCATCTTTTATTTTTATTATTTTAGTATTACATTATATTCAACCATTTTTATGAAAAATTCACATATAATAATTAATAAACGTGAAAAAAATATCAATCTTATGTTTACAGCTCAAACAATCTCTACAAATGATGATGATGAGGATGATGCCCTCAACAGACATTGGCGAATGGAATTTTTGAATGAAAGTAAGTTTTATTATTATACATTCTGTAATCTTTAAAAATAATATTTGAGCTACTCTTTCCTCCTTTATAGACATACGTACAGTACCTTTTAACACTAATACCATCACTATGCATGTTGGCAGTGTTTCTAAATGGCAAAGTAAGATGCTGAAGTTGAATAAAAGTCTATTCTGGAGATAAACTACATTTTTCAGACATCAACTCAGGGGAATATGACATGATAGTGCCAGGGACACATGAGACAAGCCATCAAAGAGAAGAGCCAGAAGGTATTCTATTAATACCAGTTATCTTAAGACTTATTTTTTATATGCATAGAACAATCTTATTACTAATTTTTTAACATAAGTTATTTTTGTTACCAAAATAAATGTTATGTTTTTGTTAATTTTTTCAGAAATCCTAGATACAGTACCACAAAGAAAAACATCAAGGAAGACAAGTAAGAATTTTTAAATATAACTTCAATAATAACCATAGGAGCACACATAAATTGATGTACACATTAATTGAAATGTGTTCTATAAGCAAATGGTGATTTAAAAAAAATGATTTGTATTACATTTTTCAGAGGACTGCAGACTGGACAAAGTGGTAGATGTTGAATCAGAGAAACTGTTGTGTTTAAAAAGATTGGTGGAAATAGAAGAAGAAAAGTTACAGTTGAAGAAGGAGGTGTTTAAATTTAAGAAAATGAAATGGGAGGCAAAGGTGGCCCAAATGAATTTGCAAACAATGCTAGAATGAATGCGAATAAATATTTATTTACATGTGCATGGCTCCTAGTTGTTTTATGCAATAACTTGCAAAATGAAAGGGTTTTGAAATTAAATAAAAAATCCCAGTGACCATTTTACTGATTAAAAAGAATCTTGGAAATATGAAATGTTGGCGTTTATAACATAAATAGGTAAAAGAGAAATAGATTTTTTAGAGATCATAATAATGATAAACAATTTGAATCTTAAATCCAAATTTGTTCAGTAGAATTTATAATACAACAAGATAAAAATGAGGCTATTCAAAGAAAATGAAATAAACTTATAAAATCAAGTAATGTGAAAGTTAGAAATGTCACTCCTTCACTCAATTTAAAAAGTAATTTATACAACAGATGTCAAATACGTATCTGCTTTCATCACCAGCACGTTTCATTGTGAGAAATCATTAAATTTCAATAATTTTGGCATAGCTTTTCTGAGAAGGTTTGTTGGTGGGTAGTCCTGAAAAGGACAATTTGTTTCCAACTCCCACCGTAATTGGAAAACGGCTTAGAGGAGGACTGCCTCTAAGCAAAGCGCTCATTAATGAGTCGCTCACGACACTGGACCCCATCGGCTGGGTACTCTCCCAGAGGCACATCTTGACAGTTGTTGACACACGCGTCCACCTCAACATCAGGCATCCCTTCCCTGATGCAAAAATTGTGGAGCCTGCAACATGCCAGGATGATGTTGGCACTGGCCTCTGGGGAATACATCAGGCACCCTCCTGACTTGTGAAGGCACCTGAAAGCATTGTAAAATAAAGTATTGTTGAAGGCAGATTATATCTATTATTTTTTTGTGAAAAATGACATGAAATATGATGATAATAACTATGATGATACTAGGAACAATAAATTAATTGTTAACTTTTACAATATTGTTGAAGGCAGATTGATAATAACAGTAATAATACTAGGAATGATAAAATAAATGTTTTAACTTTTAGATAGAGAAATAAATAACACACAAAGAAAGACATGCATAAAACTAAATTACATTACTAACACTTTAAAAAAATCACCTGAAGCGGCTCTTTAGAACACCAAAAGCACGCTCAATGAGATTACGCGTCTTCATATGTGCCGCATTGTATGCAGCATCCGCAGTTGATGCCACATGTAATTTTGGTGTCATCAGCCAAGGCCTCAACACATAGGCTGAATCTCCGAGGATAAACCCAGAGGGCATGTCCCCTGACTCAAATGCAGGCCCCAGGCCAGACTGCCTCCATACAAATGAATCATGTGTGCTGCCTGGAAACTGGCACACAACATTAGTAAACCTGAAAAATAAAGCAACACTTAGTTTCTATGTCAAGTAACTTTCATAAATCGGTCAAAATTTACAGTTTTTCTACTATATTTATCATATAAAAAATATCACAAATCAAATTGTCTGGGCTTTTAATATTAGTATAATATATTAATATAAGTTTTTTTCTAAATGTAGATCTTTGTAAATATGAATAAAAAAGGTTCTACTTACAAGAGACGGGCATCACACACTGCCTGAACATTAATGGCATGATACCCCTTCCTACACACGTACAAGTATTCATCATCATGGGGAGCCAGTATGGGGACCATGGTTCCATCCAGGCATCCCAGAACTCTGGGAAACCCAGCGACCCTGAAGAACTCTTGCTGTGTTCTTCTCACATCCACTGGGTCATGTGGGAAAGACACAGCAAGTTCAGGGTCGTCTGATGCAGCGATTGCAGCTGCCACAGCAGAGATTGCCCTTGAAGCCGCCGGCTGACTGATACCGTGCAGGTCACCGATTGCTGACTGAAAGGTCCCAGTGGCAAAAAACCTTAAGGCAGTCAGAACCTGCTGCAACGGTGTCAGTGCCTTTGACCTCTTGGTTGGTCTCTCTAGGCCACCTCCAATCAACTGCACCAGTTTCTGGATCCCCCGTTTGTTCAGGCGATACCTGGATACAACCTCCTCGTCAGTCAATGAGTCCAAAGGATCGCTAGGGCGCTGCGCCACCACTCTCCTTCCATTTCTTCCTCGTCCGAGTAGCAGAAGATACGCAGCCATCGCTATCTTTGTTATGATATCATCGGTGCTGAATAGTACCCATAGTATGACCTACCACGCATGCGCATTTAGTTTCGACGAGCTTTCGATGAGCTTTCGACAACGCTGGGGCTGTCGAAATTTTCATCGAAAAATTCGTTAACGATTTCGATGAAAAAATTTTCGATAGCTTCCAGAATACCGATTTTTCGGATTCGATTAGGATTCGATGAAAAATTCGTTTTCGATAGCTTCGAGAATACCGCCCCAGGTCCGTAAGTTTGAGTACTTACATAATTTAAGGCCATCTCTTTAACTAATGATATCCACAATAGAATCGCATGCAGCAAAGCTGTCACACTTATGAAGCACAGAGAAAACAAAGCACTTTATTGCCATATTGTTAGGCACAATATCTAATTAACAGAAATATTTTCTTAACTTCGTAAATAATAAAGGATGCCTCTATCTAAGTAGAATATTTCAGACAAGCTCTTGAGTTGTTACACGTAACTTCCAGGTTGGGTAACTTCAACCTCGAGCGTCCCGTCACGAGTAAACCCAGCGTTTGTATACTCTCCCCCTTCCGGTCCAAATGATTTGACCGTCTGCGGTCATCTTGACCACTACGGCGGAGGCGGGTACATGGTGGAGATTAACTCGGCCCAGGACAGCGTTCACACTTTGACCAGTCTTAAAGACCTCAACTGGATTGACCGTTTGTCCAGAGCGGTGATTGTGGAACTTACCGTTAATAACGCCAATGTGAACGTTTTCTCCATGGTCCGAATCATCGTGGAACTGCCGGCAATGGGAGGGATATTCATCAAGAAAGAGCTGGTCAGTTTCAGACCTTACCCTTACGTTGAACCCTTTGACTTCGTCCTTCTCATCGTCCAAGTCATCTGGGCACTGTTGGTCATCGTACTGTTGGGGACAGAGGTTGTTAAGATGGTCAAGTTAAAGAAGCAGTATTTTCGCCAGAGTTGGCACTACATTGTGTTAGGGGATCTCTGCCTGGCGTTCACTAGCATGGTGTGCTTTGTCCTCAGAACTGTGTACACCATACGGGCCGTTGAAGATGTGAAGAATAGCAGGGGTAAGTGCCGTTAAGGTAACGATAATTAGCAAAATAAGAGACCAAAGAGCTTGATTGTTGTTCGTATGCAAAATATTGGATGAACGTTGTACCAAAACGCTTAAAATAGTAGTAGTAGTAGTGGTAGCACACACGCAGTAGTAGTAGTAGTAGTAGTAGTAGTAGTAGTAGTAGTAGTAGCAATCACGTAGTAGTAGTAGTAGTAGTAGTAGTAGTAGTAGTAGTAGTAGTAGTAGTAGCAATCACGTAGTAGTAGTAGTAGTAATTTTGAAATATTTATTGTGTCCGATGTGTCTGTTGTGATTTCCAGGTCATTTCGTTGGCTTTGATCGGGTTGCTATCTGGGACAACGCCTACACGGTGACCATCGCCCTCGACCTTTTCCTGGCTACTCTACAGTTATTTCGGCCACTGACCTTTAATAAGCACCTTGCCATCGTCCAGTCTGCTCTGACCCGAGCGTTTTTTGCAGTGACCATATATATGTTTATTTTCGGCATTTTACTATTCTCCTATGCACAGGCTCTGACCTTGGTGTCAGGTCCGGTGATAGCCGCGTTTCGGACACTTCCCAACGCCATGTTGAATCTCTTTGGTGTCATGCTGGGGGTGTTTAAGTACCATCACGTCATTACAGCAGAGACCACTATGGCCAGGATATTCTTTACAACGTTTGCCATGACCATGAACCTCATTATCCTGAATATGTTTATATCGATAATAAATGATGGACTGACGGATGTGAAGGGGAACGAAGAGCTCCAGGATTACGATGAAGAATTAGCGGAACACGTGTGGACTAAACTGGACTCGCTAGTACGGGCAGTATTTCGAAGGAAGGACAAGTCGGCTCTTTCTTATGAAGTCCAAGGTATTTCCTGTCTCCGCTGTCTTTCTTTCTTGATGTCACAAACGTTACAGTGTTTTATATTTAAATTTTATGTGAATATGTATTGTTTTAAAACACAATTATTTCGCCCATTTTTATAGGAGGCACGTCGTTATTTTCGAATTAACTCTAAGTCGTTTATTCACTAGGCAGTGAAAAAAGAAACAGTTAACCGCATGCGCATCGTCTCAAAATAGGTCTACCCATCTTTCTGATACAGATTTTTTTTACAGATACTAGTAAGCATATAGATATTTCGCTCTTTAATGGAATTTGTCATTTTTCAGCATCCACAAAGACCCCAGAAGAGACCACAGGAACGTCACCAAGCCAGGAACCTCATGCAGCTAACGCTGATTCAAGAAGACGTTCAAAGAGACGGGAACACCGACGAAAAAGTAAGGCCCAACTGGTTCTTGTTAGCGAGGAGGGTAGACACAGAATGCTGAAGAGGGCTATGGTCGCTTCTTCGCAGAACCCGAATAAGGTTAAATCGAGTACGATCGAAAAGGAACAGAAAGATTCGACAGAAATCCTACAGACACACAACGTTGTGTAGCAGAGGGTGGACTAAAGGTGGCAATCTAGACAACAGCGGAGGGGATAAAAATAAGACTGGACAAGCGGGGAAGCAGGGTTAGTTGATACTGACGGGGGCGACTTTTTCTGAACACTTCATGTAGACGGACATATATAGTTAAAGGAAATTCACTTCTGGTGCCTAGTAATACCAGACAAAGCAGAGTGATGTGTTGTATACATTTTGACGCCGGTGGGCACACCGCAAATGAAATTAGTGTGAATATATATTTTTAGTCGCAAATCTTCGACAGATATGGAGCAGCATATTAATGTCATAACGGTGCCTTAAAAAAGTCGGCGTATTTCCTTTAGATCGATAATAAGGTGAAAAAATCAAATCAATACCTTACAAATATGCTTGGCTATGCTGTGATCACGTATCTATGTTCATTTATTTCGTACGCCACTGCTTTATTTTTCCCTAAATTCTTCGTTTGGCATTACTTATTTCAGCATTTCATGCACGGTACGTGCAGTTGCTAACTTTTCACATATATAATTGAAAAATGAAAATAAATGTGCCACTAATCAATTCTGTTATATTTATATGTCATGTCATGTATGGAATAAACGGAATCTATGTAAACAATGATGTACTACGTGTGGAGAATGCTTTTGTTGATTTGTGCTGATTCATTCATTCACTAATAGTGACAGTCGCAGCACTGAAATCCCTTAACGCACAGTTTCCATTCACTTTAGTCACTGGCTTAGAGGTAAATACTATTGGGTAATGCACTATCACCCCTATTTACGCCAGAACACTAAAAGCGTCAGCGAGGGGTGATAATTAATGCATATATCGCGAGAGGGTGCCAGTGTATTATTTGATATACATGCCGAGACAAAGTACTCGCATTTCACAAAAAAAAACTAAAACCGAATTAAACGTAGGCCTATATTGCCATGGTCACATACCATTTCAAGGTATGGACATAGAGATATCATAAAACTATCCAGGATAACCCGTGAGACGGAATTTGAGCTAAATTTTTGTGAGCGTTTGTATGCATTCATGATAAATAATTAAATGAATAAATAAAGAAACAAGTGAATGTATGTGTAAGGCACTGCTGTTATAGAGTGAATATTTAACTTGTTAATATTTCCCATTGTAAACAAGCGCTAGTAAATATAACATCTTTTTCCTTTATTTTTTATCCCGTATAACTTACATTGAGGCGCTCCGTATTACAAGATGCAATATTTCACTATATATCCCATTGGAGTTTGCATTTGGGCGTTGTTAAATATATATCTTTACGGTCACATCCCTCGAACAAAAAAAGTGCGATCCAACACTTAGGAATATCAAACGATCACGACATTTTCAATCACCTGTTATTGTCCCTTAGGTGCATTTGAGGAAGCGACTGGTAGCGGTGGTTTGGGGTCACTGCTGTCATTGAAAAGAACACTGCATGATCTTTGAGGTTCATACCCTTAGGATGTTTGAACGCGTTTGTATAAATTTTGAAAATTATATCAAGTAGCAGATGACGGTGTCAGATCTGACGTGAAATACCAAACAGATGTTTTTTCTTTTGGATTTGTTTTTCAAAGCTTTAAAACTGCATTTGTAGTTTGTAATTGAGCCGACTGATATCTAGCCTGGCTAAATTGGATATCTGATATCGAGTATACCCTTCTCTCTCTTTCTCTCTCTCTCTCTCTCTCTCTCACACACACACACACACACACACACACACACATTATGTTTCTCTTGCGCGCTCTATCTTCCGATTTTATGATCGGATGTTGTTATTGCTTAAAGAATAAAAATAAAAAAACGGTACAATTTCAGTTGAAAACATAATGGCATGCCGCCTAATTTTCAAACTGCAATATTTCCGCCCCTGTAACACCGGGCTTACGACCGCTGGGAGAACGATTTTCGGCGCCCCTCACTCCCTTCAAATTTCGAGATTTCACAATAATTTATAGTCAACACCTAATTCATACATCAGTAAATATCGCAGCCTTTCATCCGGTTACATATTCGTGAGAGTGGCCCTAAGCTCGTTCTACTGGTACATGTATAAGCAGGGGGCTTCGGTTTAATATGTCCCCTTTTCCAATCGACCTGCGGATATAACACCCAGACAAAAACGTTTCATCGACTTTTGTACACGAACTACTGGTTCAAAGCTAAAATAAGCAATACAAACATATTATGCCCATGACCCTCGCTAATACATTGTTGGCAAAGGAAGATGGATCACACATAGCTATATGGTTGTTTAAGGTAAGGGGCATTGTACCCGGTGTATGAAAACGCAATGACACGTGCAAAAACCGGGCGCGACCAAAAGAGGGCGGAGTCGTAAAGCACGCTTAACGCACGATGACGCTTAATGCACGATGATGAGACTATCAAGCGTGTGTATTCTTGGCATTGTGAATCAGTAGCTGCTGTATTCATTTTTCATAGACTTGCATGTATATTTGCCTTAATGTGGTGACGTCAGAGAACGTATTTTTGAGGAAAATAGATGTCTAAAATGCGGTGAGGGCGTCCACCGGAATCATAATCGTAGGGCAAGGACAAGTGTTTATTTATTACCTACGGAGCCAACTTCTATAAGTTAAAGTACAGCCGATAGGATATTCGATTTTGACAAGCAAGGAGGTAAGTATTCCTTTATTTACCTGAGTTTTTTTTTTTTTTTTTTTTTTTTTATCGGCTGCACTTAAACAGGCACGTTGTAGCCAAGCTCCCTTCGCCCAATGGTCTGTGTCATAAAATGCCTAATAGTTTGACCTTAACCTAGACTGATCAAGTCAGATACTCTTCTACGTTAAGTCGACTTTGTGATATTGGACTTAGAGTGGATATGCACTGTAGGTACATGTATTTAAGAGTAGGACTCAATTAACCCTCAAGAGACCAAGTTATTTTAATGACTGAAATGACCAAGTGGGGTCATCTACATGTATGACCCCATTGTGCTCTGTACAGGGATCCTTATACTAAAAGGCTGTTGAGGGTTTATCACACCTAAAATACTCCCAGGATTTAAGACAAGTATTTTATAATGATCTAATGTAGTAAATGTTTGGTAATAATACTTTTAATGCATGAAATAAGCAAGCACAGAGTTTAAGAACAACATTACACCGGTATTTAGACAGTCCTTGTCAGTGTACACTTGCAGAAATATTTCTCTTTTTATTTGCCACACTAAATGAAAAAAAATACATTACAAAATTACTTTGAGTAAAAATATTTTGATTTATGTTGAGATAGCATCCTGCTAACTTCAATAAGAATAATTAGCTGACTTGCTGAGTGGGGAATACCCTAATGCTGGTAAGGAAGTCATACTACTCAGAACACTTTCAATCAACCTATATATATGTTACTACCAAATCTGTGTGTAAAACAAAATCCACACAAACAATTTGTATAATATGATATCGACAGAATTCTTTAGAATTCTGAAATACCCGAAAATTGTAACCGTAAAAATGAGAGACCCAGTCATGAGAACAAGTTACAACAAAGCTACTGAAATAAGATTCAGCGCTGCACTATTAGTAACACTTCAAGCATATCTTCACAAACCACTTATCTGTGCCTTTGTTTTGGGCACGCTGGCTGGTTACATGAAGCACATGCATGTGACATTTTCCTGTCAGTGTTGCGTGGGCAAAAAAATTGAATAAAATTTAGAAACATAATATGTAAAAACCAATGCTTCTCTTTGGGGTCATAAATGACCCCAGAAGAGTTTGTGATGTATACGCCACACTAATTGGTTGATCCCTACAAAAAGCTGTGAAAGTGTGTAGGATTAGTAGACTGACAAACTCATGCAAGGAAAGAAAATTCAAATAAAAAATAAAGAGATGGCACATTAAATCATATGGCTGGGGTCGTAAATGACCCCACTCGGTCACTTGAGGGTTAAAGGATTATCCCCTCGCCACTAGTATGTTGGTCGCATCTCGAATCACGTGGTGGTTTCTACCGAATATTTCCACCCAGACGTAAACACCCTAGATTAACCCTTATCGGGCCACTGGACATCGTGATTGGTGGTGTGGTCACCAGTGACCTCTCACGTGATTTAGATTCCCCCCAATCTTCACCATGGAGAACCAAAGGGAATATCACTTTTAGGATGCTCTACACTTTACTTACATGCGATAGGAAAAACTTCTAATTGTATCGATAGATATCTGAATTTTGAAAAAATGAGCAAGCCTATAAACCTGCGAATGAATGGTTAAATTAATGAAAAAATTAAACAGATGGATAGATGAATATAAACTAATGAATGAACTAATGAGTCAAGCAATTGGAGGGGGCAAGCAACATTCTAGGCAAAGACCGTCATCGGTTCATCTTCCTTATTTCGTATCGTTATTATCTTTTTAATATGTTTTGCTTCCCGAGTACATACCAAGCACGTCATGGCCGATCCAACCCTCGGTATCGAATTACGGCTTCCCATTCAACAGCACTCGGGTGAATTGAGCGACAAAGAACCCCGGTGAATTTTTTCAACTCCACCCAAATCCCCTTTAACCCCTTTTCATCTGATTTCTATTGATTCTTTTGTGAGGTATTTTTGTTATGGCGCGCGGTCCCTGCAGCAAATATGTCCTCAAACGATTTTGATAAAAGAGTGGGATAGAAGTGGGACAAATATATGATTAAATTCGTGCAGGGGCGGATTGAGGCCGTCTTATGGAAGACGGTCAGATTTTCATTTACATTGACGGGTATCTATTTTTTTTTTTCTTTCGGAAGACGGTCAAAAATAGAGGATGGTTCAAAAGAGAGAAAGATCATTTCAGAAAATAGCTATGGATCCGCCCCTGTTCGTGCGATCTATTTTTCTGCCACAACAACTGCACTACAGTGATTATCTAACACGATCACAGATCACTGGTTAAATAATTCATCTCAGTAACAGAGCGATATATTTAGTCACAGTTAGTACATTTTAATTATTTAGTACCATTATTTGAATTATATCGCCTTTAGTGTTGCTGAGGTTGCCCTGAGTGTCAAAGGTCACTGGAAACTCACCTCAAGTACAATATATCAGCATGTCTATTAATCTCTCTTATTCACTCTGAAATTAAGGGTACAGACTGCCTTAACAGAAATTATTTAGGGCGACATCGTCCCATAAAATAACTCAATTTAAATGTATATATTCAATTGAGATCGAGTGTAGCGGTCAGCCTCGTTCTCTGATAGAAGTCAGTGATGATCGAGACTCATAGAGGTTAGGAATATCAGCAAGGGGTATTGTGGCCTCTCCCCTCCCCCCTCCCCACTCCCCCGGCCATTTCTTACAATGATTTGCAATGATCATCCAGTAGGGGATAATTTTACCCCCATCTTCCTTCCCCGTTCCCCGCTTTCTTATAATTGGCTGCACTGGTGGCTTTTGATGGCTATAAATCTATCAGAAGAAATGCTGTTCAAATTTCTAGCATTACAATTCAATTACAGGTTCAACGTGTGTATGGCGTATAAAAGGCGCGATTACATGTGTAGATGAATGAAAGATTACCTTCGCAATAACATACAAAAAAGGCCTAATTGATTCGTACGGTTACACGCAAACATTCAACTTCGCACCACCACCTGAATAGGCCTACGAAATTGACGTTTTTTAGACGGTTCGATGCTTTAGGATTTTTTTCCTTATTTGTGTAGATAATGTGGAAATAAACATGATCAGGTTGTGACTATGTTGCTGGCACATCAGAAATACACCAGAGTGAATTCGAATGTGCTTATTCGAGCTGATGGCGTAACAGAAACATTTCGAGGTTGAAACTATAATTTCGATTTTAAACAGATCTTCCTTACCTAAACAACCATCGACGCCATTTTTGTCGTCTATTTAATCACAACAGTAAGTGCTACAAGTTGGTGCCAGTATTTTATTTAGAAAGGATTACTTTAGCTCTTATCAGTAAAGAGGCGAAATAATGCTTGTTTGATGGCACATCGTTCTAAAGGGTTCATAAATCCCAATGGCATAGGTTCGCTTTGGTAGTCAATGTGGGCTTTTTTAACGATCAAACCACCTTAACCCCAGCCGTCGACAAGATTTTACTGGATCTGAGTGTTTCTTTTTTTATTAGCCCCTCCAAAGCTAAAATAAATTGCTCTGTTTTGAAATTTAAATATTCTCATTTTTCTCAGCAGTTCCTCAATTAAATCAGCACTGATATACTACATTTACCTCTGCGTCTTCTCTGATGAAACCATCAGTTGTTTTTTTTTTCATATTGTCTAGTCCAACGTTTAGTAGTATCATAATCCATGACACAAATTATAACAAGATTGTATTCAGTGATTCATCTTTACCTTAATTTTTTCTGTACTTTATTTTTTCTGTACTTTATTTTTTTCCTACTTTTATCAGCTGAATAAAAATTTAATTTATCATATTCACATGACTAGTATGCAGTTAAAATTACACATTGCCTTATAAAAATCCGTGGTGACAAACTATAGCACTCGATTATGCGCCTGCATACATGAGCATGCCAAACCCCCAAGATGGTATTGGTCAGTTTGCATACACCGTTCCCAGGTTAAAACTACAAATACAACAAAAAATATATTTTGCTATCAAGCGTTTCTACAGAAGACCATACATCTCTCAAAGATTAGCACGAACCACTTAAAATTCGGAAAACCATTGTTGCGCCACTTAATGTCGCGCCCTACACGTGAGCACAATACAAAATTCATCCCACAGACGAGCATCAGTTCTGATATGTGATTTTTTCGGGGGGGGGGGGGGGGGGCGGGGTAGGGAGAGAAAAGGGCCAAGGATAATAAATTGTCTGGCGACGAATTCATGTGGTGAGGAGACAGTTACCTTAATATAGAAAAATATGTGTTTTTAAATTTCATTTCTTTCGTTATACTGTATTTTGTCGGGGGTTAATACACTGTAGTTGAAGATCAAATGCCTTCTCGTTCCGCCATTATTGTATTGTCTCATATATATTTTAAGAATTTTATTTCAGCTGTCATCCCTAGCCAAATACTATGGCAAAATTACATTCTGTGTGAATTGCTACACGACAAGATTGAATTACACGTTGATGTATACATAAAAGGCATGAAACCCAATGCCCTGAACTGTGACTTGGGTTTTATATTGTCTGTGTACATTCCAGCACAATTGTTGTGGAGCAGAGAGTTATTTGGGAAACTCTTTTATGAGTATTATTTACACTTACAGTGGTGTCTACTCTTGCCTTGTTGCGTTCATTGTTCATAGGAAGAACCGAAGATTTACAAAAGTACTAACACCTTTTTGTTCATTGTTAGGTGATTTTTACGGGTGTACTTAAAGACCGCCCTTTTTTTCTCCCCAGATTCAACTATCCGTGTACTAAAAGGCCGCTTCTTTTATCTTCCCAGATTAAACTATCCGTCAAATTACAGTGTACGTTTGCTTGTGACTCGTAATTTATTATGCTACTCGACTGAGATAATGTTTTTAACTCTCTCTCTTTCTCTCTCTCTCACACATTCTCTCTCTCTCTCTCTCTCTCTCTCACACACACACACACACACAAGCACACGTTCCCGCTGTTTTCAGTTGGTGTGCAGTTTTCCCTTTTTCAGTCCTTCGTCGATAAAGTGAACTCTTTAATCGAATTATGTCGGGCGTGAAAACATTTCGTAGTAAGTTATCTAACTGATGATAAAAGTGGAGTAGTATATTTGTTAAATCAAAAGCAAAAGAGATTCTCTTGCGTTAACAGATTGCTTATAGAAAGATATAGCCATTTTGGCATATTTCACCTTTTTATGTAAAACAACATCAAAACTGAAAAATTCAAAATACAGTGCCGCCGGAATCTCCCCTTACTTACCCTCCGGGTCGCTGCGGGTTGTACGGACGGCCTGGCTCGGTTACTATGGAAATAACATTGTCATCCATACGCTGTTTGGTTTCTGTTAACAATAGTTCCATACCCTGCCCGTCGGGCAATTATCGTGTCAAACTTTCTGCTAACAAAAGAGCCTAACCCTAGCTCGCTGAGATAAAGATCGAAGGTGAGCGTGGTCGCAATTAAGTGTTCGTCCAAGCGTTAATTGACCTTTAATGCGCGGTGGCTTCACTCTACTTTGATCACTCTACTCTGATACGGAGATTTTAAGTATAAGAACTTGCCAACAGTGATTTTTAAAAGTCGCTTTACCAAAAAGATTCGGTGATGACAGCAATTTTCGTGTACATTGTAGCTATGAATTGATTGCATTTACATAGAGTTTAATAAATTAATTTTTGAATTTATTAAAGATCAAATAAAACACTACTTGTACATGTAATATTTATTACGCTTCAAACTGTCTTTACTATATACATATTATTAACAAGATTGAAATTTATTTTTATAGAATGTCCTTATATTTCTATTAGGTTTGTTCATAGACGAAATGCATTTTTTTCAAAAAGACTTGTCAGTTGTTTCAGTGATAAACATTTTGTTAGCCATATCTTTAATATAGTTCAGTCTATATTTGCATATAGGATCTCTCCCATCTACACCCGTAACATTTCTGTCCATTCGTATTCGTTCATCAATCGTAAACAACCTTCCGATCAACTGAACGCAAAAGTTGCCTGGGGAACTGGCCCGTTGTCGAATTTCGAATATTTATTTATTTGACAAGGCGACGGGTGGCCGGCCGAAAGACTGATTCCTTGATTCTGTAGGACACAAAGTAGGAACTGTTTCTCTATCATTGTTTGATATGTAATTCAAAACGATAGGAATAGTTCATCTTTACGATCTAAAGCCCAAACTTAACCAAAAGCCTTCTTCATACTTAAACGCATCAAAAGAAATTAATTAAAAAAACTGGATTACAATCTCTCGGGCTAACTTCACTGGTTGGCACGTGTCATCTCACATTAATTAACCATCAGTTCAGGTTAGCTTTATTCATGCTGGGTAAACACAGTAATTAAGCCCTGACTATTACATAATCACTACTGTGTGACACGCGTCGTCTAAAATTAATGTTAACATTGCGATGACGCTCTTCAATCCAAACTAATCAATTGCACATAATTCTAAATCAACTGACACGTGTCAACAGGATTGTTTGTGTATCTGGACTTCCTAAATGGCCAATAAGTATTTTGTTTAATATGACATGTTTATGTCACTGATTTCCATGCCATCGTGTCACCTGCCAAGTGAACGGTATAAATCGACACTCAAATTTTCCAAATCATCACAATTCCAAGATGCCTCTTAGCGATTACGTGCGTCTGCGTATCATCGCCCTCCGAGAACAAGGGGTGCAAATTAAAAACATAACCGCACAAATGGAAAATGAAGGCCATACGGCCATTTGGTAAGGGGACATTCCGGCGGCACTGTACCACGATTGTGTCATTTTGTCCCCATGATGTTAACATAAGCCAGAATTGATAATAAATAACTACAGGAAAGTATATAAGCTCATGTTGATTCATAGTTTTAATAAATGAATAAGGCGACGGTCAATTCGATTATTCAAGGGTATTTAAAGCGCAATAAAATTCATCAAATCCGTTTCATGGATCAGTTCGCACCAGTATTTCATCCCTATATAGGTTCTTCAGATAAGTGTATATAAACGTCTTTCTACAATCCATATATATACGTACAAAGGCATTAACAGGTGCGAGTGCTTGAGAAATCAGTGGAACGTCCTTTCAGTCCTTTCTTCCCTTTCTTTTCTTTGCCTTTATAATCCAAAATGACTTGGGTACCTACGACATGTGTCTGATCATGAACTGGTATCTTATTCTTTGCATAGTGTATCATTTTTATAAATGGGCAATAAGATAAGGCAGGGTTGTTTCATAAAGCCTCGGTGCGTGAAATAATTATTTTTTTAAATTTCTTTTCTCACTTGGCCTGTATTGCCCTTGCATCCTGGTTTGGGAATTATCATTACAGAAAATGGCCCATTACATTTTACCTTTTTTATATTTATTTATTTATTTATTTATTTTCAAGTTGATTAATTTGTTTTGCATATTTATATTGTGAACATAAATGGCGACACGCTGCATTTCATCGAACATGAAAAACAAAACTGTTGTATGAAGAATCTGGTTTTTATTTTGGAAGCTGGGCGTTATGCCATTTGTATGAATAAACCCATTTGCACGGTTAACTTAGTTAGTCAGGCCCCAGTTTCACAACAAAAAAAAAAACCTTTAGCCAGTTCCCTGGCTTAGTTGACTAGGATTTCCATGAGACCGCTGTTACACTGCTCCTGATAGGGTAAGATGTGCCCATGTGACCATGTAACCTTGGTAATTAAGTTCTTAGCCAGGGAACCTGACTTAGGTTTTTTTAGTAACATCATTCGCTTACGCCTAGCATCGTTTTATACATATATGTATTTGTCAGAAATCGAATAAAACGGACTGTGTACATTTTCTTCTCCTTTCCTTTGTTTTCCACTACCATGCAAACGATTCTTAAGCAGCGGAGTCTGGTAGCATAACCATGCACGTGGCCAAATAGTGTATAAACGTCGTGATTTGCTAATTCTTTAAGTATGTCGTAAAGATATTTTATATTATTACTAATGTTAAACCTTGTGAGCTACTTGAATACACACAGATTTTTTAAGATCAAATACGACAATATAAGAGAATGGTGTCGTGCAAAATTCACAGGATAAGACTGCGGAAAGTGTGCTCTGAGATATCAACAAATTCGCAATTTATTTTATGTCAAGAAGCCTTATTTCATTTCCAGTTCAAACAAAGAATAGTGATAAAATCAGTTAATTAATCGTTACATGTTCAGTGCGCTAATACAATTTGTCTGGCAAAAACGCACTTTATCTTATGTCTTTTTATCCCTAGAGGAAGAAGCGCATATTTATGGAACCCAAACGACGTGTTTTCAATGCAACAATGGCAACGATGAAAGTCTCTAAAAGTCATGGGATTCTGCGTGTGCTTATCTTCTCCTTTTTATGCTCCCAAGGTATGTTTTATTGCCTATTTCTGTGTGTAAAAATTGAAAACATTTTTTCTCAAAAGCAAAAACCACAATTAGTGTTTTGGTAATTAATTAAGACGTCTTGGTCAATATAATTTTCCTTTTCCCCTCCGATAGATATCCAGGAAAAGGGAAACATCTTTTACTATCTTATTTATCAGTTACTACCATGTCTTATTGAAAAAATGTTATTTATTTATTTAATTCTAGTATCATCACAGACTTCAACTGAGACGGTTACATCAGCAACAAGTATTTCAACTGCTGCAGCAACAGTGGCTACAACTGAAACCGGAGCACCACCATTGGCTACAACAGAAACAACATCAGCGACAAGCACTTCAGCAACAGTAATATCTTCAGACAGTTCATCTCAGACACCATCTGCTCCAGAGAGTACCACTGGAACGGCAATAACATCAGTCACTTCATCTCAGACACAATCTGCTTCAGATAGTACCACTGGAACGGCGGTAGCATCAGTCAGTTCATCTCAAACACCATCTACTTCAGAGAGTACCACTGGAACGGCAGTAACATCAGTCAGTTCATCTCAGACACCATCTGCTACAGAGAGTACCTATGAAACGGCAGTGACATCAGTCAGTTCATTTCAGACACAATCTGCTACTGAGAGCAGCAGTGCAACGGCAGGCAGTTCATCCCAGTCGACATCCACCGCTGAGAGCAGCACTGCAACGGCAGCCAGTTCCTCCCAGTCAACATCCGCCGCTGACAGCAGTAGTGCAACGGCATCCATTTCCTCCCAGTCAGCATCCGCCGCTGAGAGCAGCACTGCAACGGCATCCAGTTCCTCCCAGTCAGCATCCGCCGCTGAGAGCAGCAGTGCAACGGCAGCCAGTTCCACCCAGTCAGCATCCGCCGCTGAGAGCAGCAGTGCAACGGCATCCAGTTCCTCCCAGTCATCATCCGCCGCTGAGAGCAGCAGTGCAACGGCAGCCAGTTCCTCCCAGTCAGCATCCGCCGCCGAGAGCAGCAGTGCAACGGGAGCCAGTTCCTCCCAGTCAACATCCGCCGCTGAGAGCAGCAGTGCAACGGCAGCCAGTTCCTCCCAGTCAGCATCGGCCGCCGAGAGCAGCAGTGCAACGGCAGCCAGTTCCTCCCAGTCATCATCCGCCGCTGAGAGCAGCAGTGTAACGACAGCCACTTCCTCCCAGTCAACATCCGCCGCTGACAGCAGTAGTGCAACGGCATCCATTTCCTCCCAGTCAGCATCAGCCGCTGAGAGCAGCAGTGCAACGGCAGCCAGTTCCTCCCAGTCAACATCCGCCGCCGAGAGCAGCAGTGCAACGGGAGCCAGTTCCTCCCAGTCAACATCCGCCGCTGAGAGCAGCAGTGCAACGGCAGCCAGTTCCTCCCAGTCAGCATCGGCCGCCGAGAGCAGCAGTGCAACGGCAGCCAGTTCCTCCCAGTCAGCATCGGCCGCCGAGAGCAGCAGTGCAACTGCAACCAGTTCCTCCCAGTCAGCATCCGCCGCTGAGAGCAGCAGTGCAACGGCATCCAGTTCCTCCCAGGCATCATCCTCTGCTGTGAGCAGCAGTGCAACGGCAGCCACATCCTCCCAGTCAGCACCAGCCGCTGAGAGCAGCAGTGCAACGGCAGCCAGTTCCTCCCAGTCAACATCCGCCGCCGAGAGCAGCAGTGCAACAGCAGCCAGTTCCTCCCAGTCAACATCCGCCGCTGAGAGCAGCAGTGCAACGGCAGCCAGTTCCTCTCAGTCAGCATCGGCCGCCGAGAGCAGCAGTGCAACGGCAGCCAGTTCCTCCCAGTCAGCATCGGCCGCCGAGAGCAGCAGTGCAACTGCAACCAGTTCCTCCCAGTCAGCATCCGCCGCTGAGAGCAGCAGTGCAACGGCATCCAGTTCCTCCCAGTCATCATCCTCTGCTGTGAGCAGCAGTGCAACGGCAGCCACATCCTCCCAGTCAGCATCAGCCGCTGAGAGCAGCAGTGCAACGGCATCCAGTTCCTCCCAGTCATCATCCTCTGCAGTGAGCAGCAGTGCAACGGCAGCCACATCCTCCCAGTCAGCATCAGCCGCTGAGAGCAGCAGTGCAACGGCAGCCAGTTCCTCCCAGTCAACATCCGCCGCCGAGAGCAGCAGTGCAACGGCAGCCAGTTCCTCCCAGTCAGCATCGGCCGCCGAGAGCAGCAGTGCAACTGCAACCAGTTCCTCCCAGTCAGCATCCGCCGCTGAGAGCAGCAGTGCAACGGCATCCAGTTCCTCCCAGTCATCATCATCTGCTGTGAGCAGCAGTGCAACGACAGCCAGTTCCTCCCAGTCAGCATCGGCCGCCGAGAGCAGCAGTAGAACGGCAGCCAGTTCCTCCCAGTCAACATCCGCCGCCGAGAGCAGCAGTGCAACGGGAGCCAGTTCCTCCCAGTCGACATCCGCCGCTGAGAGCAGCAGTGCAACGGCAGCCAGTTCCTCCCAGTCAGCATCGGCCGCCGAGAGCAGCAGTGCAACGGCAGCCAGTTCCTCCCAGTCAGCATCGGCCGCCGAGAGCAGCAGTGCAACTGCAACCAGTTCCTCCCAGTCAGCATCCGCCGCTGAGAGCAGCAGTGCAACGGCAGCAAGTTCCTCCCAGTCATCATCCTCTGCTGTGAGCAGCAGTGCAACGGGAGCCAGTTCCTCCCAGTCAACATCCGCCGCT
Source organism: Lingula anatina (assembly GCF_051362555.1). Lineage (NCBI taxonomy): Eukaryota > Metazoa > Brachiopoda > Lingulata > Lingulida > Lingulidae > Lingula > Lingula anatina. The sequence continues at coordinate 13,413,174 of NC_141776.1, read as the reverse complement.
GAGAGCAGCAGTGCAACGGCAGCAAGTTCCTCCCAGTCATCATCCTCTGCTGTGAGCAGCAGTGCAACGGCAGCCACATCCTCCCAGTCAGCACCAGCCGCTGAGAGCAGCAGTGCAACGGCAGCCAGTTCCTCCCAGTCAACATCCGCCGCCGAGAGCAGCAGTGCAACGGGAGCCAGTTCCTCCCAGTCAACATCCGCCGCTGAGAGCAGCAGTGCAACGGCAGCCAGTTCCTCCCAGTCAGCATCGGCCGCCGAGAGCAGCAGTGCAACGGCAGCCAGTTCCTCCCAGTCAGCATCGGCCGCCGAGAGCAGCAGTGCAACTGCAACCAGTTCCTCCCAGTCAGCATCCGCCGCTGAGAGCAGCAGTGCAACGGCATCCAGTTCCTCCCAGTCATCATCCTCTGCTGTGAGCAGCAGTGCAACGGCAGCCACATCCTCCCAGTCAGCATCAGCCGCTGAGAGCAGCAGTGCAACGGCATCCAGTTCCTCCCAGTCATCATCCTCTGCTGTGAGCAGCAGTGCAACGGCAGCCACATCCTCCCAGTCAGCATCAGCCGCTGAGAGCAGCAGTGCAACGGCATCCAGTTCCTCCCAGTCATCATCCTCTGCTGTGAGCAGCAGTGCAACGACAGCCAGTTCCTCCCAGTCAGCATCGGCCGCCGAGAGCAGCAGTGGAACGGCAGCCAGTTCCTCCCAGTCAACATCCGCCGCCGAGAGCAGCAGTGCAACGGGAGCCAGTTCCTCCCAGTCAACATCCGCCGCTGAGAGCAGCAGTGCAACGGCAGCCAGTTCCTCCCAGTCAGCATCGGCCGCCGAGAGCAGCAGTGCAACGGCAGCCAGTTCCTCCCAGTCAGCATCGGCCGCCGAGAGCAGCAGTGCAACTGCAACCAGTTCCTCCCAGTCAGCATCCGCCGCTGAGAGCAGCAGTGCAACGGCAGCAAGTTCCTCCCAGTCATCATCCTCTGCTGTGAGCAGCAGTGCAACGGCAGCCAGTTCCTCCCAGTCAGCATCGGCCGCCGAGAGCAGCAGTGCAACGGCAGCCAGTTCCTCCCAGTCAACATCAGCCGCCGAGAGCAGCAGTGCAATGGCAACCAGTTCCCCCCAGTCATCATCGTCTGCTGTGAGCAGCAGTGGAACGGCAGCCAGTTCCTCCCAGTCAGCATCCGCCGCCGAGAGCAGCACTGCAACGGCAGCCAGTTCCTCCCAGTCAGCATCGGCAACCGAGAGCAGCAGTGCAACGGCAGCCAGTTCCTCCCAGTCAGCATCGGCCGCCGAGAGCAGCAGTGGAACGGCAGCCAGTTCCTCCCAGTCAGCATCGGCCGCCGAGAGCAGCAGTGAAACGGCAACCAGTTCCTCCCAGTCAACATCCGCCGCTGACAGCAGCAGTGCAACGGCAGCCAGTTCCTCCCAGTCAGCATCCGCCGCTGAGAGCAGCAGTGCAACGGCAGCCAGTTCCTCCCAGTCAGCATCAGCCCCTGAGAGCAGCAGTGCTACGGCATCCAGTTCCTCCCAGTCAGCATCGGCCGCTGACAGCAGCAGTGTAACGGCAGCCAGTTCCTCCCAGTCAGCATCAGCCGCTGAGAGCAGCAGTGCAACGGCAGCCAGTTCCTCCCAGTCAACATCCGCCGCCGAGAGCAGCAGTGCAACGGGAGCCAGTTCCTCCCAGTCAACATCCGCCGCTGAGAGCAGCAGTGCAACGGCAGCCAGTTCCTCCCAGTCAGCATCGGCCGCCGAGAGCAGCAGTGCAACGGCAGCCAGTTCCTCCCAGTCAGCATCGGCCGCCGAGAGCAGCAGTGCAACGGCAACCAGTTCCTCCCAGTCAGCATCCGCCGCTGAGAGCAGCAGTGCAACGGCAGCAAGTTCCTCCCAGTCATCATCCTCTGCTGTGAGCAGCAGTGCAACGGCAGCCAGTTCCTCCCAGTCAGCATCGGCCGCCGAGAGCAGCAGTGCAACGGCAACCAGTTCCTCCCAGTCAACATCGGCCGCCGAGAGCAGCAGTGCAACGGCAACCAGTTCCTCCCAGTCAACATCCGCCGCTGACAGCAGCAGTGCAACGGCAGCCAGTTCCTCCCAGTCAGCATTGGCCGCCGAGAGCAGCAGTGCAACGGCAGCCAGTTCCTCCCAGTCAGCATCCGCCGCTGAGAGCAGCACTGCAACGGCAGCCAGTTCCTCCCAGTCAGCATCAGCCACCGAGAGCAGCAGTGCAACGGCAGCCAGTTCCTCCCAGTCAACATCTTCCTCCGAGAGCAGCAGTGCAACGGCAGCCAGTTCCTCCCAGTCAGCATCCGCCGCTGAGAGCAGCAGTGCGACGGCAGCCAGTTCCTCCCAGTCAGCATCGGCCGCTGACAGCAGCAGTGCAACGGCAGCCAGTTCCTCCCAGTCAGCATCCTCTGCTGTGAGCAGCAGTTCAACGGCAGCCAGTTCCTCCCAGTCAGCATCGGCCGCTGACAGCAGCAGTTCAACGGCAGCCAGTTCCTCCCAGTCAGCATCGGCCGCTGAGAGCAGCAGTGCAACGGCAGCCAGTTCCCCGCAGTCAGCATCCGCCGCTGAGAGCAGCAGTGCAGCGGCAACCAGTTCACCCCAGTCAGCATCTGCCACTGAGAGCAGCAGTGCAACCGCAGCCAGTTCCTCCCAGTCAGCAACGCTGTTGAGAGCTGCTGAGAGCAGCAGTGCAACGGCAGCCAGTTCCTCCCAGTCAGCATCCGCCGCTGAGAGCAGCAGTGCAGCGGCAACTAGTTCATCCCAGTCAGCATCCGCCGCTGAGAGCAGCAGTGCAACAGCAGCAACAGCAGGCAGTTCATCTCAATCACCATCTGTTACTGACAGCAGCAGTGCAACAGCAGGCAGTTCATCTCAGTCAATATCTACCACTGAGAGCAACACTGTAACAGCAGGCAGTACATATCAGACAACATCTGCTACTGAGAGAAGCAGTGCAACAGCAGACAGTTCATCTCAGTCACCATCTGCTACTGAGAGCAGCAGAGCAACAGCAGCAACAGCAGCCAGCTCATCTCAGGCAGCCTCTGCTACTGAGAGCAGCAGTGCCACTGCAGCAACAGTAGGCAGTTCATCTCAATCAGCATCTGCCGTTGAGAGCAGCAGTGCAACAGCAGGCAGTTCATCTCAGTCTGCATCTGCCGCTGAGAGCAGCAGTGCAACAGCAGGCAGTTCATCTCAGTCAGCATCTGCTACTGAGAGCAGCAGTGCAACAGCAGGCAGTTTATCTCAGTCAACATCTGCTTCTGAGAGCAGCAGTGCAACAGCAGGCAGTTCTCAGTCAGCATCTGCCACTGAGAGCAGCACTGCAACAGCAGGCAGTTCATCTCAGTCACCAACTGTTACTGAGAGCAGCAGTGCAACAGCAGGCATTTCATCTCAGTCAGCATCTGCCGCTGAGAGCAGCAGTGCAACAGTAGGCAGCTCATCTCAGTCATCATCTGTCACTGAGAGCAGCAGTGCAACAGCAGCAACAACAGACAGTTCATCTCAGTCACCATCTGCTACTGAGAGTGCATCTGCAACAGCAGCAACAGCAGAAAGTTCATCTCAGTCACCATCTGCTACTGAGAATGTCACTGCAACAACAGTATCAACAGCAGACAGTTCATCTCAGCCACCATCTGCCACTCAGAGTGCCGCTGCAACAGTTTCAGCAATAGATAGTTCATCTCAGTCACCATCTGCCACTCAGAGTGCCACTACAACAGTTTCAGCAATAGATAGTTCATCTCAGTCATCATCTGCAAGTGAGAGTGCCTCTGCAACAGCATCAGCAACAGACAGTTCACCATCTGCTACTGAGAGTGCCTCTGTAACAACATCAGCAACAGACAGTTCAACTCAGTCATCGACTGCAGCAGAAAGCACAACTGCAACAGTCTCAACAACAGATAGTTCATCTCAGTCACCAACTGCCACAGAGACAACAACTGCAACAGCAGCAACACCAGATAGTTCATCTCAATCACCAACTGCCGCAGAGACTACAACTGCAACAGCAGCAGCACCAGATAGTTCATCTCAATCACCAACTGCCGCAGAGACTACAACTGCAACAGCAGCAGCACCAGATAGTTCATCTCAGTCACCAACTGCCGCAGAGACTACAACTGCAACAGCAGCAGCACCAGATAGTTCATCTCAGCCACCAACTTCTGCCATCAGCAGTACGATTTCACCTTCTGCAACTTCATCTCAAACCACTTCGGCAACTACCGAAACACCTTCATTGACTTCCACAACGACTGCAACTCTGGCTTCCACCGCAGAAACTTCCTCTGTCACAGAAACCAGTTCGTCATCGTCCGTGGCCGTTTCTTCCTCGGTAACCAACGGCGCCACAGACTGCACCAACGATGCAGGATGTAGGAATAGAGGGCGCTGTGTCAGTGGAAGGTGTAACTGTAGCTCAGGCGCTAGTTGGGCTTTTACAGGGGCAAACTGCCAGCAAGGTGAGCCATTTGTGTCTTATTCGATCATGTTACTACTTTTTGTCTCATTTTATCAAGTAACTATTAGTTAGGTGTATTGTGCAGATAAGTTCGACAACTATAACGATACGTTTCTATGAATAGAAGGGTGGACTTGTGGCTTTACATTAATCTTTTTTTCTGTGAAATAAGTCTTTTACTTTTATTTGACTGGATAATCAATTAAAATTTATTTTAGTTGGCTAAAATATCTAAGCGTTTAAATGCATCATTTAATCTTAATAGTTTACGTTCCCCTCTTCCCAATACAAAAAATATAGCATCAAAGCGATGTCATATTGAGGTTTCAATTTTTTTTTCAAACGCAAGTACTAAAGCATCCAATATATTCGTAATAAAATAATGATTTATTTGCACCCACAGTGGTACGGGGGAATAGGATGTACCCTTACGGTTCTTCACACGGCGATTCTTTCCTCACTGGGGACGACCGGGTCACTTCTTTCCAGATCCCAATATATGTCATCATGGGGACGTCAAAGAAATCCAGGATCTATGTGAGTGAATACTGGCTTTAGTAGCCGCACGTGCCAGTTGAACATTTTAAAAGAGCCCCTTATATTATTATTATTATTATTATTATTATTATGATGATGATATTGAATTTGTTGTCATACTAAAAATTTATACTTACCATTGCTTCTTTAATTATTATTTTCATTAACTGAAACCAGCACTTTTATAGGTAACAACCAATGGGTACGTCTCCCTGGGGCAGATATACCTAAGCTACAGAAGCGCCGCCTGCAGCCGTCTTTTGAATAATGTACGAACCGCCATTATTGCGCCATACTGGATGGACCTGGATGGTTGCACCGTGTACACGGGGATATACGATTACTACAGGGACTACAACAACAATACTGCTGGGTCGTACGTGCTTCAGAGGGGCAGGGAGGATGTTCAGAACTTTGCCAGCAGTGATGTGTTTAACGCTACCATGGCGACGGTGGTCACGTGGGAAGGTTGTCGTCCATTTTCCTCCTTTGGATCAAACGAGGTATTTTGCTTAGTTTATGTAAAGAATCTATCATTCTATTTTATTATATATGTCTGCCTTCCTTGTTGTCTTATGTTGATTTAAATGTTAATTTATATATCCATACATACAATAGCTATGACGCCAAGAAATTTTCTGAAAATTAAAAAAGAACTTAGGTTTACTATTATATTATATTATATTATATTATATTATATTATATTATATTATATTATATTTGATTCAAATTGTAATCCTAATGTAGGAGGCCACTTTCCAAGCTGTTATTCTTTCCGATGGCGTACAGTCGTATGTAATATTCAACTATAAAGACAACGGTATCAGTATAGCGGCTACTACCATAGAGAAGAAGGCAGCCCTTACTGTAACAGATGGAAATAATTATTGCAAAACGGGGATTTTCTCAACGCAGGAAACAATGGGGAGCATTGATAAGTTGGTGGGCAATTCAGGTGAATTAATTAACCACTAGGTTGGCGCACATTAGTAGCATGTAAACTGAGCTACTGGTAGCGCCGCAAGGTTTCCATGTCAGCTCATAGATCCCAGAGCTCGGGATCATTATTATAATAGAAAGTGTTTTAAACGATTAACTAACAATGAGGAAGAAACAACCTTGTAGACCTCATTTACCTGGAAATGTCACATTTGTATGGGTTCCAGCCTAACAGGCACCTGCAGTGCATATTTTGGATTTTCTGTAGCTCGATACTACTGACTGAGCACTTAATTCTTATTACAACCTTATTTCTTAACGGTCCAAATTTTGAAAATATCGATTTATAAAATGTGACTCATTATTATTATTTTATTTATTTTTTATTTATTTATTTGCACTTACCGTTGTAGAAAAAGACGGTTGCCGGGTTATAGCGTCATGAAGTCGTGTCGTTATGACGCTGCACAATGCAAGAAGATGGCCTGGCGGTCTCAACATTAGTTATAAAACCGAGATAACATTTGCTCTACGTAACTTTCTTCCAGGTGAGATAGGCGTTTGGTTCTACCAACTCTACACCAATCCTGCTGATATCCCGAATTACGACCAGAAGTGTCGAGACTGGGCAGCCCCACAGAGTCTGTTCCAGATAGCAGTTTTCAGGGCGGTCGCCTTTCCCTGCCCTTGCTCTTTGTTCCAGGCTTGGAGGGACTTCACATTCGCCAGAACGCGGAGAACAGGGAGCGGTGAGTGACTAAAACCCTCTTTACACTGGACAGCGTCTTTTTTGTGTCTTTTGTGCGACCATGAAACTGGCATCGCTGTGGTTGTAGGAAGGAGGCCCAAGCATCGTTTTGGTTGCAGAGTGAATGCTTAATGACCGGCCAATTGTCGGCACGTAAAGTATTGTTTTATTTTTACTGTCAAATGGAGTCGTGCTGCAGTACACAGAAATGACGCCGTCCAATGTAAAGGGGGTTTTACAAAGTTTATGCAAAGCTGAGCGATATTCGACCGCTGTGAAGTACGTTACTACAACCCACAGCACAGGGTGCACTCTAATGGCTGGTCCCGGAGGGGGGATCAAAGTTGGCACGTGCTTCTCAATAAAAGACACAAGGCCCCCCTCCCCCCCCCCCCCCCCCCCCCCCCTTTTTCAAAGAGAGGAAAGAAAAGTAAAGCGATTCACACGTAGAAAATAAAACCCAATTGAATTTTTTTTCATTTTCGTGTATATATATATACTTTATATATATGATTTCTAGTATCCCTCTGGCCCAATAATCATCCTTACACTTTTCTATATAGAATACAGTGGCGTGGTCTGCTTCACAGCAAGATGGGAGGCCTTGGTGTTTGGCAAGTTAATCGGCCAGGTGAGCCAAATAGACGATGTTTTTAACTTGTCACTTTTTATTATTTTTAACATTATTATTTTTTAAAGGTCTAATGTTCACGTTGTCGACACATATCGATGACGCGTAGCCAAGCTGGCCTCTTTGTCCACTATATCATATAAATCATTTCTTCTTATTATTATTATTATTATTTACATTATTATTGTTGTTGTTGTTGTAGTAGTAGTAGTAGTAGTAGTAGTAGTAGTAGTAGAAGGGCCTAGTATAAGGTTTATTTTCTATAGGAATGTTTGGGGAAGGTGTGCAGTTCTTATCCCGCCTCTCCCCAGCTTTTCCATTAGATTAGAACCCATTGTGTACCTTGCTTTCTATAACTCTCTGAACGTTTTTCACTCCAGGAATGCTGCTACAGCAGGACCAACTTTGCCCTGATCACTGAAGCTAACTCAATAGCAACGGGCTCGCTGCAAGTGAATCACGAGAGATTTTTGCCTACGAATTATCTAGCACAAGACTTCAACCCGAAGCTGGACTGTTGCCTTCGTTCCGACAACTGTGAAACATACTTCACTTACAGACCAAATAATGATTGTCGAAATTATATTCCACCCAGATTTAGTGAGTATCATAGACTGACGATGGATTAATAATTCTCAAAATACGTGCATTATATTGTAATACAGCTTTATGGGTAAATGCCCAAATTCTAAAATAGATATACAATATATCTCATTAAGTGTGCAACTTATAAATTCTTAATTTTTAATTTTGATTTTTTATCTTTTTTTCAAAATTTAAATTTGTATTTGTCGTACTTGTAGCCTCATTTGTTCCAAATATTTTAGTCCATTATTCATTACTCATTATTTTTTATTGTTTTTGTGTTCCAAACACATCTTAATTTACTTTTCATGATTATGAAATAGCAAATCAAGCAATGTGTTTATGACTGACAAGATGAATAATATAGTTTAAGCGGCCTATTTTATTAATGTTGAGAAATGATATATTTCAGCCTTTTTCTTCGGTGACCCGCATTTTAAGACATTGGATGGCCTACAATACACATTCAACGGGCGAGGGGAGTACTGTTTAGTGGATATGGCTAATAAGACGTTCCTTCTGCAGGTGAGGCGACGGAATGTACCGATATGTTTTGCTGAATTTTTTATATTTTGTATTCTCTGAAATATAAAACGAAAATGTAAAAAAAAAATGATAAAAGGTTATGATAATGAATTTATTTGTTTATTTATAATTCATTTGGGGAATTAATGTAATTGGGACGGATTGTAATGTCCAAGTGACTTTGATAATGATAGCGGTTTTTTGTTACAATTTAGGGGAAAAAGTAAAGAATCTGAAATAACAAACACTGGGTTACGAATACTTAATGATATTTTAACATGACCGTCTTCGCTTTAGACTCGTCTTGAGCAAGCTATTCCCAAAGGCGGCGGATTAGCCAACGCGACCATTTTCAGCGCATTTGTAGCAAAGGACATTAATTCGGACAAACTTCAGGTTCAATTGACCGAGGACAGGCAAGGTAAAATTAATCTTTTAAAGAGTTGCAACGGTCTTACTCACTTCTTGGTTAGTATTTTTATCGCTGTTCTCAAGTTTATTTGCTTTTTTTTTCTAATAATAAATGAACCAAGTTTTAACAACCTCTGATTGAAAATAAAATTCTATCCATTTGGTCTCTATTGCCTGCCAGGTTTTCATTTCATAACTGCGTTTCACTTCATTTTAGATATGAAAAGTTTATTTTATTTTATTTTATTTTATTTTATTTTATTTTATTTATTCATTTTCAGATATGGAAATATATGTGGGAACCACTCTGGTATCACCAACACTACTATCCAGTGGCAGCGCGGAGTACAACAACTTGGATCTCCTCTACAGCGCCGAGCAGAAAACTTTAACTGCCATATTTGCTTCACGTAAGGTTCAAATTTTTTCGGAAATCATTTAAATATCTCATTATTAAAATGGTATAATTAAAAAATGATTTTTTTTTTTAATTTTCAAACGTGAAAGTTGAAAATACGTCGCTAATTAGATTGCAATTAGTGTGCTTTGTGTAAATGAATTTACATTGTTTTCTGGCGAGTCTACGGGCACGTGTTTATTATTATTTTTGTATGCCATCACCCATTTAGATAAATATTTTATTTTCTCTGCACTACCGGTGCATCTCTTTCAAAGGGAAGCAATATCGGAAACCAGAGAATACGATCATAGATAGAAAAAAATACGAGAGCATTGCAAATATGGAGATTATACACTGCTAATAAGACGTGCAATTTTCTGTATAGAACGGGTCTACATAGTGTGATTAGGGTTTTGGCATTCTGTAAATGGATATTCCGTTATAAAGCCACTTTTCCATTTCCAGAGGTGACGCTGAATATTACCCTGGGGGTGAACCTGCTGATGTTCTCCGTTAACGTCCCCGAGAGCCGGGCCAGTCAACTAAAGTGCCTCATGGGCAATTACGACGGCAACACCGAAGACGATCTCACTGCCAGAAACGGCACAGTTTTACCGTCGAACTCAACTGACGAACAGATATATTACAATTTTGGAGAAACTTGTAAGTAATAACAGAGCACTTTACTGTACAATATATAAATAATTGCACTGTCACTTTTATTTTAATTTGATTTTTGTACTGATTATCCAGATATGACCCAAGAAGTCTTAGCATTTTGATTATATCACTCCATACATTTACACTGCTATTTTTTAAGTAATGAAAATATAAAATGTTTAAATGCCTCGATTGCCAAAACATAAGAGGTGTTCATTTAATAAGTATCTACCATGCTCTTATTTTTGATTGGCTTTTAATTGTGTAAATACTCAATATTTTGCCTGTTTTCTCCATTGTCTTAATGTCGTTCCCACAGGGCGTCTAACTGAAGCTGAGAGCATGTTCGACTACCGTCCGGGTTATTCCGCCGCCAATTACACGGATCCTTCCTTCCTGCCCGTGTTCACGGAGAATCTCGAAGCAACATACGGGACTGAAAAATACAGCAGTGCCGTTGCCTTGTGTGATAACCTTAAGGCCTGTGTATACGACTTCTTGATAACAGGCGACGGAAGTTTGGCCAATGAAACCAGGGACTTTGATGTTAACGCTGAGAAGATTAAGCTTGAAATAGGTATTGGTGATAGTTTTTAATATTTTGTATATTGCAGGATCTCTCGCTGAATGCAAGCAATTAATTTATTTACACGCCTCCTCTTATTTCCATCATTCTCGCGTAATCATGCGTTTCTGTTTTCTACCCAACGCAACGAAGAGGCGTGTAAATCTAATTGCATTCAGCGAGAGTCCCTGCAGAGTTTGATCAATCTATACACACTGGACAATAGAAGTGTCACCCCTACTGAACCAATACTTTGGGGGAGATAAATGACTGTGGAATGATATGCTCCTGGTATCATGCGTTTCTGTTTTCTACCCAACGCAACGAAGAGGCGTGTAAATCTAATTGCATTCAGCGAGAGTCCCTGCAGAGTTTGATCAATCTATACACACTGGACAATAGAAGTGTCACCCCTACTGAACCAATACTTTGGGGGAGATAAATGACTGTGGAATGATATGCTCCTGGTATCATTTTATTAACATCAAATTTCACAAAAAGACCAACAATACAACCCCATTGTACAGCGGTAGTTCATTAGTCACATTTTAAGTAGACCGGGCATTATAACTTTGATTATAACTTTGATTTTTTTTTCGTCACCGATATGATTAGATTAGTTTATTTGTATGAATAACACAGATACTGTTGTTTATGAGAGGCATTGAAAGAAGTCATCAAAGATTGAAGTAATCCTGAATACTAACCAGTGATGGGGTGTTTTGTTAAATCTTTAGAATCTTTAGAATTATGGAACAAACTGCTTTTTTTCACATACATGTACATACAGCGGTGTATTAAAACAGTTTATGGTATCACGCCACTCCGATGATGTTGCTTGTACTAAAAACAAGGAAAATATAATGTATGATCGAATTCATATTTTAAATTTTTAGAAAACCGCAGTCCAAATATCACAAGCAATCCTAGGTCGCCGATTAGAATAACTGTAAACGTGGAAGAGAATTTTGAACTAGAGTTCATGGACCCGGATAATGACACCATCACAGCTAGTTTGGCTTACAACAGGAGTTACACGGAAATCAAAAACGTCACGGCTAACAAGTTGATATTCGCGGTGAATGCCACGTCTGTGACCGTGAGTGGGCCTGTAGGGTAAGTGCACCTCATGTCCGGCGCACATGGTTGTTCCAAGCTGAGCTGACTGACAAGACTGGTGGCTCAGCTTGCATGGATTGTGTGCGCTGGATTATGCGTGAAGTCTCATATCACAATCTTACATCATACACGCCCATGAACGAAGTGTTAATTCTAAGTCTAGAAGATTCATTTTCCACCTTATTTTTAGAATGCATCTAGTTTTAGGTTGACTTTAATTGTACCACCAGCGTAGGCGCTGGCGGTACCCATGGTTTTAGTCCCAACCCGTATGTTCCGCCGGCTCCGCCAACACCTGCGGCTCCGCCGCCAAGTCACCGTTACCGCTTCTCCTCCTAGACGGTAAGGGCCCCTGTACCCATCTCTTGGATTTAGGTCACCTATAATCTCAACTCGTTCCACGTAAAATTTGGGCTTTGTCGGTATTGGGGTCTAGGTGTGGCACTCATTGCAATGCACCCTTGTCTAAAAATGGCAAAATTAAATGCTAATTATCTACCCTACGGAAGGAGTTATGGGAAAAATTTCTACAGACAGCTTTCCAAAAGTCATATGTGTAGATTTCAAATATGCCCTTGGATTTGACCTTTGACCTTTATTTCAAGGTCAAACGGGCCAAAATTTTCAAAAAAATGAATTTTTTTACGAAAAAAAATTTTTTGCCCTGTTATTCAGATACCACACAGACTTAACCAATAATATTATTGGAAATTGTAACCCTTCGGGTCATCTTTCATCTCCGTGAATTTGGGGTCAATCGGTGCATTTTCACGGGAGTAGCGGCCATAAAGTACCGAAACTGAAAACTGTCTCTAATTCGGGAACCGTTAATGCTAGAGACCCATTCTTTTTTGCATTTTGTAGAGCATGTAAAGCCCAACACTGATAGTGGTCTCCGTTTTTTTTGTATTTCATACGGTTTTCAAGTTACGCTGTATCAAAAAGTACATATTGGTGGTGAAAGCAAAATGTGCAGTACGGTAATGGATAATAAATTTTGAACTCTGGAAAAATAATACATAAGGCTTGGCAAAGCAGACAACTTGTGGTCAAAAATGACATTATTTCATCAAATTTGAACTTCTGGAAATTCAGAGCACCTCCTATTTTAAGAATTTTGACCAAAATGATGTTTTCTTTATTTTAATTAATCTTTTCTGTAGGAAATTTATGGCACATTATGGTAACTCCAAAATAATAACATTTAGTCCCTTATATCTCCAAAACTGGCAGAGATAGGTCCATAGTTACTATTGAAGTTGAATAGGAAGTCACATACTGGCAATGTAAATGTGACCTTGAAATTGACCTTTGACCTACTTTTCACCATGAACTGAACTTTGCAAATTTTGCTTCCCTTTTATCTCCAAAACTGGCAGAGATATGTCCATAGTTACTATTGAAGTTGAATGGGAAGTCATATACTGGCAATCTAAATGTGACCTTAAAATTGACCTTTGACCTACTTTTCACCATGAACTGAACTTTGCAAATTTTGCTTCCCTTATATCTCCAAAACTGGCAGAGATAGGTCCATAGTTTTTATTGAACTTGAATGGGAAGTCATATACTGGCAATCTAAATGTGACCTTAAAATTGACCTTTGACCTATTTTTCACCATGAACTGAACTTTGGCAAATTTTGCTTCCCTTATATCTCCAAAACTGGCAGAGATAGGTCCATAGTTTTTATTGAACTTGAATAGGAAGTCATATACTGGCAATCTAAATGTGAACTTAAAATTGACCTTTGACCTACTTTTCACCATGAACTGAACCTTACAAATTTTGCTTCCCTTTTATCTCCAAAACTGGCAGAGATAGGTCCATAGTTACTATTGAACTTGAATAGGAAGTCATATACTGGCAATCTAAATGTGACCTTAAAATTGACCTTTGACCTACTTTTCACCATGAACTGAACTTTGCAAATTTTGCTTCCCTTATATCTCCAAAACTGGCAGAGATAGGTCCATAGTTACTATTGAAGTTGAATGGGAAGTCATATACTGGCAGTCTTAATATGACCGTAAAATTGACCTTTGACCTACTTTTCACTATGAACTGAACTTTGCAAATTTTGCTTCCCTTTTATCTCTAAAGTTACACTGTATCAAAAAATACATATTGGTGGTGAAAGCAAAATGTGCAGTACGGTAATGGATAATAAATTTTGAACTCCGGAAAAATAATACATAAGGCTTGGCAAAGCAGACAACTTGTGGTCAAAAATGACATTATTTCATCAAATTTGAACTTCTGGAACTTCAGAGCACCTCCTATTTTAAGAATTTTGACCAAAATGATGTTTTCTTTATTTTAATTAATCTTTTCTGTAGGAAATTTATGGCACATTATGGTAACTCCAAAATTATAACATTTATTCCCTTTTATCTGCAAAACTGGCAGAGATAGGTCCATAGATACTATTGAACTTGAATAGAAAGTCATATACTGGCAATCTTACTGTGACCTTGAAATTGATATTTGACCTATTTTTCACCATGAACTGAACTTTGCAAATTTTGCTTCCCTTTTATCTCCAAAACTGGCAGAGATAGGTCCATAGTTACTACTGAACTTGAATAGGAAGTCAAATACTGGCAATCTTACTGTGACCTTGAAATTGACCTTTGACCTACTTTTCACCATGAACTGAATTTTGCAAATTTTGCTTAACTTTTATCTCTAAAACTGGCAGAGATAGGTCCATAGTTACTATTGAACTTGAATAGGAAGTCATATACTGGCAATCTAAGTGTGACCTTGAAATTGACCTTTGATCTACTTATTATCTTGAACTGAACTCTGCTAATTTCTTTCTCTTTTAACTCCAAACCTGGCAGAGATAGGTCCATAGTTACTATTGAACTTGAATAGGAAGTCATATACTGGCAATTTACTGTGACCTTGAAAATGACCTTTCACCTACCTTACGATGAACTTAAATTTGATTGTACCATTTTTAGTTTCATATATTTTTTGCATATATTGAAAATTCTTGTTGATTGCATGTTTACAGTTTGTCAAGCACAAGACTGGTGACTGTGTCCCTTATTTTGTGTATGTGGGGGTCTATACGAATGCGCTTGCTCCAGCTGGTGGTACAATATTCGGAGGCCGTATCGCCTCTCTGATCCTCTAGTTCGCTATGAAAAAAGTTCAGTGTTGAAAGTTTTCTATTTTTTAAAAACATTGGTGTTTCCATTTTTTGCATTGACTCTCTGCGTCCGTTTCCATTACGTGCACTGCTTGCATTAGTTATCACATAGAACCATTCTAAATAGTATATATCGTGTTATATTACTTTAATGAAGGGTTCAGTTAACAGATGGCAGGGGAGGATCCACCACTTGGACCCCAACGGTTGACCTTTGTTCCGGTTGCAGTGGCCAAGGTTCGTGTAACTTCGACCAACTCCGTGACGGCCAAAATGTCGACAGCTCCATCCGTTTGGTTAACTGCAATTGTTCAGTGGGCTACACAGGTGTGTTTTATGTGGTACTTTTTTTTCTAAATACACCTTTGCCTTTATCCGTTCCTTCGTACTTTCTTCACTCAGTTAGATTACCTCGGCAGATTCCACGGATAATAAGGCATACCCGAGAAATAATCATATTCGTCTTTGTGGCATGTTTTGAAATGCTTAGAAATTGGGTAAAAGTTGTATTAAGACTTAATTTGGTCAATTTAATATCAATACCCAATCTAATTTACATAGAAATGATTTATTTTTACCTTATAACACAGCATTAGGTTACCTGTATGTGCTGTGTTCTACTATGATAACACAAAATTAAACAGCATTATAACTGGTACAAGCTTTTACAATAACAGCACTGGTAAAAAAATAATCAAGAATACATAACTTTGTGTCATTACATTTTAGGCGTGGACTGCGAGTCAGAAATTGACGGCTGCGCAGACAACCCATGCCCTCCAACCGGAAATTGCACTGACCTGACCCCTAGCGAGGAGGAGACGCAGGGAGTGTCTTTTAGATGCCTCTGTCCATCCGGGTATTTCATACTCGGGTTGAAATGCATAGGTATTTGCATGATAACCCCACGGACACAACTGTTTGTGATAAGACGACAAAAGAGATTCTTACTGCACGTTTTCGATCAGAAATTTACATAGTCACATTGAAAATTTAGGCTTATTGCTCAGTATTTATGTTAATGTAGGCATCTTTTTGCGTATGTTCATGTACATGTATACAGATTAATTCTGTACACAGTGTATCAATTAAAGTGTTTCTTGCCACTGAGTTGTTACAACGTTCACGTTAGTTGTAGGCCTCATTGTTTTTTCTTCAAAATTTATTGCAATTATAATGCGATTAAAATTTAATGCTGCTATCAAGTTCAACATGCGTAATGTATCTTTATCTGAGTGCAAAGTAGCCTACATTTCACTGTATGTATATATCATAATTATATGCTTTTTATAAAGCAAATCATTCTTTTTACACTATTGAAGTTGAAATGAGAGAAAAAGAATTCTGATATTGCGTTTTGTTTTTCTTGCAATTCCCCAGACATTGACGAGTGTTCTAACGCGACACTGAACACGTGTAACACGTCCATTTCAACGTGCGTTAACATAGATGGCGACTACACGTGCACCTGTCATTCTGGATTCAGAAATACGGATGCTAAAACGTGCGTCGGTAAGTAGGTCTTCCTCTTGTTTTTATCCATTTCTTCTTCATTTCCTACTCAGTTATTATTGTTTGTCTTTAAAATATGTCTTGTTTATTTATTTGTTTATTTATGTACTTATTTATTTTTACTTTGCTTATTTTGTGAGTTGGTGAGTTTAGATAGGTTGTAAACATATATGGCATTCGGAAACTATATTAATAAGTATATTATGATCAACTTGTTTGGGGCACCTTTAAATATTCTATCATGTTTGACTCTCTTTCTTTCTCTTTCTCTCTCTCTCTCTCTCTCTCTCTCACACACACACACACACACACACACACACACACACACACACCAATATGCCATGGACATTTTCCCTGAAATATGAATACCTCTATGTTGTCGGTATTTTCTTTTCATACCATACCGGGAAGTGTCTTCTTCCATGCACGTCTGTGTGTGTTTCTTGCAGATACAGACGAGTGTACCGCCCGTACTGACGGTTGCCAACAGATCTGCACCAATACGATTGGAAGCTTTACCTGTTCTTGCCAGACTGGGTACACTCTAGATGCAGACGGGAAAAACTGCACTGCTACAGGTATGCTGAGTTGTTCTACGTTCATAATATTCAAATCTTCTTAAGACAACGTAAGACAACGTATTGTGCGAACGCCATAGGGGTCATCCAAGATAGCATTTGACGAGACTATCGCCACTGTGGTTAGTTAAACGAGATAAAAAAAGGTGCAAGAAGCCGCGTGAGGTGGGATTAACTAATAATAATACACTGATAGCGACTCTGTGTGGTGCTTATTACTGGTACAAACATGCTGATACAGTTAAGAGTTAATAGTTATAACGTGCGATTATATTAACCATGAATGTACACTAAAACTGTATTTAATGAGAACATCTCATTCACAGGTATTCCCCCTTCCCCCGTCACATTGCACCATATTGTTATTTTAATTATCTACCCTTTGGTTTTTAGACATTGCTGTATGTGCGGGTCATCCTTGTGTCTCCCCTGCGACTTGTTACAATAACAACGGGTCACCTGGTTGTTTCTGTCCACCTGGATACGACTTGCTGGCGGATAGTGTGACTTGTAACGGTAGGTCGTACAAACCTTCACGTCTTATTGGTTCGATACAGTAGACTGTGCATGAGGCGGGCAGCTCTGGTACCGGAAGATTTGTCCACGTTACTTGAATATTCAAGTAATATTAAGCAGTGATCATATGAATTTAAACTTATGACAAAGACGAAAAACCGCTCCGTATTACTGAAAAACATCGAACCCATTGCACACTAAAATACAGGTTGGAATAGAGTGCGAATTGTATAGTGTATGAGCAATCGAAATATAATTACGATTTAAAATCCAGTTGAATCATAATTGCCCTTTGGATTTATCTTAGAAATGGTTCAGTCAACCTTTAATCCGACAGCTATTTTTATATATGAAATCGGTGATGTAGTATTTGACCTATGTGGGACATTACTTACAGATATTGACGAGTGTAGTGGCAGTAATTTGTGCAGCGCAAACAGCACGTGTCAGAACACACTTGGAGGATACGAGTGCGCATGTGCAGTAGGATTTAAGCGTGAGAGTGACATGCGCACATGTACTGGTATGTATATGCATATGTATACACGCACTGGTTTTTTTTTCTGAATCATTCTGTGACCGACCGTCTGTCTAACTGACTGACTGACTGACCGATTGATTGGCTGGGTGACTGGTTGTTGACTACATGCTCAATCTCTACTCTGGTTTAATATCGTTGTGCAAAGCCCCCGTAACATAAAAACGGAACTCTTTTCGGATATACAGGTACCTGTACAAGTTCAGTATATTTTGGCCGTTTAAAAATGCAAAGAAATATTCTCATTGCAGCATGTGACGGCATCCACTGGGGCACCAACTGCGCCAACACGTGCAGCTGCGGGTCCCGTGCAAACACCTGTGACCGGGTTGTAGGGTGTACGGACTGCGTGGCCGGCTGGGAGGGGGCGAACTGTGAGAACGACGTGGACGAGTGCGCGCAGAACACCACCATCTGTGGTGCCAACGCCATCTGCAATAACACCAGGGGATCGTACACGTGCGCATGCGAAACAGGATATAGGGCAGACCCTACTGGCGCTTGTCTGGGTATGTTATTTATTTATTTATTTATTTCGGTACGAGTACATGCCTGAAATAATTGTAATTTACAAAGCCCGGTAAATATAAGATATATATAAAGTAATGATGATTAAGATGAAAATATTGTTAATAATGCTAGTAGTAGTAGTAGTAGTAGTAGTAGTAGTAGTAGGGGTAGTAGTTATAAACGCAAGAATTTTTAATGCATGTCATTTTATTCCCTCAGTTATTAGTATGTCTCTAGATAGAAGAAACTGAGAGTTCCTGGGGGTATGACACACCTTTTAGAACTATTTACCGAGACAAGTGTATTTTACAGATATAAATGAGTGTGTTGAGGGGGGCACAAACTGCGAGGAGACATGCACTAACACGCCTGGTGGCTTCAGCTGTGGCTGCAATCCAGGAAAAACATTGGTCAATGATACGCACTGTCAAGGTAATAAGGTCTATTGGTATATACAGTTGTGTACCGTCTGAGAAATGTTTGCTAACATTATACGTTTTTCTGAATTTTATTTTTAAAAGAACGTTGCATGCAAGTTTGATTTTTATCACTGAATTGATGACTGGCGTTACCAAAAAAAAATAACAACAAGCGTTGGTGAAATTCCTGTTTTTAGAATTTAAAATGTTTGACATGTATCCTGGTGGCCTATTGCAGTACATTATTCAGAATAGCTCACAGAAAATACAAAGGCCATAGTGAGAATGGAATTTCAGGCCTAACCCATGCACACAACATCACTGCATATTGTAAAATACAAGTAGGTTAAATATTGTGGTGACTGTACCTTATATGCTACTACATGCACTACCTTCTGTAAGGTCGTCATCAGAAACGAAACCGAAACTAACTGCCAGAAAGAATGACGAAGACGCTGTTAAATGTATGTTTCAGATGTTGACGAGTGTGCCTTGAAGACAGACCGCTGTGACCACGACTGTGCTAACACTGTGGGGAGCTACACGTGCTCCTGCTTCAATTCTGACTATCAGTTGGCTCTTGATGGATTTACGTGCAATCAAGGTGAGGATCTACGCACGGCAGAATTGACACATTATTGCCAATTATTATTTTATTTTGATCTACATGTTTTATATCAGCATACAGGGGCGGATCCAGGATTATTTGAAGTGGGGATCCGCGGATGTGAAGCTGACCCTCCCCCCCCCCACCCCCCACCCCCACATGGCGTGGGGTTCGGGACCCGCTGAAGGGCCCCGTAATTTTTTGGTATTTTAGAGGGCGAACGGTGCCATTTGGTACGGTTTAGAACTATGATTCAGCTAGTCAAAATTCTAATTACAAGAGGAGACCAGAAATCGAAGGGGAGATCAGGACACCCCTGACCCCAACCCCCCTCTAAATCCGCCACTGGCATACATGTATTCTGTTATCTGTTTTAACGTTTCTCATCAAATAGAAACGTGAACATAACCCTCACACTTGAACTCAAGCAAGTTTTCACGCCCATTTTATAAGTACCATAGCGATAATCTATAAAAAGACCAGAATTAAAATAGATTCTTCAATGAGCATTTGTTTAATTTGTTACATTTCAGTGAACAACGCAACATTAACTGTATGTGTTAACGCGGGCCTGACCTGTAACCAAGGACTGTGCAATGCATCTGTTCCTGTTTGTTACTGTCTCTCTGGCTATTTCCTTGGAAGCAGTGGCGCTTGTGAAGGTGAGATATGACGACCGTAAAAAAACACCAATAAACCGATGCTTAATTGATTCGCTAATTTTTATTAAAGTCCCCTGGTCTACTGAGTAATTTAAATGGATTTTAGAACTAAAATAAGTTTATTGTTATTTTTTATGTATTTATTAAAATTTGAAATGAGTTGGAGAGTGAAATATAATTGTTGTCCATTGCAAAAACCACAATGTTCCAGTGGTTATGATTAGGACTCGAGGTATTGAGACGTTCCATATGCTTCATTTTTATATTACGTTGTATTAACAATCACAGATATCAATGAATGTCATTATAAGAACCTGAGGTATACTATCAGGACGTTTCGCATGCTTCGTTTTATATTACAAGTTATTATTTTTGTATTAACAATCACAGATATCAATGAATGCACAACGGGAGCAGACAACTGTAACCGCACGACGAGCGACTGCAATAACCTAGGTGGCAGCTATAACTGTACTTGCAGGACGGGCTTTGTGTTGGATCAGAGTGACCAAAGAACGTGCAGAGGTACGTGGACAGTCATTGATGATGGCATCATGCCATCTGCAACTCGATATTGTGTTTATAATGTTAAATAACGACGCAAGGTGAATTCTTGAAAGTTTTCAAAGAAGTGCATTGATCATTTACAGGAAAGAAGCCCCATATACTTTTTGACTGCAGTAGGTGTACTCCCCGTCAACCCTGTAATTAAGTTAGGTTAAAATAACGCATGTGTTACCATTTGGCAACAAAGGTACATGCTTTCATTAAAAAAAGATATATATATATACAACCATTTGTGTTTTCTCTAGATATAGACGAATGCTCAACGTCAAACCAATGCCACGCTAACGCGCAGTGCACCAATACGGTGGGATCCTACACGTGCGCGTGTGACGCCGGCTACACAGGAGACGGTCGGACATGCTCGAATATTAACGAATGCACTGCCTCGCCCTGCCATGCTGACGCCACATGTACGGACACGGAGGGCTCCTACGTTTGTAAATGTAAACCGGGCTTTGAGGGAACTGGACTCGCGTGTACTGATATCAATGAATGCACGTCATCGCATGACTGCAGTCCCAATGCTGACTGTACTAACACGCCCGGAAGTTACACTTGCTCTTGTAGAAACGCCTTCACCGGGGATGGAATTGTTTGTAGGCCATTACAGGGAGTTAAAGGTATGGATACCCTTGGAAACATACCCTTGAACAAAACTGCAATATGTTACTATATTCGTTAAAACATGGCAGTTGCATCGATTTATCTATAAGTTATTTAGGCGATTATGACTAGATTGTCGTACAAATTTAAGTAAAGGTATGCACGTGTTTCTCTCCACCGCAATAATACGCCTTATAAGCGGTACCATGTTGCACACAAACCAAGCACTGGTCAAGTGTCGCATGTGACAATGTTTTAACTGATGTGACCCGAATTCTGATGCCATTGAGTCAAGATAGACTCATTTATATCTACTATCATATGGTGATTATTTTTCTACCACAATTGCCGACTTGGTTGCTATATCTTGTTCTCTTATTTCAGTGTTAATGAATTTCGACAACGAGTACTCCGCCTCTCGGTACCAGCCAGGAAGCACGGATTATTCCTTGTTAGTGAGAACGGTAAGACATTTGCAGAAAAGGAACAGAAATTAAATAAAGTTGGTTTTATTTTTGAATGCCTGATACGTTTAAACATTTTTGCCTCTTTTGTTATCAAGATAATCATCGATAACCATTGAAAATAAAAATTAAACCATTGACTATGGACATTTTTTAGATATTTATTGTGCATAAGAATAAAAAGTTCTAAATGTTCAAACTAACACGGAACAACATTACAAATATATTCAAAATGCATTATTTCGCAACTTGCAGTTGAACGAGTTCTATGCAAATTTCACGGATTTCAACCGGGTAGAGATTACTGAGATAAGGTAAGTTATTGTAAAGAGCTGTTCCTGCTGGTAGTGCAGGCAATTATAAAGTCTATGAATGCTAATTCTAAGCTATAAAACAGTAGTATTTTGCACTTGTAGCAGCCTAGATCAAATGGAGTTGATGGTGAGAAAGATCCATAAAAGACAAGACTTATTGGGTTGCCCTGTAAAATTTGCTTATCGAAGATATTAGGGTATATAAAACAACGGGTACCACAAAATATATTTTTTTATTGTATTGCATTGCATTGTATTATATTGAATTTACCTCACATTGTGTGACTTGTGAACTACATAATCTTAAATGTTGACCTCACTGATTCTTTAAAATAACGTAATCAGATGACAAGCATAGGTCTATATTTGGCGCCGTCTGCTTGTGTGTTACAACATTTCATAAACCTAAAACAAATGCATTAAATACGTTGCAGATCTGTATATTAAAACGCATCTCATTACTCCCCCGACAGGTCTAAAATCAAAGAGTGCATTCCCAGAGATTTAGATCGATCCATCCGGATCGACCTAACTCCCTGGGGGTGCACGCTAATTTGCAGTCAGCCGAGCGCGCACGACAGTTAATTACCCCCTTACAGCTTTTAGTAGGCGGGACAGACGCTTAAGCCGGCTAAGCTGACAGTAATCTAGTGAGACTCCCCACAGGGTTAGATCGATCTAAAATCTGTGGGAATGGGGTCAAAGTGTCAATGTATTTTCAAACTATTGACAAACGACCTTCTACGTTCCTATTGAAACTTCATACCCGGTGGAATTTTCCTACATTTTCAGAAACGATAACGGACTCGCCGTCTACTACACGGTACTGGTGAACACGACGAGCCCAGACAACGAAACCATCAGCGCCATCTCAGTGTACATTTTGGCCAATCTTCAACGGGTCAATAACGTTCTGATCGATACCACCAGCAGGGCTAGTTACAGAGTGAGACGGACACCGGCCTTGATACAAGGCGCGGTATCAGGTACGTCAGTCTATCCAAACCAGTTTGATAGTCCATGTCTTGCATCCCACGTCGCATACATGGTCATACATAGCTTCCGCTTCACGCCCCTGGCTCTTACCCAGGTCACGTGACTTATCACATCACAAACAGGGCAGTGATTTTTATGGATTAAGAGAGTAGTAATTTATTTTGATTAATTGTTGTCAAACCACCACTTAATCTCGTGTTTTCAATTTATTTTTTGAGAACAAGTAAGTTTCCACCCATCATGATTTTGGGTAGATATTGATCATAGCAAATGGATCGCCCTCCCTTCTCACTTCCACACACGCACACAAAGAGAGGATGTTTGTGCATGTGTGTGTGCGTGTGTGTGTGTTTGAAAAAGAGAGAGAGAGAGACAGAGAAAAGAGAGACCTAAATTGAGAAGCTTTTTCTGGTCCTGATGGCCCGATTGCTCACATTCGCTTTCCAGTAAAGATAAAACCATGTTAATAAGCTAATAAATCCCCATTCATTTTCATTTCCAGATATCGATGAATGCATCTTCAACCGAGGTGGCTGCCATACTGCCGCAGCGTGTATCAATACTATTGGGAGTTTCAGTTGCACGTGTAACAGTGGATACTTTGGAAACGGGTTCACATGTGACACGGAGGTCAACTACGGAGGTAAGAACAATGGGCTGTTTTTACCAGGAACCAGACACACTGACCTGGCGCAGATAAAATGCGATGCCCGGTCTATAGATTGTAACTGGAGAAAGAATACTTCACATCGATATCAGAACAAAGGAATATAAGCTCAGCAGTTGCTAAAAAATAAAAACTCATCTTTTTAGAATAATTTTGATTAAACAACTTAGACTTTACTGAATGTTATAATTAGAAATATTTCTCTTTACAATTAACACATTTTTAATTTAAATAATATTTTTAATTTTGCATTTTATTTGCAAAGTCTGTACAGAACACACTTTAATGAAGTTAGACTCGACTAACGATAAATTATTATTATAATCTCTAAAAATGACTTTCATGTGCGTGTGTAAGTCAATTCCTTTAGATTGGAAAATTAGTGTTATTTCTTTCTATTTCATGTCACTAATTCATGGACAAACTCGTTTTTTTTATTTTTTATTTTAGTGAACATAACATTGGATGTGGTGAACCCAGCTCCTTACTTGATAGTGGGTTCTGCTGAGTATACCGTACTTAGAAAAGCGGTGAGTATACCCACCCAAACAGACACACGGCGTGATGTGATTTCACGATGACGTCACATTAATACAGTGACGTCACATTTATACAGTGACGTCACATTTACACAGTGACGTTGAAATGATGTCTTCTTTGCATCGAAATTAATTTGTTTGCCAGTTTGGTGGTCAAGACTTTAATGTATCCTAATGGTCATAGATCTCCGATGACGTTAATGATGTAATACCTGTATGTTATATATTTATCTTAGCATGTGAGCACGGCATGGCGTGATGAAAATTTACCAGTATTTTATGGAAATGGCTGGCATTTTGAATGTGCTCACAATATTAAGATGCAATGATCCAAAGGCATCTGTCTTCGGGTGTCTGGGGTTTTGTGATACAGTTCCTAGAATTCGTAAAATCAATGTTCCATTTATTGCAATTACAGTAATACTTCATATGCTATACACATACACATGTATGTGTAATTGATTTCCATCTTTATTTCAGCTGGTCTCACTCCATGACGGTTTTGCAGGTTTTGTGAGTTTAGTTATAATGAACTTGCGGTAGGTACACGGTTCGCTCAACAAATTAATATGAAGCTTTTTATGTAGGTTTCAAAGTTTTTTTTTTTTTTTTTTTTTTTTTTATTAAAAACAACGAAAACCTTAACTTCAGATACCTTGATTGCAATTATTCTTCCGTAAACATTTCGGGGTAACGGTAGGCAAGAACGTTGATGAAACTCTTATCAAGTCTAAGGGGTATTTTCATTCCTTTGTCGTCTTCCGGAATACAGGCAATTTCCCTTAATTACTTCCCTTCAGAATACGTTGGTTCCAACTAAACAGTTCGTTAAATAATTCTAGAATTTCCGTCCATTCTTAACGTTTTATCACTTCCTTAAATATCTTCCTATCAAGTGAAATGGTATAGTGAGTCGTGACAGTAATGCATTGTGCAAAATATTATTAACGTCTTTTGCATAAAAGTCTGCATGCATTATAAATAATATAATATAATATAATATAATATAATATAATATAATATAATATAATATAATATAATATAACTCTAGTTATACATTTAAATTTTCAGTGACGGTAGTCTTATAGTTCAGTACACGGTAAAAGTGAACACAACGGGGGGCGATGTAAACGCTACCACGCAGGCTTTCAGAGAACACATGTTGCAACAGCTTATACCCAACAACTACGTCATAGTTTACGAAAACAGTCGCTTTCGAGTCATAGAAGCGCCGGTAGTAGACGGTGGTAAGTACGAATGGAAATATATCGATGATCATTGTGACAATTTTTTTATCGATTTTTATTCTTTTTTTTTTTTTTTGTAATATATTAGTGGGCGTAACTCAAACACGACAAATAGTAAATATTTATAAATGCAGTTGTGTCGCACTTTGGGAAAAATTAAAGACTGATGACTCTTCACCTGATCTGCCATTTTCAGTGCCGTTACAACAATGTACGGTGCTCGGTTGCCAGAACGGGGGCGGTTGTGATGGCAGTGCATATGGCTACTGTTCGTAAGTAAAGCCTTTACCATCTTTTGTCTGAACAACTTGTTTTAATGGATTCGTATGGGTGTCTTGTGTTCTCTAAGAGATGTCCATGCATATTAAAATTGGTTTATGTGTTTGCACTATTTGGTTGAATGTTTCTATCTGTTAGAATGTCTGAATGTTTGTATGTATGTCAGTGTGTATGTGTGTGTGTGTGAAGGCAGGCAGGCAGATAAGTAGATAGATAAAGATGTATATATTGCATTATCTATATCTATCTGTCTCTCTATCTATCAGTTATACCGCCTATTGCCACTCACCGTCTTTTGCCACGTTATTATTCAAATATAATCTTCCATTCTTTACACATTGACAGCTGTGTGACAGGCTACAGCGGTAACCAATGCCAGACCAAATCTGGGCTGACAAATGATGAAATAGCCATAGTGGCGGCCAGCACAGTCGGCGGCATTCTTCTCATCGTGGCGATAAGCATCCTCGTCATTGTGATCATTTACAAAAAGAGGAAAGCAAAGAAGGAGAAGCTACGGGCAACTAGATATGATAAGTGAGTGCGAAATCTGTGCCTATGATTTGAGAATGTATTAACTATTCTAAAGTTCCGGATTACTTCATTGAACATTCATTAAGAAGTAATAAGAATCGTTTGAATCGTGATTATTTATTTTTTTTATTTTCAGTTCGTTTATGTTTTTATTTATTTGTTTATTTTATTATCTTTGTCTACGAGATTTAATATCCAACCTTCACTGCTTAGCCCAGCATTACATGACGTCACTTTGATGTTGACATGACGTAATAAAGCTTCTGACTTCTGACCTTTTTTTGATAATGTTTCTGCATATCGATGTATTCGCATTTCATTCCAGCTTTTTACATGGAGCATACGGACCAGCCAGTGGAGTTTTCCATCCCAAGTATTTCCCCAACTGGCAGTACATGGGAAGAGGCCGAGACCCGGGGTCGGGGAGCAGTCGAACTCGTAGTTCTGGCAGTAGTCGGAGCAGCAGCTCAGGCAGTGACTATTTGCACAGAAATGGAGGCTACGTCAATTATGGAGGGCGTCACGGTAGGTATATGCGTATTAAAGGCGTCAGGATGGATACATATTTAGTGGCATAGTATAGTTTGAGCACGTTTACAGTTTTTAACAAGTTTATAAATGAGATGGGTGACGTGAGTCGTAGCTTTTCGGTTCTTGCATCGAAAATGAATCTCTGATTTAACGCGATTTTAATATGGATCCAAACCGATTCATGATGCTAAATCAGTCTACTCCATGATGTAATGTCTGTTTAAGGTCGATATTAAACGCTTTTTTGATAATCTCAGATTAACAGTTAGTTTCTATGTATGTCTGCATTTCAATCTCGCCTTGGCGATCGAGACTCGGGACAGTCCATATTTCTCCTTGGTGGATTGCTAGTGCCTTGATTTGATTTGAATCTCGACTCATCTATGACATATATTTATTTGAAATTGTTATTTACATTTTAGGATATCCGGACATGGATTCTAACGGGTGGGAAAGCATGCTTACTGGCAACTTGAAACCAGATCATGAATTCAGAATATCACGTCCTCATGTGGGGTATGGGAACGGCTTCCACAATCCGGTAAGTGTGATTTTGAATGTGTTTCATATTTTTTTGCGTGTCCCGTGGCAAAATGTGGTTAAATATTCATCTGTATATTTTTGATGATATGTTTTAAAAGTAATGATACGAAGTATTGGATATTTACAGCTAGCTAGACGTGCGTGTTATTGTTGTGAAAGTTTAGAAAAACACCAGATGCCAGTTTTATAAGACACCTTAATCATTATAACTCTAAACAGTTTATTTACTTTAAATTTTGCGTTTTATTTCAGATTCGACTAAGACCTGAAACGAACGCATGATATCATATTTCTCCACATCTGTTTTACGATTAATTTGCCCACCATGTCACGTGTGAAGTTACTCAGTCGGAACTACATATATTCATGGAATATACTAGTATTGAACACGTTTAATGAACATGTGAGCATGTAAAGACATCCAGTCAACCAATAACAGGTAGTAGGCTACGTGTTGAAATAAAAGTAGCTCTACTGTAAAGAATATAGGTAAATAGACATTTTACACCACGGAAGGACCAAGTGTGGTCCCTATCAGTTAGTATTGTTTTATATCATCTCTTACATTAAATCTTTCATTATTATTATTGTTGTTATTATTATTATTATTATTATTATTATTATTATATAAAACCATATTCAGTATGAAATCCTATAAAATGAAATGGAGGCCATTTGTTACTTCATTATACAAAACTAAGCCGGGCAGGGTATCTGTTATCGAGATGTATGCAATAAAACACAAATCAAATTATTTCATTCACCCAGCACAAGTAACATTTTATCTAATGTCATGTAACTCCATTTGTACTTTCTGTTCATAACAGGCCGGATATTTTATACGAGATGTAAATTGAACAAAGTTGTTATTAAAATATATTTTATAACATATTTTAACTATGTTCTTGTGTTTGTGTGTGGTCTGTTTGGAATGGGGTCAAGCATGTTCATTCAGAACCTATACGTACATATTTGAAGCACTGAGAAAAAAAAAACATTTTGTATGGAACCTTAGATGCCACTCTATATTCTGCTGCAAGTTATCGGGATTTAAATCAAGCAAGCATTAGAAGTTCTCGTATAAGGAATAATGCACTACACTTGGTTTTTTGAAACGGTTCTGATGTATTCATATATTTAGCATCGATCTCTATTCATTCATTTTTCTACTATACTACATACAAGCTATATTACAGAGAGCTTCGTGTTAAGATATTATTCTGAAGTTTCCCTTGAAAGTTGCTACAAAACTGTAATTACACCCACTCTAAAATACAAGAAGGATTCTTACCTTCCTGTTTTTTTTTTTTTTTAGTTTATCTGTTAAATTTATGTTCGTCGAAAAATATGTATATTCTTAGTTATATTTTAGTCCCTGGTCGTACATGAAGAACAGAGTACCCGGATTCGGCCATAGTTTGGCGACTTCCGGATGTCCCATTTCATGATATCCTTCAATCTGTCCGAATCTTTTCGCGTTAAGGAAGATGTTGGACGGATGACCAGAGGATGTTGCCTTCTCCAATCTACAAATTACAGACAGCTAGATCTGTCAGTAATAATACAGTTTATACTTACCAACCTGGATCCATTCTTTGAATATGCAATTTCTCAATTCCCTCTAAAACCATATTCACTTTTAAAAAGGGGGTCTATGCACCAATATCTTAGCTCTTTTCACCACTCTCTGAACATTGACAATGACCATAGAGTAATTGCATCAAAAAAAAAACAAAGGAAACTGATAGACTATATGATAGATAGAATGCCGTCCCAGTACATACATGTACTGATTAATGCTAGAAGAATCAATAACATAGATTTGACCTTAAGAATGACAAGCATAAGGCTACCTCAAATGATGTCCAAAGAGCGTCGGATTCCAAATCTGGTCAGCTGTCGGCGGCGAGGATGTTTCCATATTCTGAAATAGTGAATGCGCGATTTGATTGCATTTCTTTTCTTAACTAAGATACCCGTCCGCGTTTGACCTTAAGGCGTGACGTAACAACCCTTTAACATAATCCTTTTTCAGTGTCATATATGAGATAGTCCCCTGTTGTGAAACAAGGTCCGATGCCCATTGACTTTTGCTGGTAAACCCTGCCCTAGATTTTGATCGACTTGCTTATTGCTTACCCTAACTTGTATGGATGACGGACAATTTAACTGCTACACAGACCATCTATCTTTACGTAGGGAATGTAATGCTCATCGCGGCATAATATAAATGATATAAATATAATATAAATGATATAATAATAATATAAATCATATGAAACAAAACATAAAATTGGAAAATGATGATCTGTTTTATGATGAATGAGAATCGGATCGACTTCAGTACGAATCATTCTGAACTGTACGGAACATAAGTTTGAAAAAATGTAAAAAAAAGGTTTATTTAACTAAACAAACTAGTAGATGAACAAAGGGCCGAATAATCGAATAAATGGAGTGATTTGAGAACAATTTACATACATAAATTTTTATACATTCAGCATGCCTGACATCTAACTACAGCGACAACAAACTGCTCAGACAACACATTTAATAAATCGAAGCATTATTCTGTCATAGACTTACGGCAGTTATTGTCGGGAAAGGGGGTGGCCAATAGGAGTAGGTAATGATGTACCATCCATCTTCTGTCACGTTTCCAAGAAACTGGTATTTGCTCATGCGCAAAACAACGGAATCCATTGTGGCGTTGCATGGGTCCAGTATGTCAATAAGGGGGATTGTGGGCGGATGTGAAAATGTCGTCCGCCATCGGAACTTGGCTGTAAAATCAACACAATTGCTGTAAAAGTTGGTATTTGGAGAGTTGTTGGGTTTGAGTTGATAAGGAAGGCAAATGTGTTAAAAGAAATTTTATAAAACGATGTCGATATCGTATTTTTCAAGGTGGAACAAAAAGGATATGATGGAATATCATATTTGTCTTTGCAAAGCTGATAAAGAATTCAATGATTAATTTGAAAAATAGGTCAAAGTCCGATACTTTTTCTACTTGCTGAGAAGAACTTAAATAATTTTTTAAAAAGGCTACGATGTATGACCCCCCACCCACCCACACCAAGGAAAGTATCAAGCAAATTTTATGAATTAGATCATGTTGGAGAAAAAACGTTATTGTAACTCAAAATGCTACATACTATTAGAATCTTCTATATATCCTTTCGAATCGACGTAGTACCCGCCATTTGGCGCGACTTGGTTAGTTACTCGAAGATAGCCACCGCCTTCCGCTGACATAGGAGACCAGATCTGTACTATGTCTCCGTCTTCAGGCTAAAACATCACAAAGTTATAACTATTTTCTTTCAATTATAGCGTTTGATTTGATTTCTGTTATTAGTACTGGTATAAGTTATTGGTGATCTCTCGAGATAAAACGATAATCAATATGTTATAAGAAGACGAAATAAGTCCATTAAATGAAAATCGCTTTTAGGCAATTGGTGCCAAAGAAAATACCCTGCCTCATAAGAAACTTCGGACAATTTTAATGAAAATGCTTCGTGAATCGAGTGTGTGTCACATGTTTTATGGATCCTTTATGTTTCAAATAAAGAATGATAAAATAAAAGAGAAAATGTCAACTCGATACATACGTGTTCTACGTTTTATTTAGGCCTACCTGCGTCAGGGTATGGTCACAGTCTCGCGGTTTCTCGGGAGAGTTGTATACGGTGTACCTGGTCCCCCCATTAGGTAGTGGATAGACGTCAAAGGTAAAAGCTTCGGAGGTTGGCCTAGGCTGTTGAACAATAAGTACCTTTGATACATTGTTTATAACATTCATGGTGCAACTGTTGTATTGTACCCTCCAATGACCTGCTGTAGTTTCACTCTATAAATTTTTTTTTTTTAATCTTGACAAACACAACACATCTGAGATGTTGGTCTGCTCAGACCGAACTGCTCTCCAAGTGAAACAATCACACATATGATTCCCTTTTAATTTAACAAATTGAAATGCCTCCTCTTGTTTCCAACGCATTCTTATAATCACAATCCTCAGCACAAGGGAAAGTTTGCAGCAATACTGCGGCAAAATTGCAGCAAATTTGTTGCAAACTAAAAGTTTGCGGCAACTAGTTTGTAGGAGTTTGCAAGAAAAAATTTGTCTTGCTGCTAATTTGCAGCAAATTCACAATAACAACTTAAGTTTGCAGCAGGTTTGCAAGAAAGTATTTTTGTTCTGGCAAATTTGTGGAAAACTAGCAGCAAATTTGCAAGAACATCTCAAGTTTGCAGTCAGTTTGCAAGAAAGTATTCAAGTTCTGAGTTCTTGCAAATTTGCAACAAATTTGCTGCAAATTAGCTCATCTGTAATTATTTCACGAACTGGTGTATGATTTCTATTTGTCTCTGAAGGCGCTTATGCGGCTAAACTAGACGCTTGCTTGTTTTAAAATTACATTTCAAATTTATGGGGAATACGCGACAGGAAGTACGGAATAGGAATACGTAAAGGGTCGGGCATGACAAGCATAACAGAAAAAATTGTTACGTTCACGGCTTCCCTTGTGTTCTTGCGCTGATTGTTCCGTGCCCTTCCGTAAAATTGCGTCTGAAAAAGAATTAATAGGTACACATATCGGTACAATGAACGTTATAAAATTGTTCAATAGAAAGTTACTAGATTATATATTTAATCATGTTGAGGGCAAATGCAACGGGGCAGGTGACCCCTCCCTTTTTTTCAAAAGGTATTTTTAGCAGAAATAAAGGTGTTAATGGGGAAGCGAACCGTCTTCTGTCACTTTCGTTACCCTAGAGCTGTTATTCACTGCATAATTTTAAGATACAACGTACAAGTAAATAAGTAATCTAATTAGGTGATAAGAAGTCGAATTACCTTATTTAATGACTAATAAATCAAAACATTTGTGTTTAGAGTGACTACATAATTAATGGCAATACATTACATTTAAGACATTCCAGACGTGTTCGTAATGATTTTGTGGTATCCCAGGGTATAATGGAGACTAGAAGAAAAAAATTGTTCAAGCAAGATATGAAACACATGTCTTGAAATGTCTTCGAGGAGACGGCAAATAATTTTTTCACTTTTATTTTTTCATTCATTTATTAATTATAATCTGCTTGACAAATTGTGTATAGGTCTAAAACACCTTCTGTGCTCATTTTGTCTTATTTCCTATCAGCTTGATTTTATGGAAGTAAATAGAATTGCTTAAAATTATTTTAAAAACATACATTTATTTGAAAGGCACAAACATTTGAAGGTATTAAAAATGGTGCAATTCATTCTGATCTTTGGTCCAAGATAGGAACAACTTTATACTCACCAAGGGCGGTCTTGGTCGATTTTGCCAGTATGCCACGACTTGGGAACTTAACAGTGCCAGTAACGCTACACAAAGAGAGTACATCCTTGCAGAGCGTTTCCGAATGAAGGTTAGTCAGTCTGACTTCTCAGTTTAGATATATTCCGCCTATTATATGTGCCTTTGTGCTAATGGCGGGTGTGATCCGCCTCTGACATCAATTACTGGTTTGACCTTCTGAATATTTCGTTAATATATCGTCAGTGCTTTACTTTCATTATTAATCATATATCTATTCACCTTCTGGTAAGTCACAGCCGTAGTATAGGATACGTTGCCGAAGGAAGAATAGGTAAACATTGTCACATCTCGTCAGTAAATTGAGTTATAATGATATTATATTCACATTGAACTCCAACACATGTCTTTTTACACGTGCACTTTATCACATCTCCCATCCCCCTTGTCTGCGAGAGGGGGGGGGGGGGTAGGCAAGGGGACGGATATTCTCTCTCCTATCGGAGCCTGAGAAACTCCATCAACTGTCATGCGATGGCTTAAAGCCCCCTTACGATGAGTTTACGGTCACAGCTGAGTTTGAAAATTTCTTTGGGCTTGTGCTCATCGCATGTCAGGTTCGGGCAGTGTTGTATCGGTTTCAAGGAGAGCTGAAGAATTCATACATTGTACGACAAGACAAGACAAGAATGAAAATAATTGGTAACAGTAAATTCACTTACTTATTCATTCATTTATTCATTCTTTCTTACTTATTCATTTCACTTACTTATTCATTTATTCATTCTTAATTGCTTATCATCCTAATTATTTATATGAAACAGTATTGATGTTTTATTCATTTGCCTATTTGCGAGATTTCTTTCAGCACTGGAAATACGTGTTCACTGTTTTAATTGGAAATGTACATGAGCACACAAGTAGTACCGTGCTTAAAAGCAGCAGTATTCATTCGTACCTTTTTGTGACTGTAGCTACCCCTTTCACCCAAAATCGCTGCAAAAAAGGTGATTTTTTCCTGTCAAAGTCTCAGTGTTCAATTTCAAATTAATGAAGTAACGCTAAGCAAATGTACATATTATCTTTATTGTGATGCAATGCACATTCATTTAACAAATAAGCTACTCATTCAAAGATAAATGCCCCAGAGGATCGTATCTGTCTCAAGTCCCGGGATACATGTACCTATCCTATGATGTACTCAACGGGGACACACCGATACCACAATGGAAACGACGTACTAAGGGTACACCTCTTAGCACGGAATAGAGGCAATGGCGTCGACGTATAACCATAAAGTTTAGTCGTCCATGGCGTGGTCGACCTTGTCGATAGAGTTCTTGTCGGTGGAGTTCTTGTCGGTGGCGTTCTTGTCGGTCCAGTCGGCGTCTTCGTCTCTATGGGAAGACGGGTTACAACTGAATGTATGTTGACACACCTGCAAAAAGAGAAGAAGAATCCGTGAACAGTGACTTATGTGACAGGTGGATGACTTTATAGCTCCCCTCCGTCGCTTTCGGAATTTGCCGTCGCGTCAGGAATAGCAGTCCTATAAAGTACAAGGATGGAAGCCCAGGGTCCCATATATGATCAGTACAGGCTATAGGGCTAGTCGTAATATAAGGTTAATTATAACACTTTTACAAATCAATTCGGAACGGATTACGGCTCCTAGCGCAAAACCATTCCTGTCAAAACGGTATCAGATGAATAAGCAGCGCGATGCTACATAATCTACTGAGAAATTATATTTATGTGTTAAGTAAAACCACGAGGAACGTTAGTCAACAATCATGTAATATGAAGTAAAGTATCCCATCAAATGAACAAGGTTGGTTGCTGAGTTAAGAATTCAATAATTTATTTTAACCCATCGGGTGTGTACCGGTAGGCCAACTCAGAAAACTCCTCACTGAACACGTGACGAATTATGACCACGTGACCGCATACCTTAGTCCTGATCCAGAACATCTTCCACTGCGACAGTGCTCGAAAGGTTTAGTTGCGTCAGGGAATCTGCAATACCACCAGAAAGGTGTTGTTGTTGGCTTTGGCGTTGGCATTGGCCAGGGCGCGTCAGTTCCCGTGACCAGCTGAAAGTAAAGACATGTTAAGGCACTGTCACACCTAGCGTGTAGATCAAAAGCATAAAAGTATTTGCCCATTCGCTGACCTTAGATCGTATTCGCCTCGTGTCCGCAGACAAACGTCGGTGTACGTTCGAATACCCAGACGGAAATAAAATGTTTGAGTATATTCAAAATCAATTCCATATGCTGCTTCATTCTTATACGCTGGAAACGGTGATTCCATACGCTCGAATTTGTGCGTATAATAGACGTCTTCTACATTACTCATACGCACCTCTTTACGCTAGGTGTGACGGAACCTTTATTCCTGCCGAGTCAGCTCATGTTATTGATATATATGCCTGGAAGTGTGTGGCACGTATAGAAAGGATAACGTCAATTGAAAAGGTCGGCTGTATAATAAAGGAAGGCTAGCTATCTACCCCCTTGGTTGAACACAGTGGAAGATAACGCTATCACGCCGCGTCGTCTGTGTGGCTTAAAATCACCTTGGATATGGAGCAATTTAAAAAACTGACGCAGCGCCAGTGTCAAGAAACGTTGTCACGTTGGTCCTTGAACGCACAATAATATTTCAATTGAAAAACACCCATAAATTTTGTTGACAGAGACCAAGAACTATTCCAGCATAAAATGGATAAAACATTATCAAAAGCGATAAAATACGTATTTCTACATTACCTCGAAATACAGGCCACACAACAGCGCACTCACTAACAGATAGACGTTCATCATTAAGCAATGTTACGTATATCAATGTCTGAAAGACCGTTACTCGTATGGATAAACCAGTCGTCAGGGACGGATGACAATGATAACAAAGGCACGTTTATACGTCGTCTTCAGGGATGTCTTTCAGCCAAATAATGTTATTACAAGATGCCTGTACCACTTAAACTAATACTGTATATTTAAATTTGTTTTCCACCTATTAGATATGCATGGTGGAGGCACACGTCCTTTATATGTTAATATTACATATTGTGTTATTTTTTTATCCGGCATTGATTCATGGCAACTTGTGTAAATGCCACTTTAAAACGATACGCCATATGTTCGGTTTTTAAAGTTATCAGTAATTATTGGCCTTTTCTTGAACCTTCAGTCGTGACATTCGTTGTAATGTATGTCAGAATACACGTTTAACCAAACGAGGCTTGGGTAAATGTACGTCTTACAGGGAGCACTAGAAGTACTTGTTTACTGTTTACATAGTAAATGTAGGCCTACAGTTCATCATACGTGTTCATTGTAATACCATGACGATCAGAAACATTCTTAGATACCTTATAATGACTGTAATCCGGTAAATACCCCTTTCTCTTTAACCATTGCAGTAAAGTGAATTCTTCCATGCCAGAGAGTCTTGATTTATTTGTCTAAAAAAGACCAAATAACGCTTACCAAATGTATCCGCTTTATTGCAATACAATTTATACAATGTATTTAACAAATCAGATTTTAATTCAAACAAGAATGCCCCAGAAGACTTTGGGCACCTAAAGGATAGTTTTAACCCGTTTTTTCATCACAGTATACCTTTAAGCGTGTGCTCAGCTGTCAGGTTCTGGGCAGTGTTGGACATAATAACGAATTATGTCCAAGGGGCGGTGTTATATCGGTATCAAGGAGAGCTGAAGAATTCATACATTGTACGGCAAGACAGAATGAAAATAATTGGTAACAGTAAATTTACTTACTTATTCATTTATTCATTCTTTCTAACTTACTTTTTATATGTGCTTGTCAAATTGCTTATCATCCTAATTATTTATATGAAACAGTACTGATGTTTTATTCATTTGCCTATTGGAATATTAATGGAATTAAAGCTAATAGTTTACGCACCTTCATATCCCAGCACGATTTGTGTAAATGTACTGCTTTCAACAAAATACTTGTTACTGTTTTAATGTGAAACGTACATGAGCACTCAAGCAGTAGTGCAATGCTGAAAAGCAGTAGTATTCATTCATACCTTAATTTTATTGACTGCAATTCTACAGTTACCCTTTTCACCCACCCTGAACTTCAGAGATAACTTGACACTATAGAAGCTCTTCACTTGACACGATGAAGATAGGCTATAGTGAAGAGCTTAGTGTCAAGTTATCTCTGAAGCTCAGGGTGCTTTCACCTAAATCGTTGCAAAAAAAGTGATTTTTTTCTGTCAAATTCTCAGTGTAATTTCAAATAAACGAAGTAACGCTTAGCAAATGTACATATTATCTTTATTGTGATACAATGCACATTCATTTAACAAATCAGCCATTCATTCAAATATCAGTGCCCCCGAGGATCGTATTTGTCTCAAGTCCCTGGATGCCTATCCTATGATGTACTCAATGGGGACACACTGATACCACCTTGGATACGGCTGACACCTCCTGCCACGGCTTAAAGGCAATGGCGGCATGGGACCGGGGAGGGTAGTCGTCCATGGCGTGGTTGACGTTGTCGAAAGAGTCGTTGTTGGTGGAGGCGTCTTACCATACATGCTGAGGCACCTGGTGAGGGAAAAGGAAACTCTCTTTACCATAACAGTTACAGTAACAGTGAAGGTATCTTGCATAATTTAAGTATTGTATTCACATTGTTCTTAAGTATTGTATTTACCTCGATCGTCTCATGAGTCCAAGTGTGCCTGTGCCAAGCAGTATCAAGTAGCACAAAATGCATATGTTATATTAGTGAAATTCCGTTAAATGAGCAAGAGTGATTGTTGAGCGGGGTGTGACGATCACGTGACCGCTTACCTCAGTCCTTCTCCGACACATTTCCCACTGGGGCAGTATTCCCAAGGTTGAGTTCCGTCAGGGAAGTAGCAAAGACAACAGAACTGTGTTGTTGTTGTTGTTGTTGTAGTAGTGGTGGTTGTGGTTGTTGGTGGTCTAGTCGTTGAGGGTGGCACTACGGCTCCTGTAACCAACTGAAAATGAAAGTGAATGCTGTCAACTAGATCCCTTCTTAAAAGATAACATATAGAAACAAGATTTAGTAATAAAGAGACTTAAAAAAGAAACCCTATGGAAAAAGGATGGTGAGATAAATCTGTTGGAAATAACCCAACCACCGTCGTCAAATGCATTTTTTTTTTTGGAGGGGGGGGGGGGGGCAAAGGCACTGCCCAATCCGTCTGTCAAGAAACATAGAACATACAGTAGAATAATCAACATGGACGTGGAACAAATTAATTACGCAATGTCAGTGTTACAAGAAACGTTGTTAAGATGATTGCTAAATAATGATAGCGGTCAGTGCTGTGGAGTAAATGCTGTCTTCATCTTTTCTAAGACATTAAGAAATTTTGGTGACATATACCTGACCTGCGACTCTTCCAACATAGACGTTAAAATAGAAAAAAAAATACGTATTTCTACGTTACCTTGAAATACATTCCACATAAAAGCGCACTCGATACCAGATACATGTTCATCATTTCACGTAACACGTCAAGACCGTCACTCACATGAATAAACCAGCTGTCAGGAATGGATGATAATAATAAGGGAACGTTTATACGTCGACGTCGTCTTCGTAGATGCTCATCATCAAGTAACGTTATATCGAGATTCCACACAAATCAATTTTATACTGCATTTTATTTCAATTCATTTCCACATATTAGGTTTGGTGGAGGCACGGGTCTTTAAAATGCATATAAAATATGTATGTTTTATTTGTATCCCTCATTGGTTCACTACTGATCCATGGCAAGTTGTGTAAATACCATTTTAAAACCACGCGCCATATGTTCGGTTTTTAAAGTTATCAGTGATTATTGGCCTTCCCTTAAATCTTCAGTTGTGACCTTCCGTGTAGTGCATGTCAGAATACACGTCTAACCAAGCGAGGCTTGCGTAAATGGTCGTCTTACAGGTAGCACTAGTACTTGTTTACTGTTTTAATAGCTATAGGAAATGTACAGTTCATCATACGAGCGCATTGTAATACCATGCCGAGCAGAAGCATTCTCAGATACCTTATAATGACTGTATTCCTATAAATACCCCTTTCACTTTGACCATTGCAGTAAAGTGAATTCTTCCATGCCAAAGAGTCTTTATTTATTTGTCTAAAAAGTACCAAATAACGCTTACCAAATGTACTTATCCGCTTTATTGTAATACAATTGTACAATGTATTTTAAAAAATCAGATTTTAATTCAAACAAGAAATGCTCCAGAAGATTATCACTGGCTCAAGTCCATAGTCTGTCTATCCTATAATCTGCTCTACGGGGACACACTGGTACCACTGTGGGTAGGGAGAACACCTCCTGGCACGGCTTGGAGGCAATGGCGGCATGGGACCGGGGAGGGTAGTCGGCTCTGGCGTGGTTGTCCTTGTTGGAAGAGGCGGCGTCGGTTCAATGGGAGGACGAATTAGGACTGACTCTGTGTCGACGCACCTGGAGAAAGAGATGGAAAGTCCGTATAATGTGACCGATGTGACAGATGCGGGTTAATGCTATTGAATGACCTTGATAAGTCACCTCCAACGCATTCAAAGGATGACGGGTCTCCATTATATTAAGGTCCCTTTCACATCTAGAAGAGCCGAGATCTAGTAAGGCCGCGACCTAAATATGGCGGAACTACATGAAAGGAAGAACACTAATCCTGTAATAGTCTCTCCGCGTCTCACACACCTCCTCACGCATTATCCCTGCAGGGGCACAGTAATTAAATCTCGGCTCAATTCAACCGGTCGAGGGACAACTCGTGGGGAGGCGTGTGAGAGGAGGAGAGACCACTACAGGATTAGTCTTCCTTTCATGTAGGTCCGCCATATTTAGGTCGCGGCCTTACTAGACCTCGGCTCTTCTCGATGTGAATGCTCCCTAAGTCACACTATAAGTTTTAGACCTTTTTACGCCAAATTTTGATTATACTGTAGATTGCAGCACCTTTCTCTTATGCTTACGAAGGTTTGGCTATAACCAAAAATGAAGAGAGATCGAGGGACTGTAACTCGCTGGTGAAGGTAAAAAGTAGCACTTAAATGTACATGTAAGTATTCAAAATAGGGTTAATAAATTTTTCTCATTGTCTGAAATTGTAGAAATTTCTAGGAAAGCTTTAATTATTATGATTATCAGCACAAATATTTTGCTGTATAAAAGTTGAACGCGCAATGGCATGCTTTAATCGTCCCGTACTATACTTTTTAACTTTTAGGTTTTAATTTTTTAATTTTCACTTTGTACATGTACACAAGTCGTTACAATTTTAAGCCATTGAGTCAAAATTTGTTTGTTCAACAATACTGAATGCATTGAAAAAAAAAAAAAATTCCGTTGAATGAGCAACGATCATTGTTGATGGGGGCAGAGGGGGGAGGCTGACGATTACGTGCATACGTACCTCAGTCCTGGTCCGACACAGTTCCCACTGGGGCAGTGTTCCCAAGGTCTCGATTGGTCAGGAAAACGGCAATTCCACCAGAAGGGTGTAGTCGTGGGTGGTGTGGGTGGAGCCATTGTTGGGTCCCTGGACGCACAGAAAGGTAGACACGGAAGAGGAGGATCAGTTGGTGCTAACGTGGGAGGCAGCGCTGCGGTCTCCGTTACCAGCTAAAAATGGAGGTGAATGCAGTCAAGTAGATTGCCGTTTTTGGCATAATAAATAAAATAGATAAATAAACAAATAAAAAATACATGGAAGATTACGGAAAACGGATAATCGGATAAAACTGCGGCAATAACGCCACAAAAGTTGTCAGATGTACAGTACATGTAAATCAAGGGGTAAGGGTGGGGGGAACAAAGCCACTTTAACAGATCCGTCTATGAACATAAAAGACATATCACCATGGACATAGCGCAAGCTATAAAATTGACGCTGTGTCCGTGTGCCAAGAAACACTGCCACGTTGGCCCCGCACAATTAGGTACAAATGGGACACGTAGGGCCTACTTTAAAAAGAGTGGGTAACGGGGAAAGGATGAGAAGTATCATGCTTCCGCTACTTTAGAATTAAAATATGAACCGCATTTGTTATATCAGTTAAAAACAGCACCGATGAATTTTGATAACAGAGACCAAGGACTATCCCAGTATAAAATCGATGAAACATTTAATCGATAGGCCTAAAATAGGGCCTACCTTTTTCTACATTACCTCGAAAAACGCGCCACATAACAGCGCACTCAATGCCAGATACATGTTCGTCATCCCGCAATGTTATGTACACTACGTCTAAAGTTTGTCCGGTCGCATGGATAAACCCCAGAGGGGGCACAACGGTTCCCAGTGGTCAAGTACGGATGATAATGATAACAAAGGCACGTTTACACGTCGTTTTCGGGGATGTGTCAATGGGACCATTCCCACAAATATTTGGATTGATCTATCTCCCTTGGGAGTCTCAATAAATTGCGATGAACTTAACTGGCTTAAATGACTGTCACGCCTAGTAAAGCTGTTATGGGGTAATTATCTTTATCCTAGTTGATTCGGTAGGGCTGACAGACATTTACACCCCTTGAGCAATTTAGCGTGAATCCCCAGGGAGTTAGGTCGATCCAGATGAATCGATCTAAGTATGGGAGCCCAATTTATCAGTCAAATAAAGCTGTATCGAGGTACCCGTACCTTGTAACTCAATCCACGGTATTTTTCAATTTACTTTCCACTTATAGTCTATTACAAGGTCTGTGGCAGCATGTCCTCCGAAATGTATATGATTTGTCTATTTTTTTATCCCACATTGGTTCGCTACTGATCCGTGGCAAGGTGTGTGAATGCCACTTTAAAACGATACGCCATATGGTCGGTTTGACTAGTTATCAGTGATTATTGACCTTCCCTTAAGTCTTCAGGCGTGACTTTTCATGTTGTAAAGGTCAAAAGACACATATGACCAAAACGACTTTGTTGATCATCCTCCATTTTTGGCCGTCTTTCGACAGAAAGAAATAGACATAGAATACGGCTTCAATCCGCCCCTGACGAGACACAAAAATTACCGACGTCCTTGACTCAAAATAAAGCAATAGTTGTAAATGTAAATGCATACGGGCATTCGAAGTAGGCCTTATTCAAAGGAGATCCCATGGGGGGGAAGGGGGGGGGGTGATCACAGATCACGGGAAATAAAATTATCAATTCACAATTCACATTAAATAAAACTTTATTTATTCATAACTCGTCGAAAACGCAGGAATTACATTGCCCTACGAGTTGAAAAACACGAATCAACGAGTATGCAGAGTATAATGGTTTAGTTGAACACGAAAAACAAAGAATAAAAAAAGCTGCATCAAGAGTCTTCGGATTTGGATTATTTACGTTCATACATGCATACACAGGAAATAAAAAGTGGCTTTCAAGGGTAATGAAAATACGCCATGGGTCCCTCATCAAACCAGTGTCAAACAGGACGATATGAAATACCGAGTATGAGAACAGTGGCGGATTTAGAGGGGTATCGGAGGGAGGGGGGGGGGTCCTGACCCTCCCCCTTTCGATTTCTGATAAAAAAACGCACCCCCCCACCCCCCCAAAAAAGGCTGAATCATAGTTTTTTCTTTATTATTATTATTATTTTTTTTTTTTTTTTTTTGGGGGGGGGGGGGGGCGAATCTTACGCCAAGTTGGTTAAGGTCGGCCTCGCAATCCGAAGCATGTTAATCCCTGAAAAAAAAAACTGACCCGCCCCCTCCCCCTCCTTCAAAGAAATTTCGGCTGGATCCGCCCCTGATGAATAAGATTTATGAAAAAAGGGCTTTCAGTGCATTTGTCCACATGTTTAATTCTCAGGTTTCACATAAAGTATTTTCTTCTTTATTCATGGGGCTTAAGCCCGACAATTTGCTTTGAAAAAGAGAACGTGGCCGTCTGTCATCGTATAAATAGTAGCATATGTAGACGGCAATTTCAAGGATTGTACCCCACACCCACACTCCCTTTGCCAGGATTGTGCTGTGACGTCTTCCACGATTGCAGTAGTTGCGCTATGCGGGTAGGCATACCTGCACCTGCAAATAATTTGACCTAGGTCATCCATTAACAACACTGATTGCGCAGGTTAATTTTTCATCAGTAATATATACGTTGACCCAAGGCATTATGTGACGTTTTGAGGCAACGGAAGAGAGGCAAGATGTATCAAGAAATCCTCTCCTTTCTGTCTGTCTTCGCAGTTATTGTGGGGCGTTTACATGGCGCGCCACACCTATCGGAAGTAGGAATCGTGTATTACCAACCAGAGCAAGTACATTTGGCGTATGGGGGTAAGTTTGGAGGAGTGAGGGGTCATCTCGGACATTACTTGAGTTAGAGGAAAATGATATTTATATTAAGACAGGGGAAGAACAGGGGGTTGGGACAGAGAGAGAGAGAGAGAGAGTATACGGCACACATCGTCGGCATTTTGGAGAAAAAGCTGAAAACTGATTAGATAATCGCTGCTGTTGTGATACCCCTTTGAGTTCGACTACCATTATGGCGCCGCGGAGGGGGGAAAGATGACGTCATAGCGGGAATTTTTTACAGGGTGGGGATAATACAAGGATAATACAGCAGACATGAACAGTTCATAGCTCTCATTCTCTCTCTCTCTCTCTCAAGTGCTGTTCGTCAGAAGTATACTATATCAATCCAGGTTGCCCATGGATTGTTTTACAGTGACGTAGAATGGGGACGTTTATCTATATGACGGACCCCCATTCCAACAATATTGACAAAATAGTTGCGGTTTGTTGTGCTCTGACATACCTTTGAATCTGTTTTGCCAATTGATTACAGTTAAAGAAAAGAAAATTGTTGGAATAAATATCATGAATTCTAGGAGAGAAAAAGCTATAATGCAGCTAGATTCTTTTCTACTGTAAAATGAATACAACCATGATTGATTTTGTTTTTCTTGTGAGATTTTCAAGGGAAAATATCACGTACTGGAAGCATATTGTGCTGTCATGCAATTACCACTTAAAATATGTGCATATATAATGAAAGCAAATAAAGTTTGTGAAAAAATTATTTTTAAATCTTTTGTTCACTAATTTGTCATCAATTTAATAATTATTGCAGATCATCTGTAACACTTGACTTTCATAAAATGATATCAGATGTAAAAAGAAAAAGAAAGAAATACCAATGTTAGAAAAGTTGTATAGATCAGTCATAGAAAAAGAATTATAATCGATCACGAGTCATTTCCCTCTTTAATATGAAACT
Organism: Lingula anatina; assembly: GCF_051362555.1. Lineage (NCBI taxonomy): Eukaryota > Metazoa > Brachiopoda > Lingulata > Lingulida > Lingulidae > Lingula > Lingula anatina. Next base: position 13,369,223 of record NC_141776.1, on the reverse strand, counting down.
ATTTATTTATTTATTTTACAGAGTCTCCAGATCAGATGGTTGTGACATGGGTCACTTTGTCTCAGACAAACTCTTCTCTAGTGGAATATGGGATCAGGAGCCTGGAGAATGCTGCTAAAGGCAGCGAGACAATGTTCCAAGATGGCGGTTCTGAACACAGGAAATTGTACATTCATCGCGTGACAATAACTGGACTGAAACCAGGACAGAAATACAGTAAGGACTGTAGCAAATAAAAAAATTTTTTTTTGAAAATTTGAGAAATATTAATCCAGTTAGGGTTGTAGCACATAGTTTATATATCTTATCTATTTATTTATTTATTTTTTTGAAAAATAAGAGAAATATAAGAGAAATAATACAATAGATCTAAATATTGAAAAATTAGATAAAATATTGTTGTGATCAGTAATCATGCTGCAAAATGATAGCAATAAGTGTAATGTTCACAGTTGTTGAATAGCAATTCATGTTTAAAAAATAATAAAAAAATTTAATGGAACTCCTACAAATGCTAAGTGAACCAATTTGCCTGGAGCCCCAGGGTGCCTGTAAAATATATTCATAACTTTTTCTTTTTTCTTAGTGTACCACTGCGGCAGTCAGTATGGCTGGAGCAGTCTCTTTACCTTCACAGCAATGAGGACGGACCCAGCCTGGATCCCCAGGGTGGCGGTATATGGAGACATGGGCAATGAAAACCCACAGTCTCTGGCCAGACTACAGCAGGAAACACAGAAAGGAATGTACGATGCTATTTTTCATATTGGTAAGTTATAGAAAAAAATATTTTCTGGTATTGCTGATTTAAAGTATGTACATGTATGTGTTGATTACAGCAGGAAACAGAGAGGAAGGTACGATGCTATTTTTCATATTGTTGACTGGGAAAGTTATAGGAAAATATTTTCTGGTATTGTTGAGTTAAAGTTTGTATGTATTGATTACAGCAGAAAAAGCAGAAAGGAATGTACGATGCTATTTTTCATTTTGGTGAGTTTTTGAAAGATTATTTTATTTTCGGGTATTGTATTGCATGGTATTGTAGAGGGAAAGTTTTAAAGCATTATTTTATGGTTTTGTTGAGGTAAAGTATCTGTATATGGGCATTTTTACAATCCTGGGCACTTTTCAGATTTTCCCACATATTGCTAATTAACAAATTACATACATACAATCAAAGAATTCTTTTATCACTATGTTAGAGAATGGTGTAAGTGAAGATAAACACTGAAAATAGAAACCAAATATCACCACCGAGTCCAAAGTTATGCTAAAGCAAAGCCCGAAAAATGACCAAATATTTTTCCCGTTTTAGTCATATGAAATAAAAAGCAATCTGAAATAAATTAAAACAGTGTTTGACATTGCATTTTTTTGGATTATAAAACACTAAGTAGTATGGTGGAAGCAAAAAAGTTTAAATATTAACAGGAGAGAGGTGTATCCTAGTAAAAAAAAGCCTTTTGATGGCATGCTGGTATTTCCGTTAAACGAAATGTCCATTCCGAAACAAAAATAAATGACTTTCAGAAAATATATCATAAAACATACAGTATTATTTACCATCCTAATCATTATTTGGATGTATTGGTATTGTTTGTATCAAATAATGAAATCTGCGCGATGATTCTGGAGCTTGACATGGAGTGCAAAATAACCCTACCGTGTTTTTCCGTTAAATTTGTCCATTCCGAAACATTGGGTTTCTCTTACATAAAAAGAACATGTTGACACCTAGCCAGTAACAATATATATTTCTCTAAAGCCCAGGACATGTGATATTTATTTTTATATAAGAAAACCCCAGTGCACAGAAACCCATTTAACTGTGGCCTTTTTTGAGATGCTTGTTAAAAATTGTCCATTCCGAAACAAAGTACCTTTACATTGCCAATGTTATAAATAGAGAGAATTCTGTCTTTAATGCTGTATGTTTCACTTGACATGAGCAAATTACTGTTAGAGCATCATGCATGTGACATGAAAATAATAGAAAAACATTTCTTCAATGGCATCTTTTTAAATTTCTATATATATCCTCAACAAAAAAATTCGTTTTTGCGAGTCAGGATCTTTTCTTTGGATCTACTAGAACTTCCATTGCATATTTTCCCAAAGTTCATGTATTTCAAAGTTAAATTAACAATTAATTGAAGAGATTATATCAGTATAAATAGAAATATAGGCAATTTGGATGCTTTGTATCGGAAAGGACATTTTTTAACACATTGTCTAAAACACTTGTTTACTCTTTGGTCTGCGCATCTATTTATTATTCATGAGGAAGAGGATGATGGGAAGCACATCAAATTTATGTAGAATATAATTTTGAATAATATAGCTTACCTTACTTCAAATATTGCTTACTTATGATGTACAAAAAAGTATTCGAAAATAGTTATGAGGCTACACGTGTTAAAGTTGCAAGAGTCAGTTCATTGGCACAGTTTACAGAGGCGCTTGCAGGCAGACACAGGTTATAATTAACTTCCTGTGATTATTTATAATATATACATACATCATGATATATATATATATATTATAATTTCGTAAATGTTAAATAAATGTCCATTCCGAAATACAGGACATGCCTAAAAGGACATATTTATAAATGTTATTACTAAATTTAAACCTGACTGAATAATATTTTACACAGCTATGAGCTGTAACAAAAGGAAGTAGAATAGGGTATAATGGAGTGTAGAAGACTCTATTTTATGTCATGATCAAATACTAATGGAGTAACATTTCAAAAAAGAATCAAAACTATCCAAAATGACCAATTAATGTAATAAAAACAGTTCAGTTTTAATCTAGTTAACTCATATTTGGTCCAATGATTGCTTCACCTGTACCTTGTAAACCAACATACTCTTAAGGCAATTTCATAAATGTTAAATAAATGTCCATTCCGAAACAAGGACATGTCTAAAAGGACATATTTTTAAACATGTCTTTACTGATGGTAAATCTGACATTGTCAAATAATATTTTATACAGCTATGCACTGTAACAAAAGAAACTGGAATAAGGTATAATGGCATAAAGAATACCTGGAATATATCTCAGAATCAATATTTAATAAAATAAAATTCCAGTAATGAATTACTAGTACAAAATAGACAAAACAAGCACAAAATGTAATAAAAAGACTTCAGTTTTAGTTCAGCTTCCACCTATTTTGCCCAGTTATTCATAGACTTCACCTAAAACTTATAAAAACTCAAATACTACAATATATTAAAACAATATCATAAATGTTAAAAAATGTCCTTTCCGAAACAGGGATGTTTCGGAAAGGACATTTATTTTAACATGACACTGCAATTAGCACACATGTCCGTGCAAAATAATATTTTACACAATCATGAAGCATAACATAAAGAACTAATGCAAGGTAAAGTGAAGTACAGAAGTCCTCAGAATATCTCAGAATCAAAAACTTCATGGAGTCACATTTAATACTGAAACAGGAAAATTACAAAATGTCATTGATTCGCCAAATTTTGGATATTTTCATCCATTGTTTTTGCAAATACATAAAAGAGCAATACTCTCTGAGTAAAACTAAGTGGTTTTTTGGAGATCAATACCTTAAATTACCATAAAAGTCATACACTTCAAGGTTTAGCTTATGAAAATTAAAAAAATGATTTTCAAAATTCAAATAATCATATCTTTATACATTCACAAGGTTTTATCTCGGGATTGTCATTTCTTATACCCTTCAGGTCTATACTTTCAAGAAAAGTACACATTTCAACACAAAAATGACTTCTATTTTTGACCCTTGGTGGGAAAAAAAGGAGCCCAGGATTGTAAAAATGCCCATATGGACTAGTGGTATATTGGGGCTTACTTTCTGCTTTCTTGAAATTTTGACCAAATTAAATTTTTTCTTACTAGCAGAACAAAAATTATAAACATTTTTCAAAATAATTAGCCTTTTTTAATACAGTGTATTTGACAAACTGATACCTTTACCACATATGTCTCTATGAATAATGCTGCACTTAATTTTGTGCAAAAGAAAAAAAATAATGGCAATATTTGAAGATAATGTTAATTTTTGAAAACTGAACATTTTAACTGATTAGATTAATGATGCATAGAATTAGTTGTGACTATGACATGTTTTTAAATATTTTTAAATTTATTTATCTATTTTTGAATTTTAGGTGACTTTGCATATGACATGGACTCGGTAAGTAAAAAGGTGTAAGATAAGATTAGATAAGAGTTTATTTAGCCAATTGTAAAAATCGGAAATCATTTTCCTTGTAGTCTTGGAACATTCTTGTTTCTGACAGTCGGATGAGTCTGCACATATGGTTTGAAAATGAAAATACAATGTATGGCACACAATTTGGATCTGCAGCTTAGGGGAGTTGGCATTAAACAGTAGATCTCTACATATTACACATTTTGAAATGTAAAAAACCGTCAGCTCTGCCCATAGTGTAATGTGGTATAGACCATTCAGCTACGTATATTAACATCCCAACAACATTTGAACCCTCAATTTAAGGGTTTGTTACTGAAGTGGGCGTGTGTCTCTGATTTTGCAGGATAACGCCAGAGTTGGTGATGAATTCATGCGTCAGATAGAGTCGGTAGCTGCATACATACCTTACATGGTGACAGTAGGAAACCACGAGAGTCCATAGTAAGCATATACTCACAAATTACATACTCTGTGTTCCTGTATTTACTTCTACAGGTGTTTGTCATTTAATGATGGGTATGCCAATATAGTGCCTTTGTGACAAAGACTTCTACTGGTCACTGGAAGCTCTGCTATTTCATCTGCATGATAATGTAACTATGACTATAAATCGTCAGTATCACAACGGTAAAGGGATTTTTTATTGTTGTTTTGTGAAATCTTATTTAAAAATTTTCACCCAAATAGATCAAGTCTAATAGAATGTCAGTAATGAAAATTTTTGTGCAATGTTGTAATTAGTGTGTGTCCCTGTTTTATTTCATTTCAGTAATTTCTCCAACTACAGGAATAGATTCAGCATGCCTCGGGCAGGTGGAGATGGAGAGAGCTTGTTTTACAGGTGGGTATTTTTTCATGATTTTTAATACTGAAGTATTATTTTTAATGTTCAAGTTATAATGGATCATTTATTTGATAATTTTTTAGTGCACATTTGATCAAATGTAATTCTGAAAGTCTACAATTATCAGTAATTTGATAATTTAAGGATTTTATTGGCTTTGAGCTTTTGCAAAATAATAAGTGAATGTGGAATTTTTACTTCAGAAGGCCTGGCATTAGGGAATGAATTCATAAGCTGCAAAATTCGGTGGCTGTCTGAAACAAGAAATGGGGTAACTTATGGTGTTTTCTTTCAGTTTTTTTTTTCCTCTGAATCGTCTAATTAAAACGTGTCTCTGAGTTATATAACTTTTATCACTTCTGTATTCTTTCAGTCTGAAACTTGGCAAGGCTCATATAATAGGGTTTTCCACAGAAGTTTACTTTTATTTAAAGTATGGTTTTCACATGGCGCTGAACCAATACCGCTGGCTGGAGAGAGAACTACAGGTGAGTGCTTGCATAGACAGGTCACAAGGAGGCCATATTTTACATCTGACAGAAGTCAAAATGCTGAACCTCTTTAAGTAATTTACCCAGTATGAGGAGCAAAGACCCAGTCTTTCAATGGAGGAAATCATGAATATTACAGATACTTTATTTTTTCAAGTCATAAGTTCTTAAATGAGATCATTCCTGTGAAGTGGTTGCAACAAAAGTGCTACCCTGTAATTCTATTCAGTGCAGTTGCAGCACCGCAAATGCTAGATAGACATAGAATTTTTTAATGATAACAAAATTATGTGCCGCCGGAAAGATTGGTAATTTACCCCATTGAACAGATCGAGTCATAACCTTATGCATTTGCCTTACAGGAAGCCAACAAACCAGAGAACAGAGCAGAGAGACCCTGGCTAATCACCATGGCTCACAGACCCATGTATTGCTCCACCAATGACTATGATGACTGCACTTTCTCCATCAGTAGGGTGAGCTTGAATGCTATCTGTATTGATTATTTATAAGGATCAGATGATGTTGTTAGTTTTTATAACACTTGGCATGTGACAGGCATGAGTTACACCTTTGAAAAATATAGAGTGCATATAGTCCATCTGGCAGCAATATATAAACACTATAATTTCATTGACATTACTGTGATGAAGGCTGCTGTATGACAGTCAAATTTGCTGTGATATTGTGGCTGATCTTCAAAGGCTAATTGTGACTGATCTTCAAAAGCTAATTGTGACTGATCTTCAAAAGCTGCTATTTCATGATAAACCTATACACTAACCTCATTTTCCAGATAAGAACAGCCTTAGAAGGCCTTTTTTACAAGTCTGGGGTAGACCTGATGCTCTGGGCCCATGAGCACATATATGAAAGACTTTGGCCTATATACAACATGAAGGTAGGGAAAAAAGGCCGAAATAAATGCATTATATGGTCAGATCCATAAAAGGAGGTTATATTCCTATGAAAAGGGTCATAATACTTTATTTTTAAGAGCTTATGAACATTTTACTTTCATTTGTTGTCATGAATCTGTGATATTTTTGACAAATGGTATAAAGGTAGCACCTCAGAAGGTGTTTCGTTTTACTTTGAATCAATACATCATATGTTTGTTAAAAATATATTTCTGTTGTGGATATGTACAATGTTATGTATATTGATATAAAGGAGTTGTACAGACAAATTTTGTTAATTGATATATGATTACCTTGTAGGTGTGTAATGGCAGCAATGCCTACCCATACACTAACCCTGGGGCACCTGTTCACATAATTACTGGATCTGCGGTGAGGAACTTCTCTGAATTAAATATTTCACCTTAAATAACTGACATATATATTAAGTTTGAAAGTAGTGGTGCTGGCTCTGGCTCCCTGCACTTGTAAGAGAAGCTTTTCAAATTTAGTACATCTGTACTTGTCTTACCTGTGTGTTTACCTAGAAAATTAGTTACTTTGAATGCTTTTGAAACCTGTTCAGTGTTATAAAATGTTTCATCAGTACTATACTCTGACCAGAGGACTAGTTTGGTATTTCTTTGATTAAAACTGTTTTTTAAACCAAACTAAAAAGAAGGTTGAAACCATGGGTGGCAGTGTTCACAATTTTTAAATTTAAAATCAGAATAAAATCCTTCATTCCCTTCTCTCTTCTCATTTGATTCGTTTACCCTCTCTCTTCCTATAAGGGCTGCAAGGAAAAACACGACCCGTTCAAGCCTCCGCCATATTGGAGTGCCTTCCGCAGCAGCGACTATGGCTACACCAGGATGACTATTACCAACGCTACTCACCTGTATTTTGAGCAGGTGTCAGATGACCAGGTAAGCTGTATTCTATCTGTCTATCTATGAGCACCATCCACTCAGCAGGTTGACTGTCATGGATCGCCATACCTCTGGATTTTGTGCCATATTAAACTTTCACTATATTTTTGATTAGTCCATTCTTTTATGTTGTCTGTGCATGTTGCTTTTGGTCTTTTTTCTCACATTTTCAATTTAACTTTCCTTCCAATAGCTACAAATATCCAAGTTATTTCTGTAATTATGACTTACCAGTAATTACGGTAATTCTCCAATCTATACGAACGATTTAAATTAATTTTTTTTGGAAGATAATCATTTTGTTCGTAAGGCTTGAAATTCAGTCTGCTAAAAATTGCCACGCGTTCGTATCTATTGAAATACGGATGGAATACGGCTGTACCTGAAGTTATCTCCACTTACCTACATTGCTAAGTATAAGCATTACTTTCAGATTAAATCACTGTGATCAGCTAAAAGCACAAACAAATTATTCTTGCGATATTGCAATGAATTAACACAAACTAAACAAAAGTCGGGAATTCAAGTTAAAAAACAATTTCTTCATACTAAAGATGTGCATTTCTCCCAAGACAAGACAACATCGTTTTTCCCTGTTATGTTTTACCAAGACAGGACAACATCGTTTTCCTCAACTTCTGTCAAAAACAGACAAGAATATTTTCGTATCCAGTTGCATATTTTATTTATTGCGTGTTTACTTTTAATATGATTTCACATATAGAAAATTTGCAATATCAATAATGTCACACACACCCCCATTAGGCCTACATAAATTTCTCCCGCCAAAACAAAATACTTGAAACTCCTCACAGTAGATATCACTGACGTTAATAGAGATTATACTTGATATAAAAAATAACATCAGCTCAATTCAAGTCTATTTATGAAAGTCTTTTACAGCATATTAATTTGCACGCAATCAATGTAAACTTAATTAGAAAAAATACAGAAAACTGCAAGCAAATTTCTATAAGGACTTAGGTCATACGGCACCTTTATTTTTCACAATCACTAATATCAGTAAGGTTTACCTAATAGTTGTTCATGAGACAAGGTCTTAAACAAGGAAAAACAAACAAACAAACAAACAAAAAAAAGTACATTAACTTTATCACAACTCAAATTAGAAAAATAAATACAATACAAGACAGAACTCCTCTTAAAAAAATAAATTTCCTGATGACTACCAAAAACAAATGAAAAACTCGATCATTGACAATGGATTTCTCATACCCTTCTGTTGTGCGTGGGTTTCAAGTTTATAGATTTTACTAGAAACCAGTTATCGGTGAAACACTGATGGTGGATGTTGATGATCCAGTCGGCCCGCGGAAGTTAAGAAATGATAATAAACAGTAAGTAATTTATGCGTACTGATGCTGTCAATAATTTCTCAATAACAATAGGGTTTTAAAACTACTAGCCTGTAGCTGCCGGCGGGCAGGTTGAGTCCTCCTATCGTCTCATTCAAAAACAGCACAAATACATGATAACAATCTCTCCTGTCAAGTGGCAGTTCCTTTATTTGGAACGGTGGTCTGAAAACTCGCTTTGACGAATCATGGGGCGAGTTTCAATCGGGCACACTTTCTTGCGTTCGGAAAATTTAAATTGTGCCCAAGGTGAGTTTAGCGATCGTTCGTACAGAACGGAGACAAAAAATTCAGATTCAGAGAAAAAACGTTTCGTTCGTAATTATTGCGGCGTTCGTATAGATTGGAGAATTACCGTATTGCTGTACCAAGAAGTATATCAGTAAAAAAAAATAGTTGAGAAGGCCCCATTTTATATAATATGTACATTTTGTGTAAGAAATTAGTGTATTTTACTGCACCCTGTCACACAAAGTGAATAATTTAATGAATAAATGAGTTAAAAAGTGTAGTAAAATGAAAATAACATAGTTATTCACCTTGTCCTTATCAAAACCAAATCGGGGTTAAAACTAAATTGTGTCCTCTTTTCTGCTTTCAGGGAGGAGCAGTGATTGACAAATTTCATGTGATAAAGCAGAAACATGGGGCTGGATCCTTTACTTGCTCATGAATTAAGAGTTAAACAGTGCCATTTTTACAGAGGTGGGAGGGAAGATGGATACACCAGATGTTAAAATTTTGTGGATCACGTGAAATGCAATTGAGTAATTTGTTACTGTGGAAATTTCCCTTTCTATATGGTTTCTACAAATATGAAGGACCTGGAGACTTGCTTATTTATTTAAAAAAAAGGTGAAATAGTTTGATTTTAAACATCCACGGATTGATCAAAAACAGTATTTATATAAAATCATTTATAGAATAAAAAAGTGATTATTTTTTAAATAAAAATATGCCAAGATAAAGTTGGAAATGAAATTGGCTTTACTACTTTACATATTAGAGCCAGTTTCATTCCCAACATTATCTTAGCATACGTAAAAATATTGACATACAATTTGTTATCATATTTTTCTATTTTAATAATTTATAATTTATTAATAAAGAATTACCTATGATCTCTTTTGTGTTAAATGCATTCATCATCTGAATGGGTTGAGATTTATTTTGGGATACATAATAACAAATTGCAATTTCATTAATTGATTTTTAAGAGTTATTGGGACATATACACTGGCCAGTAATGATAAGAGCAAGCAATAATATTTCTGAAATGTATTTAATCATGCCCTGTTTGTGATCAAGTGGGACTTAATAGGGATTGTCACGTCATGACACCGCGTTTTAATTGCAGTGTGGGTTTAAATTTTTTTTGTTTCTTCACAAACTTTTAAGAACAAAAGATAAATAATTATCAGGTAACTGGACAGGTGGTTGTATGTTCAAAAATCCCATTCTTTTTTGAACTCACTGTTATTTTCATAGTTTATTCCTTTCAGTATATCTCATTTGCTTACAAAAAAGTTGATGACTATATATGTATGCCATTATAAAAAAGCACTATTTATATTCAGTAATTGAATAACCCTACCAACAAAAAGCATCAAAGTATTATAGATGAAGTCGATGTGAAGTGAGCAATATTTTGGAAAATGTTCGATTTTGTATCACAGTGCATATCCTGTTAATGTTATATAATGTAAGTCTTTAAACATGCACATATACTTTAACTTTACAATTGTGTATAAATGGAAAAAAAATGATTATATCAGAAAATGGTGCCCACATCATATTGCATTTTTTCCTTTTGTACCTGATGAATAAATTAAATTTTGTGGAAAAAAAATGCTGAAACTATACACATAATTTACTTAATATATGCCAGCATATATGTACTTGGTAAGCGCATATGAAGTAACATTTTTAAAAGTGCTAATGTGTTCAAACCTGGCCACCTTACACACACAAACAGCAAAATGCCTTTGTATCAAATACAATAAAATACAAGCTTAATACAAGTGCTACATGAAATTACACATGCCTAAAAAAACAGTACATAAATACATACATGTATTGATGTTTACACAGCCAGCCCTTATGTTCAAAAGGGTATGCTACAGCGACTTACAGATGATGCTGTGTGACAAAATTCAATAAAAAGCTCGTAGCTCATGGATTGGTGAATTTTTCATCAACTGATTAATTTTTTTAACAAAAGCTAGTGCTGTTATGAAGCTTGTAACTTGTTGTCATCCAGTGACGCCATTAGGACCAAGATCGTGTCAGGTAGATTTTGTCCGAGTCAGCCCAGAGAGCCCTTGTACATCTTCACATGGTGTGATATTGCGTTCCACTCAGGAAATAATTTTGGTTTTCTGTCGAGGTCTACTAGATCTGCACCAGTCAAAGCTTTTGTGCATGAACAAACCAACACTGTATCAGTGAACTGAATATATTATCACAACATGGTATCACCATTTTATATCACAACACAAATTATCCATTTGTTATGCAAATGGAAATTATTACAATGATCACATTGACTAATAAAAATACAAAATACAATTCATATACAGTTACGTAATACTGCCTTTCTTGTGATGCAATTTTTACAAATATTTTTCTCATGAGGCAGTGGAAGCTTTTCTTATTATGCTATATAAGCAAACATTTTGTATTGTTATGCATGATTATTATTGTATGGTGTAATTATTTGACAAAGATGTAACGCATACATTTAATACGACTACTGATGCCATTACGGTCTAAATGGTCTAAACATCACTGAGTTAAATAGCATAACTAGCTCTGATGTTTACACTAGCCCTTGAAGCTAAATGCCACTAAAATATTGTAAATTTGTTTGCATAAGTTTCTAGCCACTGTCTCTGCTTTGGGCCAGTAGATTTTAAGACCGTGTTACCCTGAAGGGTTTGTCTAAACACGTTTTGGCACTGATAAGTAACTTCTCTTTCATCTGTCATATGTTTCTTCATTTGATCGTTGTAATTATTGCTTTCATTGTTATCATTGTTTTAATTACAGCTCTTCTGTCCTCCTGACGTCTGCTTTCTCTTGTTGGAGAAATTGTTGTTGCTGCTTCTTTTCTATCAGCCTCTGCTTGTTGGCCTCCTGAAAATGAAATCAAAATTATACATAAATATTTGATTAAGTGAATTTTAATGTGGTGATTCCTTAAATCTCACCTCTCACTGCAACTCCAATTTGGAGAGAATTATATGCCTTATATCATTTTACCAAGGCATGGGGGAAAGGGGATTTCTCCATTTCTCCCTCTTTCAAATTCACACACTAGCACTGTACAGTGATGACTCGATCATTTCAGCGGTCCAGGGGAAAATTATGAATCTTTCAGAAACTTGATTTTTAGACAGTTCAGTACATACTTCCGTGTAGTATTTGTAGTGCTTTTACTGTATAAAACAGAACTGTAAGGTAGCCTGGTTTTCAGTTTTGTTTCTATCATTCAATATGAATGTTCTAATATTAAGAATTTGTGAATTTAAAAAAAATGCATCTGTAAAATTCACAAATTTCCCCATTGAAAAGATAGAGTTATTGTTGTACATGTACCTCCAAACACATCAGTACAAGCATATGAATACACACACATCCACACGTCTTTACCTCTTCTTGCATCTTGCTGACAATGTATGTGACCTGCGCTTGCATCTGTTCCAAGATGGCCTCATTTCTGTTCTCCTCCTGTTGTAAACTAAGAGCACGGTTGGTCGGGAAGAATGTCAGATCCTCCTCTACGTACTGTAACATACCAAACAAACTGTGATTAATTTATGAAGATATACAGACATCAATCTGATATATAACAGATGCTGTTAGTCTAGAAACAGATTTCTAAAATTGTTTACAGGGTTAACAGTAGTATCTCTTCAATAAACAAATTAATTAATGAATACATAATTAAGATGTATTCTTATGTTTGTAAGGTACCAATCCTCACACCAAAAAGAAGACAGGTTAACATAAAAATAATCTATGGTGATTTAAAACGAGAACTTGCCTTCTTCCAGACATACAGCTCCAGTGAAGTGTAGTCATTCCTTTGTTTCTCATGAAGGTGAATGAAGAAGAACAGGTACGCATACTGGTTGTGTTCTTTTTTCACATGACACTCAAATCCCTGCAATACGATCAAATACAGCTATAAACATGCTCTAAGAAAAGTTGTTAGTGAGTACATAGACCTACCTAGACTACCAGCATGGTACTTCACAAAAACGAGTTAAAAGCACATTCTGACCTGTCTCTCTAAAACGTAACAGCCACTTAGACCAATCAAAATGAATAGAAATAATGGTACACGTATTTTCGAAAAAAAAAAAAGTAACTCCAGTGTGCTGTCCACAAAATACAACAAGGCCTTTGTGTGCAGTGTGAAGATGAGGGAGTTGAAAATTGAACAAAAAATTGTGCCTGCTCTTACCGATGCTTGATGCTCAAAGTCATAACTGCTTCTGCTGCATATAAAACATACTGTTGTCATGTCGTTGTCAATCTCCCACTAATAGAAAGACAGAATAAATAATCAGATATCTTCTGGGTACAACATGCAAATGATAGTAAGAAACTGAAAAAAAGCAGTTTTTATTATAGCTTTTATACGTCACAATTTATTTCACATTTGAAGATGATTCCAATAACTATACAGCTTTAATTGTTAAATGCAAGAATCAATATGACACATACATTTTAATGTACCCATTATGTTATACATTCTTTCTATAAACATAAATATGTCACAACAAAACCAGGTGGCAAAGATGAAAATGATCAATTCATAGTTCAATAAATTATATTATGATCATGATTGTTTTATACTACTAACAGAAATTATTATCTTTTAAAATCATTTTTACCTTGCTATTCCTTAGCTCAGAGAAGGTATCCACAATGATACCAAAGACAATGTTCAGACCAATGGTGGTGATGATGATGAAGAAAGACAGGTCCAACAGGGACTTGACAGCAAAGTATGCAAATGTTTTGTCGCCTATCACATCTGGGTTCTCCAGAACCTGAAATATATTAAATTCATGCAATACAATAATATATAGCATAAATAAATGGCATATGTTATCATGCCATTGATAAAAATTGTAAAAAAGTTACTGTAAAAATACAGATACAGTCTTTTTTTAAGCCATACATGTAAGATATTAACCCTGATTATAAAATGACTACACGTCACACAATGCACAATTAGCACTGTCACACCTAACACAATCGACTCTGTCACACCCAACACAATTAGCAATGTCACACCTAACACAATTAGCATTGTCACACCTAACACAATTGACACTGTCACACCTAAAACACAATTAGCATTGTCACACCTAACACGATTGACACTGTCACACCTGCCACACCTACATTGTTATATACAGCACTCATCTCACTCCTTTGCCTCACATACACTGCTTTCAAATCTGACACTCTCTTCTATCACCCCTCACACACTTAACCTCCTTACTCTTCTCTTTCATGCTTAACAATTGTTACTTACCTCAAAGAGACTGATAATCAGCCCACGATGCAATATGGTGACAAAGCACTCTCCCACAGTGGAGCAAAACAAACCATTGGCATTATCAAACAGATGGCGAAAGAACCCAAAACAGATCAGTGCATATATGTAGAAGATGATGGCCATCAAGAGACCAACAAGTATCAGAGACATGCCTGAAAGTAGAGATTTGTATAAAGTATGAATAGATCTCTTGTTTTATGACACTTTAACAGTCTGCAGTCTCTTTTTTAAATGTTTATTTCCCATATGTAAAGCAATTTAGTTATTCAAATTAGTTGACCTTCCAGTATACATGATAACATTTAATATTTATTTTGGCAATTTGAAAATAAAAGTTGAAAAACAGACACATTAAAGTGCTCTTAAATATTTGACTTAAAACAGTCTTGTCTGGTCAGAGACAACTACGTGGAGAGGCCATACCATTTTTGGTGACGGCCTGCATGACCCGCGCCAGCAGCTGGTTGTTGGCAGCGATGTGGAGAAGATGGAAGCTGAAGGTGTAGCCATAGAACACTGTACCAAGGACGGACAACACAAAGAAGATCTGAAATCAGGAAGATAGAAAAAACATTAAATTGTTTATGTTTTGTATTAAAATAATTTTTTTCTTTTCAAATTCTGTTTGTGGAATGGTTAAAGCATATAAAATCACAAATCTGTATTATGAATGGTCTAAAATCATCTCATTAGGCAAAAAAATAAATTCAATACTTTTCAAAATTAAACTGAACATATTTCATTCTTTGGCTTAAATAATATCTAAGAACATTAAATGATTACTCATTTATCTTTCATGTACTTACAATATAATAAAATGTTTTTGAACTAAAAAAGCGAACAGCCAGCTTTGATTCTTCTTTGGCACCAGACTTTGAAGTATCGCTTTCATCCTCCTCATCATCATCGCTCCTTGGTCTGAAAAAATATCATTCTAAATCATTTTTGCTGTAAATATATCTGCTTTGCAAGCTTATAACAACTTGCAACCCAGAACAATATATCCCAAAATTGGATTGTTTTCAAAAAAAAAAAAAAAAAAAAAAACTGTCTTCACTGCTATGCAAAGATGAGCATCTGACTGACTATACATATATTCAGGATGTTCTGGTAAAAATTCTAGACATTTTAAACAACACCACCAACAAGAAAATTGTTCTAAATTAGAGAAAAATACCTGTCAGCACAGCACCTACTTATACCACCTACTTAACATATATTAACTTCTCTGTAGCCATGTCATAGCCATTATAAACAAAAAAAAAAACAGTAATCCTATGTGCTAATTTCTGAAACAATTAAAGTTTTTTGTTCTAAATGAGAAACACACATGTATTCCTGTTAGTACCTACCTACACCACCTGGGGAACACAGGTTTGTTGGAGATGAAGAAGCTGACCAAGATGTACAGAGCCAGTAGGTTGTGGAGACCTCCCAGCACATAGAGACCCACCTCTGAGTACGGGTACCTGTATTTGGGCGTGGGGCTGGTGAAGAGAAATGACAAAAATTTTAATGTTATTTCTATTTGAAGACACATTGTTCTGTTGTTTTCTTTTTTGATCATGGATTCTCAAAAAATAGAAACAAAAAGCAAGGAAAAGGATGCACTGGAAGTCTATCTTTTACTTCAGTTTGATGTCTTCTGCTCATGCAATTACTTGTATATGATAATTTAGTTTACAACCTGATCCCCAATACTTCATGCTCACTCTTACCACACTGTCTCTCTCTCTTTCTCACACATGCACACTCTCACCCTTTTCTTTTCTCTCTCTCTCTCTCTCTCTCTCTCTCTCTCTCTCTCTCTCTCTCTGTCTCATGGTACACGATAACATGTATCATCAAAACCTCGACATATTATCACTTACTCATCAATGACATCTGATGTGTTTTGATTTAGAATGTGTGCCCCTGTCTCTACCCATGTGACAAGGGTGAATATGGCAAAGAAGAAACTCATCAATATAATGCTGTAATTGGCTGGTGTCCTGTTAAAGAAAGAAATGACTGAGTAAATGTATGGATTTAAATTTAAAAATTTATTAAAATAAATGAATTATTGATAAGAAAATACATGACAGTGAAAGCAAAAAGATAAATAAATAAATAAATAAATAAATAAATAAATAGAAAACTACAATTCACTAATCCTATGTGCTTATTTCTGAAACAATTTTGTAAATAATAATTATTAATTGTTACCTCTGACAATGACTAATCAATTAAATTATCAAAGTGTGAATGATAAAAACCGGACTGACCAGAACATGACAAAGAACCTGGCAAGAGGATTGTCATAGATCCTCTTCTGGTAGTTGATGTCTTTCCTGATTTCCTGTGACCAGGCAAGGAAGTCCCGAAGTTTGTTCGTTGGAGAAGAACGGTCCACTTCATATTTAAACTTCTCCTTGATTTCTCCACGAAGTACTTTCTACAATACCAGCAAATATTAAGGGATTATATGCATTAGGATTGTATACAGCCAGTTAATAAGTCTGTTTCATTCAAAATAGTTTCAAATAAATATAATAATTTATATGTTATTATATAATATAAGAAAAAAATGCACAATAAAGTATAATAGCACATCATATACAAACTTTTTATCACTGTTCAAATAACATTTTTCAACAAGTCTTGAAAATGAGACACATTTTTATGAAGGTGGCACTGATTTTCAAGACAAGTCACATCAAACACTCTTACCTGGTTCTTGACCCTGAAGTAGACTTTCTGCAGCATGTCATTCTTGACTATTTCAATGGACATGGTGCCCTCCTTGTAGAACTGCCAGGCTGCCCTGTCCTCGTCTGTTCTGATCACTTCTTTCTCAACTATTAAAAGAAAATAAGTCAGCACTCTATTTTTTAAACTGGAAGTGCTCAGATATCATGTATAAACAGAGTTCTGTAAATGTTTGCAGACAAATGCCATTTATAATCAGTGAATGTCAACATTTTAATTCAACTGCACTTAGATGTTTTTTTATAAGAGATTCACCAATTATACTTAATTTGACTTGTATTTATGGCAATCATGTACTATATAAACATTCAGAGGGGTATCTCAGGACAAGCAGTGCATATATTGTTAAAAATCAGGGGCGGATTTAGGCCGTCTTCTGGGTCTTCCAGAAGACGGTCAGATTTTCAAGTTTACATTGACGGGTATCGATTTTGTCTGTCGGATGACGGTCAAAAATGGAGGACGGGTCAACAAAGTTACTTTGGAAGACCGTCAGAAAATATCTTTGAATCCGCCCCTGAAAATAATCATTAGCATGCTATCATCAGAGGTGATGGTATCAGATTGAAGAAGACTATTCACCATGGTATTATGTTTATTTTTTGAAAAATGAAACTCTGACCATTTTCGTATTATTACAACTAAATCTGTAAGCTAAATCCCAAGTCCATTTTATGGTACAGAAATGATATACTGTGAAATAAAATATGATAATGTGTCCGTTAACATTCACAGTTAAAACACAATGGGTAGACAGGAAAAATGTAAGCAAAGAAAATGTTACACGGTGGTTATAGATATGAAACATAAAGCTATGAAATTATAATTGGTATACATTTATATGCAGATGATTTAGTCATGATTATGTGCATTGAACTGAATCTAGAATAAAACCTCTAAACCCCTGTATCAATCTTACCTGGTGGACCTGAGTTTGCAGTGAAATAAAAATTCAAATTTCCTTATTGTCTAGCTTAAGGCAACACATGAAATATGGTGAGAGAAAGCTGACCACATTTGTCACATCCAAACACAATCCGTAAACTACACAACACAACTAACACAATCACCTAAACATCCTTTATATATACTACACAGATGTGAAATAAGATTTAAATGTATGCTGACCATTATAATAATAAAATAGTCAATATTGTTACTAGCAAGTATTTTGTCCATTTTAAAAGGTAAAAATGGCATCTCATTTCAGCAAGAAGCTCTCACAGTTCACAACAAAAAGGTCTATCAAAAAGGAAAATTAGACTGGGTTCCCATAGATTAAGATAGATCCATCTGGATCAACCTAACTCCCTGGGGGTTCACGCTAAATTGCTGTCAGCCGAGCGCGCACGAAAGTTAATTACCCCCTTACAGCTTTTAGTAGGTGGGACAGACATTTAGCAGGCTAAGCTGACAACAATCTAGTGAGACTCCCCACGGGGATAGATCAATCTAAAATCTGTGGGAATGCAGTCTTAGTGAAAGGCCTGAAGCACTCATACCATTTCCATACGAGTCGAATACGCAACTTACGTTGAGGATGTATAGTCTTATCCAAATCCTCCATCCTCAGAAGAGTGTGGAAATATTTACACCCAAGCTCCTCATATGTCTTCCTCTCTTCCTCCTCCTCAAACCTCTCCTCATCCAGGGACATAGTGTAGTACTTGACCACCATTTTGAAGATGCTCTCCGTGTCCAGTGACTCCACAGCATCCTGCAAATAACCATCAAGACAATAAGCAGGCCAGTAGCCAGCAATTTCAAAAGGGAAGGGTCTTTCTCTGGAAAAAACCTTAACCCTTTTGCTATGAAACCATTATGTAACTAGATAAAATTTTACCCAGAGGAGACCTCTTTCCAGCAAGATAGGGCGGTTCTTTAAAAAACCCTGAACCCCCCTTAGCTACAGGTCTGATAAGTTTGAAAATATCATTTGACACCATTTATACAGTACACAATGTTTTATGTATTTCTGGACACTCAATGTCTGCCAATAGTAAATTACTATGAAAATGTTACTTATTAATCACCTAGATTAACTTTAACCAGGGAATTATATCCGATATAATTCCCTGCTTTAACCAGTGACCAATCCTCATGAAGTTACAGAGTTCAAACCTTACTTACTGATTTTAATCAACCATATGCACACTACTTAACACATAGGTATGATAATCCCAAACTTAACAAAAATAACACAATATATAATGAAATTGATGAATATGTGCTTTGTGCTGTTCAAAAAAATCCCCAAAACCATAAACACAATTTATACTCCAAAGAAAACACCAATTTTATCCATTTTAAAATAAATATTTAAAAAAGTCAAAAACTGGACCAGGTTGTCTGTGCATGCTCTGCTGAAAACCCACACACCATAGCTGAATATACAATACAAAATAACACCAGCCCTACACACTTGTTGGTAACGACGTTTTGCCATGATATCTCTTTGCATAACCTAGAGAAAAAGTCACAAGTATAATGTCATTTTTATTCAAGCTCAACACTTGTTATATATGTTTAGAATGAACCCCTATCACAGGGCCATTTTCACTATCTTTATGGAGATGCAATTTTTCACAGTTTTTTCACACGGGGAACCTGCCTAAATTCTTTTTCAAATATTCATGAATCAATCCATAAAAGGCAAATTTCGAAAACTTGTTTTTAAAACCACACGCAACTGAAAATGGAATTAAAGGAAGTGATTTTTGTAAACATTGTAAAATTTAAAATCTTAAAAGAGAACTTGTTATAATTTCCATTCATACAATCACATTATCCAACATCCACACCTCTTCAACATTGTAAAATTAAACACAACAAGTAACACAATTCATACTTCAACTTTTCCTACCTTAGCAATGCCTGCCACCCTCTTGGCTCCAAACTCTCCCACCGTGCTGCCATGATTCTCTTCTATCATGGCAAGTATGAGGTTCACTATACAGTCTGCAAGCTCAAAGTCCTGAAGTGAATACAAAACAAATGTTTTAATATTTAATTATTCCAAAAACTGTTACACTCTATTATTTATTTTCAGGACCGGTGAGTAACCCATCTTTGTTTCTTTGCGTATGACATACTGTCTCATAATTATTAAAAGTATATGTTATTTTTTGCAATATATTCTGCTTGTTATGAAAACAAATACTTTGATTCCCTTAAAAACTGTTCAAGACCAATTCAATCTCCATCCTCTAGGAAGACACAGTGGCTCATAATGTCCCAAATACTTTAATTTTTTCAGGAATTCGCCCCCCTTTCCCCAAAACATGTAAGCTGCTATTCACCTCCTCAACTGTGATGGACTTGGAGTGGTCTGCACGCAGAATAAAGTTGATGTAATCACAGACTTTGTTGTCAAACACCACGGCTTGGTTGGTCACGTTACCCTGGAATATGACAAGAGAAACAAGTATAAAACACATGATTTACAGCTATAGCTTTTAAGCATTAATTTCTTAATAGATTAGTCTGATATAAGATTACATGCTACTAGTAAAATAAATATGTTATCTTAATGTTATTCTTTCTAATATTAGGCGTTTCTTTCATTTCTTTTCAATTCTGATTTACTGTGTTCCAGATGGATAGAAAATAAATAAATAAATAAACAAATAAATAAATAAATAAATAAATAAATAAATAAATAAATAAATAAATAAATAAATAAATAAATAAATAAATAAATAAAGTTGTTGGTCTTCAATCACCATACTTACTGAGGTCATTAAATAAATAAATAAATAAATAAATAAATAAATAAATAAATAAATAAATAAATAAACCATACTTACAGAAGTCATTTCCACCAGGGTGTTGAAGAGAGCTGTCACTAGCTTGATGTGTTCACTAGTAATGGAAGAATAGACAAGACCCAGGAATTTGGTCACTTCTCCCACCAAGTTTACTGTCTTTATGTTGTCTGGCTGCTCTCTCAAATAGTCCTGTAGTTATAGAGATAAAAATGTAATAATGAGAATGTGTATTGGAATCCTTTATGCAAATAACCTATAGGAAAACTAAGGGACACTATGGTGCTTTCTAGGGTAGTTCTACATTATTATTAATGACAACAATATTTTAATCTTTCAACTTGTCGAATGAGATCTACCTATCACCTGAGATTTATTGTAAAAAAGTACAATAATTATTGTACTTTTTATAATTAATAATCACTACAAAGAGATGATTTAATTTGAACTGACATACATGTATACCAAAATATCTTGTCTTCAAGTTAACACAAGTTAAACTCTTGAATGAGGCTGAACTGTCCATCCAGCGGTCAGTGTGATAACATACCTGTAAATCCGCAAACTGACCATCGCACATGGCCCCCAGTACTTTGAGGACCAGTGTAATGTAGCCCTCATCTTTATAGTCCAGGTCAGTGGCTCCCTCTATACCCACTTCCTTGGCCAAAGCTTCTAGTTCGTTGTCATCAAAATCCTGATGCAAAGGGAAAAAATTATTACAGAAATTATGCAAGTTTAAGGCACTCAAAGAGTACAAACCTCCACCAGGTCAATTCAATTTTTATTATTATTATTATAATCAATTAATTTATGAATCACCAACAAAATCTGCCTGATATTGAGTTAACACATTTATGGCCTATCCTGAGATTTTTATCCAATGCCATTCATATTTTTTTAATTCAGCTGCAAACTAATAAACCAACAAAGGAAGGCAAAAACATACCTGTGACAGTAGTTAAAAATACAGAGGAGACCATTTTTAGTAAAATGACTGAATTCAATTGGATAAAGTAGTAAATGTAATCGGTTAGTGTTTCTTCTTGAATGACTAGCAGACCAGCTGGAAGATTACAAAACATGGCCGACCAAATCCACTCCAAGAACATACCTCCACCTTCAACTCAACACCAACAGGGCCAACCTTGTTCCCGCTACCAGTCAACAATGGCTGCTTGTCGTCTTTCCTCTTCATCTGCTTCAGTTCTACTCCGTTAGCACCCTCTATAGGGGGAAGAAGGCCTTTGTTCATTTTTGCACCAGCCAACATGGCCGCAGTGCTACCCATGAGGGATGGAGAGCGATTCAGACTGGTTCTGCTTCCCAGCCGACTCTGGCTGCTGTATCTGCCCTTGAGTTTGGCTGCAGACGTCACTCTCTGAATTAGATAGCGATGTTTGTATACTGGTTTTACTAAATATGAGATTTTATGGTAAATATTTTTAGCAAACTACATATATACATATATACCGGTATATGTCAATCAAAATTTGTCAAACCTAACACATATGAAAGTTATTTCTTAATTAATAATTCAGCCAGACTAACCCCCATCCTCCTTAAATAAGATTAAATAAATAAATAAATAAATCATGCCACGACATTTGCACCTTACCTTCTTTTTCCCAGTGGACTGCATGCTTAATTTTGACCTGAATGCATTGGAAGCCTGCACAATGTTCATTACTTGTGTTCCCACCCTGGTGGCGCGGAGCAGGGTCTTAAATTGCTCTATTTTGTGCTCCTGTGATGCCTGGTGTTGGGCTATGAGAGCGCGTCTGTCGGAGGAAGAAAAAAATACATAAGTCTGCATTGAAGACAGTAGAATATTCAATACCATTAACAACTTGAAAAGTAAGGCATTTTCAATGATGGAGAAACTTGAAAAAATAAACATTCCGTTCATATTTTATCTTAAAATTTTAAAAAGTTTTTATTCTCATATAGCATGACTGATTTAACAAAACGATAAGTACAAGATTGAAATATCACACTATATGACAGAAAGCTAATATATAAGTAAAAGATGTAATGAGTAATTTGATATTATTCTAATGTGAGTATGACGTCAGATGTAGCCATGTGAAGACATCTCAGAGCCAGCAAAAAAAAATCATCTATTTGCATAACTCGACTTACTTTTCTCTGTAGTTGATGGCTGACATCTGCATTCGTTCTCTGACTGCCAAGAAAAACTTTTCTTCACGAGTTCCAGTGAAATAGTCAGCTATACTAGGCTAAATTAATAAATATATATATAACTTAAAGACTTTTAAATATAAATCAATTTCTGTTTTAAAATTATTGTTATTATAGTATAACCACATATATAATGAAGGAAATAAAAAATGTCATTTTATTCAAGTACACCATGACTAATCAATAACCATGAGGATACAGAATGCTACTACTTCTACTTCTTCTAATACTAATAATAATTATTAATATCATAATTATAAACCGACTGCACATCACAACACAATAACCAGTACACCTAACGCAATTTTAACTTCACAACTAGCACAATCCTTGTCTGCACATCCCAACACAATCATCTGCACACCTAACACACTCCTCACCTGTACATTGGATATACTGCCAAACAGCAACAGTCCCAGTAGAGAGAGCACTTCCTTGATAATGTTATCACCAGGTTTGGCCAGGAGAGACATTGTAATGTGTGGAGTTTCAAAGTCATTCAATGCTGTCTGGACATCATAGAGCCTTTGGATAGATCTAAAATATATAACAAGTAAAAAAAAGAGAATACCCATAACAACCATGTTATTTGTGATCAAGGTTAATAATGACAGCTGCATATAACAGCAAGAGCAGTTTAAAAGTTCTAATTAAGTGGTGAATTGTAACATTTCCAGATGCATACCATGTATTTTTTTTTCAATTTTTGGGGGAGGGGAGGGGTTGTGGGGGGATAGGAATCAAACAGATTACAAATTAATTATTAATCAAATACATTAATCTATGACATAGAGACAATTCCATTTCGATACCTCTTTACTTTCCGTTTATGGAAGTTGCTCTGCCAGTCCTGAGGTAACTTCACCACCTGGTTGTGTATCAGAGCACGCATTATCTGCAGGCACTTCACGTCCAGCACTTCCTGGGCCATGCGCTCCGACTCCATGGACAGTGTCGACTTGGACGAGATTCTGGAAACAAAGAATATGTAATTATACTATATATATATATGTACTATGTATATATAATTAAAAATCATTAAAGAATTTAATGTTTAATTTTCAACTATTTGGTATTTTGTAAGCATCTCACAGAAGAAAAACCTTAACATAAAATCATATTGAGTATTTTCCATTTGTTCTTATTTGCACACTGAGTATCCGCAAACAATCAACATGTTAGACCAAACAAAATCACAACTGTTACACTCGACACAATCAACAGCACACAACTAGCATTATGAATAATTATAACCATCTCACAATCAGAAAGATAAGCCATACATACTGTAACTGCTTCCCAGATTTCCCAATCATTGCAATCACTTTCTAATTAGGTTCCAGGCAGCACTATATGATGACCATCCTCAAAACAAATGCAAATATCTCACCTAACACAATCATCACATCCAATTCTAGCACACAGTGAACTGTCACAACTAACACATTTATCTCTATGCCACACCTAATACTTACTTGACTATCACACATAACACACTCACTTGA
The DNA here is from genome assembly GCF_051362555.1 of Lingula anatina. NCBI lineage: Eukaryota > Metazoa > Brachiopoda > Lingulata > Lingulida > Lingulidae > Lingula > Lingula anatina. Next base: position 13,344,659 of record NC_141776.1, on the reverse strand, counting down.
CTGTCACACCTAACACACTTCATTGTCACACCTAACACACTCATATCATACCTAAGCTGTTCCAGCAGTTTACTAGTCAGTATATATCTCTGCGCAGGCTGCAAGTCTTCCTGAGTATTCTCAAAACACTTCACCATCATCTGGAACTCATTCCCCAGGGGGAGCTCCTCATCCCCACCCACATCTGTGTAGTCTGAGGGAATATTTGATAACAGTTATTAGACTAAAAATGTTGTATGAATGTTGCACATTGTATAATGCTATGCATAAAAGTGAAGACTTGTCAATTCTGAGTATTGTACTTTCTATAATATTATGTGTAATACTATAGACTGTAATGCTGAACTGAAATCTCTAAAGGGAAATTAACCCAACAATCAGAATAAATTAAACCATATGTACAAATTCTAAAATTTAGTGTTTTTTCAAAAACCATCCTGATCATGTCTCACTCCTGTGCAAAAAAATTAACCAGAACCATAGAATCACATATCATAGAATATTTCAACATTTAATGTTTCTTGAAAAACGAAACCATGTCTCACTCCTGTTCATGTAAGTGTGTAAGAGTCAGCCAGCATCCTTGTCAAATCTTACCTTCATTGCTTGGGAACCCAATCTGTGACTTGACGTCATTGAAGCCTCCGTACACCATGCTGAAGTTCTGCGCAAATATATTCAGCTGGATATTGAGGTCTTCCTCACCCTGGTATTCCCTGATATAGTTCTGGAACACCCAACACAATTAAAATTAATGTCACACCTAACACAATTATTGATGACACACCTAACACAATTAATATTAATGTCACACCTAACACAATTATTGATGTGACAATCTGCACAATCATCATTGTTGCCAATAACATATTGTTGTAATTTTAAAGCTATTAATTCTGACACAATAAATGACATTAGTTATGTGATATCTAACACAACCTTTACTGTCACAACTACCACAATCATCAGTCTCACCACTGGCACAATCATCAGTATAACCACTAACACAATCACAATCGCTGTCTCTTTCAATTTTATGGTTCCCAATTTATTTCCTTCCTTGCTGCTTCCACTTACCTCTTTGGCTTTGTTTTGGACTTTGGACCCTGAAGCACCTGCCCCATACTGCTCTTGGAATTCACGCATCACCTGGAAAATATACATATAATGCATAGAGAAACATGTAGTGAAGGGCTAAATTGAATTAAGCTCATTTTCTTAAGTATTCCGTAAAAAGAATACAACCTTCAAATAACCATAAATAAAAATCTACACACATGTATGTCATTACTAATATCTTTTTGGTGTATCTCGAAATCATGAATTCTGTCTAAATGATAAATTTGTGGTAAATTTGTGGTAAATCATACTGTTAATGAAATTCAATTTAATTCAACAGATGAAAATTGTTATTTTTTTTTTTTTACTTATTTATTTATTTATTTATTTATTTATTTATTTATTTATTTTTGCAGTAACCTCCAACATGCCATAAAACTAAGAGAGAAAACTATTTTAAGACACTTTTAGAATTCATACCCATCTTTGAAAAATGTTATTAATAAAAGGCTTGGATACCACTAGCAGACATTAAAGTTTTGTCAAACTGTACAGTTCATAAAATGTGGCAAGGGAAAAAAGTTAAGATATTGAAGTACATAATACAAAAGTATCACTTAGCTGATATAAATTACTGTTTAAAATGATAAAGATGTGTTAATCTGGAAAGGACCACCACCAACTTTTATCAGAACAATAAATTATTTGGCAATTGTGACAGAAAAAAAAAAAACAATTAATCCCATGATTCAAAGTGAATATGGTGAACCAGTATAAACATCCAACAACAAGATATGAACAACAGAATAGTGTCGAAAAAAAAAAGATCCCCATTCAAAGAAAGTGATGTGAAAATTGGTTATAGTTCCCATACTATTTTCTAGAAAGAATAAACATATCCAGTCACACTTATCCACACTGAAAACCAAAAGCATTGCACAAACTTATTTTGAGTAAAATGTTTTCATGTGTGTATACAATCTACCTTTATTGTCTTCTGCCAGGTTAGCAATTTAAAATCAACATGAAATGAATGTGTGATAGTGTTTATTGTAGGGGGGTGAATTATGATTGTGTTGGGTGTGACTGCTGATTGCGTTAGCTGTGACTCATTGTGTAGGGTGTGAAATGTGATTGCGCTGGATGTTTCTGCTGTACTTTTCACAGGAGATAAGCAAGTTTGGTGTACATGCATGATAATTAATAAAAGCACCATAGTCAAGAACTGTCCCAATAAGCAAACTGGGGGTCTCCTGGATTTGAAAAAAGTCTTTTTCGTGATAAAAGTAATACTAAAAATAAAAATCATATTCTTAAAAAAATTTACCTGAACTGCTTTTTTTACCAAGAATTTTCTACAGGACCTCTAAATTAACCATGAAGTGGTCTTGATATAAATTATGTAACTGGGTCAAGGTGACCTACTTACCTCTGGATCTACTGTAGACATGGGTAATACTGCACTGGCACAGGCAATCATGCGTTGTAAATGGATTTCGTTGCTCATCAAGCCCCCTAACACATCAACGAATGCCTACAAAACAGTTTTCTCAATTCACATTATGTACCACTAAAAATCTTTTGACTTTCAATCAAATTTAACAATTTTACCTAAAAATAAGAAGAAAAAGAAACTAAAAAGAAATTCAAATCCTCTCACCACCAGAGCAGTAGCTAGCTTGTCCACAATCTCTGGTTCTTGCTGATGTTTCTCGTCTTCTGGCTCTGGGGCGTAAACCTGGCGGAAGAAGATTTGAAGGAACGGGAAGACAGCCTCGATGAAGTAATGTAAGGTGCCATGATAGTACTCTACAAACTCATCTCTGGAATAGGGAAAGAGTGAGAATAATTAGGAATTAATCACTGAAAAAACATCAAATATAACGTTTCAATTCTCCGAAAATATTCATTTATCTGTCCAAGTTATTGACAGTTATCTTTCTAATCCTTTTATTCTGATATCCATTTTACATGAAAAAAAATACTATTCACGAAATGTGCAACTTTTACTTACAACACTTTTTAGAATTCATAATCACATAAAATCTAATACATTATTATAAATAAATACTAAGTAAGCATGTATACTAGTAAGAGTCACAAAAGACCTACTTTCTACTTGGTCCCATTTCCAGCTGATGCTTTGCTTTGGTCTGATTTTCTTTCACATACTCAGTCACCTTTTCCATCTCCAGAGTAACATTTTTCATGAAGTCCCAAACTCTCCTATACAGACAAAATTGGCATACAATCTCATTTTGCTTTAAAACAGGAATTATGTTAACAAAACTTAAGATATTACCAATTGTTGAATGATTTTTAATCATAAAAATTCAAATGTGGACATAAAGTTTTCTTGTTAAAATGATCTAGTTGTTTGAAAAGAAAAAAAATAACCATACTTGTCATGTGGCAGGTCCCCTGCTCCAATCTCGATCAGACTGCTGGCAGTGTTGACGTAGACCCAGAGTAGAAACCTCAAATATGGCCGCCTGCGATGATTATTGATCTTGGGGTCAGTTATTATGTCCAGAAGCTCATTCACGCTGAAGATGGTCTGGCAGATAGACTCAATGAATCTATTCTCACCCTGGAAGAAAAAGGAATTTACCTTGTTAAATTTAAATTATTATAACAAAGGTTCCTGAAGACTAATAACATCCTGTTATAATAAAAATATATAAACACAGTCGATTTTTTTAAAATGTACACATATTTCTAGATTTATATTCTAGACTACTAAAACAATCGACTTTGAAGGAGTTTGAAAATCCAGAGTAAGTCGGTAATTACCGTACCTCAGAGCATGTAGCCAGTAAATCCACCAGTGCCAGCAAGTAGATCATCTCCTTGTTCCTCTCTCCTGTCAGTAGGGCCACACTAAAATAATAAATGACAACCACTAAAATATCTTTTTCATTGTCTCTTGAGTAATGATTGTAAAATAGTCAACTGTATCTTAGACAAAAGGTCAAAAATTTTATGTCACATACATAAGGTGTATAGAAAGTGCTTATAGTCTCTTTTGAGAGAATTTATATCTTTTATTATCATCAAATACTAAATTGTAGTAATATAGGAAAAATCATGGATATGAATGACGGCTGACTGTCCCATTATTATGTCTGCATACAATATTGTATTTATTTCTTGACATAAAATCTACATTTGGCAAATTTAGTATATCATAAATTTTAAAATATATGGTCAATATCCTTAACTTTGGTCAAAAATGAGTTTCCATGGGTCAACTTGATATTTCTGTATTTACAACTAAAACTAAAATTTTGATGCACTTTCATTTTTCAAATATTAATCCGTTTACCGCTCAACTCACCATCTGTCTTTGTGTTTATCCACAATGGCTGCCACATCCGTGCGGTACTCCATAAAATATTTCATGACGTAACCTTGGTTACGTTTGAGTGGCAGGTCCAGCTCTTCGACCTTGACGACGGCATTCAGCAGGTCTAAGAACTGTGGCACATCCAGGTGGTGCTGTGCCACTAGTTCCATCACACGCTTCACCTGGTGCGGCATTATCCTCATGCATGTTATCTTGTTACCTGTGAATACCTGAGAAAACAGAGATGTGTAAAACACCTGCACAGATTTGTTATCCTTCATTAAAATAACTCAGACATTTTCACCTTCCCTTTATAAAATTGAGAGACCACAACTATCAGAAAAACATCTGAACAGATTTAGTATTATTATAACCTACATTTAAATAACCCTGACATTTCCACATTGTAAATTTGACAATATAGCCATATCTTGTCATGAGAGATCTGATTTTGAAACCAAAAATTTGAAAATTTGGAAGAAAAAGGAATATTCTGCGACATGACCAAGGCATTCCCCAAAGTCAGAATTAAGTTGACCATGGCAATATACTATCTATAACCTATCATTTATCTCTATGTTGAGTGTACCAACCTGTGAGATTCTTTCACTCTCTGTGTGTGTGTGTGTGTGTGTGTGTGTGTGTGCGTGTGTGATTTTGCATTCATGAGGTCACCCCTTCTAGATGTCTTTTTGTCATGCATCCATTCAACCATTATCTTAGCAGCATCATGGTCTGTGTCACCACCATCATCATCATCATCATCATCATCATCATCAATACCCTACCTCAGCCAAAGCCTCCCCCAGCTCCTGTTCAGCCCCCTTCACATTCAGCAACACGTCCAGACGGTTGAACAGCCTCTCCTGGACGCTGGCGTTACCCCGTGCCATCACAGTCAGCAGTCCTAGAGCCTTCTGGAACACCTGCTGTAGGCCACGGTACTGCTCCTGGTAATACCACAGAAAATATGCAGAGATTGATTGTTAACTCAAGTTCCACACAAATACATACAGATAATACCTGGTAATACAGTGCCATGCAAAACATACAGTAATTAATTTCTAATTTAAATTCCATACAAATACATACAGATAATACCTTGTAATACCATACAAAATACGCAGAGATTAATTATTAAATTAAATTTAATTTCCATAAAAATACAAACAGATCAACAGTAAAACTTTAACACCAAACTAACAAAATTAATTTAAAAATAGTATCATTTTCAAGGATGGTCACTGTTGATCATAACAGTTCTCAAATCTATAGTAAATCATAATTTTACAGAAATGAAATAACTTCTTGAAAGCAAAATCACTGAGCAAAAAAGAGATAAAAAAAAGAGATTGACTATCTGCACATCAGGTGAGTATAAGAATTCAGAAAGCCAGGTTTGACATCATGATTTGACTTAGAAAATTGAATATGTTTTTAAAATCTGTGTGAACGGATACCAAGCAACTCAATGAAAGACGGAAATTCAAGGAATTTAAAGTTGATCAGATTTTCTGTTTGAGATTTTCAAGTTTTAAAGCCACAGGAGAAGCGGGAATATGAAACCAAATACCAATAGCAAACTCTTCATCAGCATTCTCAATAAATAAATAAAATAAAATAAAAAATAAATAAATAAATAAACAAAGCAAACTTATCATAATATATATATACACACATCAAATATGAATGTACCATAGTCACATCTGAAGTAACATTTGTAACAGTCCAACTGAATACCACAATAACAGTAACTAATACAATAACCAAAGAAAATAGGGGAAATTGGCCAAAACAAATTTGAAAATTTATATTTTGCAGTTTCACACAATAAAGTAAGATAAAAGCCATGTTTCCAGTCAATTAAGAACTGCCTATATTGCTACAACCCAGCTAAGGAGACTGATCAATAATGATTAGCTCACCATAGACGACATATCCAATCTCTTTATCTCCCAAACACCAATATCAGTGTATATATATAAGTCCTGCCACCGTAAATGAGGTAAGTCATGTAAAGTTAACTTAAAGATGGTTTCCCATGGTGAGGTTGTCATAAACACACAGCCCAGCAATGTGGGTTTCATCCAAACTGACTGGAAACAAGACTACAGAGCCTTGCAGAAACTTCAGACATATGCAATGCACAAATACAACATAAATACACAAGGCATATCCCAACAAAACATATCACATATTTTCCCCCACACACATGCAGTGCCATCTTGGTGAGGTCCTTGAATTCTATTTTCTTCAGTTTCAATCTCATCCCACCAAATGATTTCTGTGCGAGCAAGGAAAAAAATAAACAAGAACAAATATGGTAAGGTGGTGGGAATTGTGTCTTGGTGCTGAATCCATATTGAAGGAGAAGAAAAATAAAATGGTAACAAACTGGATAGTTTGTAAAATGTTTAATACACTTCACATACAGTTCTTATCCTGTTTCAGTAAACCATGAATTTGTGAAATTTTCAGAACTTAATCTCAAGAGCAAGATTTCACCTGAGCAACCATTTAAATTACAAATGGCAAAATGTGCTAAGTGAAAGAAAATAATCCCTCTGACAAATTGTTCTGAAAGAAATACAATCTGTAGGCAGGTCTTATAAAATCTGAATCAATTAGGGAATGAATGTCCTGATACATCCGTAGTGGAATATCGCAGAAAATAAAAAGATACATGTACATCTAGTACTGGAATTTTATTGTATAGCAACACTAAATGTCCAGTACCCTGCTGATGATTGGTGGCAAATATCCCAAATTTGGATCACTGCTGAGATACACTTCAGCACAGTACTATCAAATTATCTTTTTCCCTTATTTTATTATGAAATTATTGATAATAAAAAATAACTGCCATGAACATTATATTAAAGATAAACCTGAACTAAAAACTTATCTAAAAAACTAAAAATTGATCAAAGGATAAATATTAATCTATGCATGCATTTAATACTATAATACTCAACACATCTCCCATAAAATATCTCTGTTAGCTTTAATGAAACGAAAACTTACATTAATTCAAAGACCATTACAGGAACAAATATACCACACTGACAACGAGAAGAAAACAATTATAAAATAAGGTCTAATAAAACAAATTTAACAGCAAATCATCCATGGTAACACAAAATGTATATCTATATTAAGCTTGCAATGGTGGGAAGCAAGCAGGATGAAATTACCCCAAATCACGCTGAATTTTACGGTATACTGAAAACATTATATCTCTACCAACAGCATGTCTTTGTGCAGCCTTGAGGCCGTCTTTTGAATCTTCCAGAAGATGGTCAGAATTTAACAAGTTTACACTGATGGCATCTAATTTTTTTCTGTCAGAAGACTGTCAGTAATGGAGGATAGACCAACAAAGACAATTTGGAAGACTGTCAGAAAATATCTCTGGATCCGCCCCTGTTAGTGAAGACAACAAATGTCAGAAACATGCTGCCCAAGTAGAAAAATAGAGAGGTGAGTTCTCAGTGTCCTATGAAACTCAGGCTTTCCCAATTGCAACTATTATCAGAAATCAGGTTTAAAGTTGTTGTGCAATAATTTCTTAATATATATTTTTTGTGCAATAAATTTGGAATATAGGTAATTAACCATGCATGCACTGGAATGATTGACGATGGGTAGACTACAGTTACTAAACAGTTTTGCATAAAATTATGGTACAGCATTTTAGTTTGTAATACACCATATAACATATGTCCAAAAACCTTTGTACCAGTTATTTTGTGCAGCACCTTTATGTCACATTTACAATGTTTATTTCATAGTATAGCCTGTCATCAAATTGATCATACCAGTCTTTTAATTTGGATTTATACAGCTTTGGAAAAGTTGACTAATAATAAGATATTTAAAATTGAGTTGGGAATGCAATTTGCAATTTTTATGTCGCAGTTTAACACTGAAAATCATTTATTAGATAAAATTTACAGTTGTCCATGATAAAAATTATGAAATAATTTCAAAACTACCACAATCAAGTGATAGACCAAGCATGGATGTCATGTAAATGCAACATATCTGTCAAAGAAATTCCCTACACCAAAAGTAATCTAGGTACCTACCCCGCCTGCTAAATTGGACTGTAAAAGATAAAGCACTTTACAGACAACATAAAAAAGACAATTTATGCTTACACACAAAAACATGTACACTTTTAACAAAAAAAGAACATCCAGTACCCAAATGCTATGCTGTACACTACAGAATTCTCAGGATCTTTTTTTCCTTTTTATGCCTAACCAATTATACCTGGCAGCCCTTAAAAGAATACTTTTTTTCCAGAAAGTCCTTATCTACTTTAGATAGGAGAGAGATCCAATGATTTTGCTACACTAGAGATGTTAGCATGAAACACTATCATAAAGATTTTTCTAAAAATGCCAAAATGTAGTTATACTTGGTTATATGTAGGGAGAAATACAAGATTTACTTAAAGATCTAAAACTCTAGCAATACCTTCAGAAAAGTTATATTCTGATTCATTGTACTAGTACACTGCCAGCCATGATTGGAATCTTAATATGTAATGAACATCGTATATGTCGAGAATTATGTTATGGATGTAGAACACAAATATTTTGTAGGAAAGACTTTATTAGAAAATTTTAGACCATTTTTTCTGTACATACCACAAGACTGACGTCAAATTCTTTGGCCAAGATGTCGAACATGTCCTCTAGAATGGCTGTAAAGAACAAGATAAAAATCTTACAAGCTATGAACAAAATTATCAAACATTATTTATTTACCTACAGCTGTTTGTTTATCTGTAAGGTATCTTTGTTGTACAAATTATTCCAATTTACTCCAAGTGGCAAGAAATGATGCAACTAAAGGTATATTAAAAGTGTGTTGGGTGTGACAGTATAAAATGTGTAAGGTGTGACAGTGTGAAATGTGTTAGGTGTGACAGTATGAAATGCGTTGGGTGTGACAGTATGCTCATTCTACAGACCTTGATTGTACAGAATATCCTGGTTAATCCCATGGGGCTGAGCCGGATCTTCAGGCAGACAGCAGTACTCTTTCAGCTGGTCCAGGATAGAACACATGGTCTGAATCTGGGCGTCGTTCATCTTGGAGTGGATCAGGCGGCGCATTAAGGGAAGCTTGCTCTGCAGGTCTCGCAGGACTCTCACAGAGTTGTCTGTGATCACCACCTGTAAGAATATCAAACATGGCTCATTAAACTTGAAACAATATTTTTCATTTAATTTTATCTTGAATGTTAATAGTTATATTTTTCCCATTATAACATAATTTCCTTTTTTACATGTATAATTTAACTCTCTTCCTAAAAATTGATCACTGTAAACTAAATATTATTATAAGAAAACAAGTTTTTGCTGTTTTACTTTTTCTCACCATTTCACTCCATGAATGGGAAAATTAATCACAGACAAAAACTAGTTTGATAGCAAAGTCAAGCAAAAACTGAACACTATATTATGTTGAATATGATATCCATAAAAGCAGTCAGTGTTATTCTAGTCTTACCTGTGCCTGGACTGCCCTCTTGAACAAGTTATCATGTGCTGAGAAATACCTGGTCAGCAAGTACAGGGACTGGGTCACCATCTTGTCATACTCATAGTGGGACAAATCCTAGAGGTAATCATATGCACATTACATTAACATAAATTATTTAAATTAAAATCATATCAAAATGTATCATACAAGTCTGATCAATATCAATCTTCAACTTTCATTCAAACTTCATTTTATAAATAAATTATTTCTTTAATTGTGTTCATGTAGGTTTAATATTTGTCTACAACACTCATCATAAAAATACTCACCAGCAACAGGTCCTTGAGAGACTTGCCCCTGAGCTCTTCAAAATCTTCAAATGCATATCTAAAGAATGCTGACTCTTCAAACATGGCCTCTAGCTCTCTTAGCGCCACCTTCATCGTACTTGAAAAAAAAATGGAGAATTATATAAAACTGATTATCCAAATCAAAACTGAACAGTCCAAATAATAAGCAAATAAAGACAGAAAGAAATAAAGAAATGTTGGAAATAGGCATCTAAAACAAACACTAAAATTAGCACAACCCTTATTGGACTAGTAAGTAAAAAAAAAACAATTTTTACTAGTACAGCATCTATGTTCAGTTGCCACAGACTATATGTAGCAATGAATCACTCAGACGGACTACCTGTCCACTCTTGGGTCCTGGTCATTGGTGATATCAAACTCCCCCTCCAGCAAGGGGGCCAGTGCCGCCCAGGTATCCTGCCCACTCCCCAGTGCCGTGCCGTGCACCTGTTTGTGGACCACTTTGAACATCTGGACAAAACGCTCCAGGCGGATGTTGAAACGCAAGTTGAAAAATAAGTCCATAACTTGCATGGCTCTGAAGTAGGAAGATTGAAACTGATCATGATTTCAAGTTTGGGAATAGGCTGGGTGTTAGCTGTGACATTATTTTCATGCTTGGTGTGTTGGGTGTGACAGCAGTGTGTTAGGTGTGACAGCAGTGTGTTGGGTGTGACAGCAAAATTAGGTGTGGGAGTGTATAAGGTGTGCTGACTCTCGTAATTAATTGCATTTGTGCGACAAACCCCAAGGTCTTAATACTGTTAAATTCACAAAAGCCTTAATAATAATAATAATAATAATAATAATAATAATAATAATAATAATAATAATAACAATAGGGGTTTATTGTACTCTTTGCAATACATAAAACATATAGTGAATGCATATTTAAAATATAAAGATATACTATTTAATGGAAGTAGGTCCATTTCTTACTGATGTTTAGCATCCACCACTGCCTTAGTCTGAGCATTCTCCTTGTATCTGCCATGTTGTCTGTACCACTGCAAGGCTTTCATTTCCTCCACTGTCTTGCCTAAAATTGATAAAATTATACAAAAATACTTTGATTTGCATAAGACGAATTTGTTTAGCAGCAGCATGAAATTATAAGGTACAGAAATTAATCCTGCTGATACTAGTACTATATCTGAATCTGTATCAGTGAAAATAACATTTACAATTATGTCTGACAATTTTGCAAAATTTTTCAAATTAGTATTTGAATGAAATAAGAAAGTAAATATAACAGATGACAAACAAAGAAACATAAACAACATGCAAGAGATAACTATAGTGTGTGTATATTCAGAAAACAGACAAATACTTCAAGAGATTATTACTCTTCAATCCATTTGATCAACCTAATTATAAAATCAATAAAACAAATCTTTATTCAAATAGAATTTTTAACGGTCAAGACATTCAGTGATTAACAAACAGATTTCACCTGTAGTCTCCAAGTCAGGTTTATCATTGGTTCCATCTAGCAGACTCAGTAATGGCCCCAGCAGCTTCTTGATGTCACTCAACTTCTCATAGAAACTGTACTTTACCAGGTGGTAGATGAGCCGAAGTACCTAGAATTTGACAAAAGTATTGCTTTGTAGTAATATGAAATGAAGTCTACAATGAAAAAAATCCTTTCCATAAATGGATTTGCTAATACATGTATATAGGTTCTTGGAGTCCTTACATTTCTTATGCAAAAAATAAATTAAACTAAAAAGAAAACAACATTTTTTGAGCTCACAGCCTTTAGTATCAGAAAGTGTTTTAGACCTGTTGTGTTTCTTGGGTGTACCACTAACCAGGGTAAAGTTTACTGAATTGTGTTAGTTGAGACACCAGAACACAATCCTACCTGCATCACCAGCTGGTTGTGCCCTATCTCTGAGGCAGTCATGTCTGTGTTCTGCTGAAGAAACAACTCAATCCAAATCTTCAGATGTGGAAACACTTGCTCTGTGGTCGGATCACGGGGAACAGTGGCCTGAGGGTGATATGAAACATTTTGAAAAATTATAATCAGCAAGTTATTAGGATAAAATAAAAATGATTCACCTATATACATACATACATACATACATACATACTTACATACATATACATCAGTTGGTGACATTTCTCAGAAGATACTAAATACGTAAAAAAATGAGAGAATAAATCTTTTTTCCTTAATGTACTTTATATTATTATTTATGTATTAATTTGTTAGTGGTATTGTCCATTTCTTTTGATGTTATGAAATATTTACAAGTGCAAGGAAGTAAGTAATATCCTTCATTAACTATAGAAAGAGCTCCATCTGTTCTTCTTCACAGAGAAATATTTAATCTGCACACTTACGCCTCCGGACATGTTGCGATCAGTCCTTGGCGTGCTGTCATGAATATCCTCAAAGGCAAAGGTCAAGGTCACATGGTCCAAAACAGATATATTCTCCCCAATGTCAACAAAAAGAACTGAAAACAAAGCAACACATTGGAGTTTCCTCTGTGAGATTAGGCACATCCCAGTTTTAATAAAAATATTCATTAAATATTCATTGAAAATTGCTTCTAGTCATAATAATTGTAAAGACAAAGTCAACTTGCAGGCCAGCAGGTAAGGGGAGGGGATTAGAGGCTTCAAAAGAACTCTCATTTTTTATAAGAAAAGGTCCACTGTGAATCAAAACATGATCTACATGTAGGTTCTAAGCCACTGGGTCAACTAATGGGACAAAGGGGACAGTTATTTTCAGAAAAAAAAAACTTCCTTTAAAATTGCTGACTACACATGCTTGAACTGATGCATTTATATTCACAAATGCCTCGATCTTTTCAATGGGGGAAATTATTTATCTTTGGGTCATTACTGCATGTCCTGCATTTTTAATATTATATCATACCTATGATCAGTGATACATAGATGGCCTTCAGAGCATCCGGGAGTTCCTTATCCTGAAGACAGCTGTAAACTTGCTGCCATGTCACAAACTGAGTGATGGTTTTAATGGCTACTTCGTTACGACCCTGGAAAACATGAACACATTTTGTTTTTAAATGTATTTTTATTTGGTTGAAGAGAAAATCTTGGTAATTTTGTATGTCATTGTATTAAACTGATCATGTGCAAGTTAAATCCTAAAACAGTTTAAATAAATAAAAAAAAAACATGTACAGGTACTGTATGAATCAGATGTTTTGGTATTTAGTATGTTTTTGGGAGGAACTTACATGGCAAAGATTTTCAAATAAATCCAGCTGATGTTCCAGGTAACGGTATTCTTCCTCAACTGAGCTTTTCTGAAAATAATTATCATCAAAAGAATCAAGTTTATGAAGGATTTGTGGGTGATGCACGTGATATGTACACAAACATAAGATTTATCCTGGATTGAAGTAAATAAAAAAATTACAACCAACTTTCAACTTCAGATCTTTTTTTGATTCTGGACCCATCTGAGTCTCTAATTCTAAATCTCAATTAACCAAAACTTGGTCATAGGTATACATTAAAACTCTTTTTATTTAAAAATAAAAAAGGCATATATATATTTACCTGTTTAACTATACCCTTTGACTGTGCACCCCTCGCTGCTCCAACTCTCCCCATCTGAGAGCCAGAACGTCCTGGGACATTCAGCAACTGAGATCCTGGACGCTCTGAAGCCAAAGATATGGTATCCAAGGCTTCATTGATATCCTGGGCAGCACTTTTGGCTTTCATTTCGGCCTCATACTGAAAAAAGAGATACAATTTTATGAATAAAGCCATGTATTTTTTTTTCACAATTCAGGTAAATGTTTGATAAAATACGTACAAACAATCATTATTATTATATGGATCAAAATGAATAAAAAATAAGATTAAATTATGAGTAAATTGGCATTTTCTTTCAAACGTCATTTAAGATCATAGCTTTAATTCACAATTACATCACAATGACCAAACATTGTTTCTGGCAATTTTATCATTATTTTCTTTACATTGACTGCACCTTTAAAAAAAATGAGCTTACCTTTTTGGCAAAGTCCAGTAACTTGACCCACTGTGACCTGTGGTCCACTTTGACGTACACCACCCCTGGTTCCTGCTTAATGTTCTCACCCATTTCTGTCAGGTACACACAATTCTGGATTGACACCAAAAAAATAATTAGGTCACATACACACAGTTCTGGTTGGATATTAAAATCTTAATGCTATAAATATTTGAATGGGTACACACAGCAGTTTTGAATTAATAGCTTAGCAATAAAAACCGGCATATGATGTAAAATATGTGCAGTTCTGCAGTCAGAGCAAGCCAGTAAATAGAGATCAAGTGCAAGTTCTTACTGGATATTTAATTGACAAAAAATGAATTCAATTTATCCAACATTACACGAAAATATAGCAATAATTAACATGTCTTAATACAAGGCTTGTTATCATCAAAGCAATTTAAAATTTGTAATGAAAGGAGTGTTATAATTTCTAGGTTAATAAAAATGGGACTGACAGTCACAATGATAATGTTATCCAGGTGAGTAATATAACAATTCTTCAACATATCAGTACAAAGGTATATATGTTATAATATTCATGTTAAAAGTTTATTGGTAGATACAACTACTGTATTCTCTAAATATTTTATACAGCTCATTCTCAGATTACTGACTTAAAAATTGGGACAAATATCCAACCCAAATGTTTAATCTTTCATATAATCTTTTTCAGAATAAACATTATAATGAAACAAATAATACACGGTCTGAGGGAAATTTCAACATGTCAGACTCAGAGGGAATAGGTGTTAGCACAAAAATCTGTAAGGTATGTGGTATAAAATGTTACAACATACAGGTACAAACAAACTAAATTACACCTCTTTTGTCTTTTTTGTTAAAAAAATATGTATTTGCTTAAATGTTGGGAAAGAGAACTTGACAAAAAAAAAGACGTGAAAAAGATTGTAATAGGTGTGAATGGCTAAGTTTTACAATGTGGTAGGTGTGACAGCATCAGATGTTGAAGTGTGCTAGATGTGAAAGTTGTGTTAGGCATGACAAAATCAGATTTGAAATTGTGTTAGGTGTGATAGAATAAGATGTAAAAGTGTGTTGGGGGAAAGGAATAAGAAGTAAAAGTGTGTTAGGTGTGCCAGGATGAAATGTGTCAATGTGTTAGTTGTGACTGAAGCAGATTTGACAGAATTTGAGATATTAGTGTATTGGGTGTGACAGAGAGAAATGTTTGAATTTGTTAGGTGTGACAGAGAAGATCCCTAAAATGTGACAAAATTATTATAAAATGTGTCACTTTTGGTCTACCAGTCATATTTTTTATATTATGGTTTAATCCACAAGCAACTGAACTTGTGTTTTTGTATAAAAGACATACGGTTTTATGCAGTGGCTTGTACATCAATACACACTTTGTTTTGTACATATTATTGCATATTAGCAAACAAAATCACATAAGAGTGGTTATATAAAGTGTAAACAATACATTGAACATATCCACGATGGCAAAAAATATACAATTCAAGGACAATTTTTATGAAAACACAAAAAAAATGATAAAATTCATACAATATCAAATGTAAATTACATATTCTCTAAAATAAAGTGCATCAGCAAATAAAAACAAAACTGTGCCGTGCCGTACTTACATGTCTTTTTGGTCCCAGCTGTGTATTGTATTATATATAATGAAAACAAAGCGAAAGCCTAAGCTAAGCAAAGCATAAAGAAGCAAGCTGATAATAACTTAATAATTCATAAATATTGTATGCAGTTTGCACTTTCACAAAGAAAACTATATCATTCTTTGGCCTTTTTCCCTTGATTTGTCAGATTTCCAAAATTCGCGAATTTGTTTTAATTTTGACCACTGAAATGTTTAAAATTTAAAAGCGACTTAAAACACTTAAAAAATTCCAATTTTGTCACTTTGAAAGACAGTCTAATAGTAATTAACCGAAACATTTGCTAACCATTACATTCTTTCTACCAATTTTTTTTTAAATGTGAACTTACAAACTGCATACTTAAACAATATTCTAAAAGTTAAGTCCCCAATACCAATATATCACTTAGGTCAACATATCAAAAGGTCAACAAGCTAAGGTCAACTAAGGGTCCAAGCCATCACAATCATCTATGGAAGCCTACTCACATGCTTTGACCCATTAATAGATGGCTTCTTTTTCTTCTTGTGCTTATGCTTAATGATGAGCATTATAACATTTCTTTTAACATGTAGGACAGTTTGTAAAAATAATTGGTAAAAAATTATCCTTCAAATATCACTGTTTTAAAAATCAAATTTACTTTAAATCTCCTGCCAAACTGGGGCATTTTCACATACCAGTAAATTGTCTAAAGCATGAAAGACATTCACACTAAGCCTTAATGAATCTAAAAGATACAATGTATACAGGATATGTGCATTTTTTTCTTTCTTTTGTTTATCAGCTATTAACAATGAATATGATTTGATGATTTTTTGACTACATATTCCCCTGAAAAAATATCATTATTGTAAAAGAAGAGATCTTTTTACATATAAGAATCATTTTATAGGAATGAATGAAAATATTAAGAATAATGCTAGAGTGTACAGAATATTTCTGGATAGAGTCAAGCTCCATTGTATAACTGGAAAAAAACTGACACCGATTTTTTTTTTTTAATTTTTACTAGGCAACAAAATAAAAAAAGAAAAGTGTGAGATAATAATATAGGCAACAGCCTAGTATGCAAGTAGGCCTTTTAATCAAAAGCCAGCAAAGCATTAATTTTCTTCTATTAATATCAAGCAAACATGATGAAAAAGCATTATGAAGAAGGCAGAAAGATGTTTGACATGGAATTGATTTCTTATTTGCAGCTTAATCTGCAAGTTATTGCTGCAGCCAATGCCAAATTTGCCTGACACATTCCTGGGGTTGATTTCACACGGCCAATTTCTGGTAAAAAAATTCTGGTATCAATTGCCATTACAGTGTCTTAATATTAGGATTTGACCAACTCTGTCATTTAGAGGATAGCTTATGGTATTAAGAGGCTTTGCGAAAGCATCCCCAGGACTCCAAAAAAAAAAAGAATTTGAATACTCAAGAATACTTATCAGTATCCATATACTCAGCATGTATGTACTCCAATACTTACTGCCTAAATTTAAACAAAATCAGTGAATGTGCTGCATTTCGTTGAAACTTGCCACATCACTTCTTTATGCAATTAAGCACATATGTGTATGTCCCTGTACATAGTGAATTGCAAACAAGGTATAGGGCACTATACAGGTAACTTATAGGCACAAATAGACCCTCAGCAGACTAATAAGGATTGAGGTGCAGCAATCGAGGTGATAGAAGTATAGAACAAGGTTGAGGGCGAGTTGAGCAAGGGAGGAGTGACCAAGAGGTAAAATGATACAATCTTGACTCAAATGAAGAACTAATGTGTCTAGATAGCATAACTACCCCTATAAAACCCATTTCAATCCCCTCCTCCATTCTAAAATCAATTTTAATGCAAAATATTCTGTTCCCTGATTCGAGGCCTATGCCAGTTGCATAATTGAAAGTGAGGAAAAAAAGGAAATGTAATATTGCATACCTTTTGGTTGTCCTTCAGCCAGACATCTGTGATATAGGTCTGGTTCTTAGGAATGGCAATGTTGTTACAAACACAGAGGACACTAAGTAACTCCAGGTAACGGTAGTTCTGCAAAAAGATAATTGGAATAATTGACTGGAATGGGCAAAGAAAAGACAGCATTGCTAAAACACTACTGCTATAGAAGGATTGGTATCAGATATTTAATATATTTTATTTAATAAACTTCAACAATGATATATTGGCAAAGAATATTCAAATATTTGTTATTCTTTTAGGCCTAAACAAAATTAATCTAGCCAAAAAACACTCTATCTCTTCAAAAATTTTTAATTTAACTAGATAAAATATGCAAATACTCTTCCTCTTCTACAAATTTAAATCATCAATTGGCAAACATTCATATGCAGAAAAAGAACTAAAGAAAAGGTGACATAATAAATAATCATCTTACCTTCTTAGTTTTCAACAAATTCATAAACTTGTCAATGTGGGCAGTGGTCATCCTGTCCACTATCTTCCTGTTGTCTCTGATCAGCTCAGTGACCATGTAGGCAGCATGTAAACTGACCATTTCCTAATAAAGAATTAATGGGAATTATATGTAAAGTTATGACCAGAACATACAGAGTTAATTAAGTTTTTTAAAAGTAGGAAATAAATTCTAAAATTTTAATTTCACTGTTTAGATGCACCTCAAAATACATTCAGAATACATGAAAATTGACAGACAAATACATGTAGGTGTGTGTGTCAGAGTGTGAGCGAGATAGATGACAGAGTGGACAGACAGACAGACGGACAGACAGACAGACAGACATTTACTTCATGGGAGTCTCTTGTGTGCTGAGACTGTTCTATTCTGTCCAGGAAAAAAGGAATATGTTTGGCAATGTACAGCTCATTCTTCCTACTATCTCCAACCAGGTAAGCTCTCATTACGTCATAGGCTTCTATGAAAATGTCTATAAGATATCTGTAATAGGAACAGACAAAAAAAAGTGAATTATTGCCTGGTGATGTAAAAAGAGTAAACCTTGTTTATTTTCATTGATAACTTAACCTTTAGTTTCACAGTGTTGTTGGACACTATTCTCTTCCCATCTCCATTAATTGCAGCTTAACAGAAACACTGAGAGCATGATGGTAAAACGAGAAGAGTATCTTACTCTGAAATTCAAAGTGCTTTACTTACAACTTCATAAAGGTTACATTATAATATTTTCTATGCTTATTACAAGTCCTGTTGTAAATCATAATATCAATTGTCAAATGCCATGTTAAAATAGGAAAGGATTTTTAAAATAGCTATACAGCGTAAATGATAATTATTTCACAAGTTAATTTTTAATTTAAAAAAAACATCTTGTCCCAGAAGACCTCTTGGTTATCTAAACTGGAACTTCAAGATCAATATCATATAAAACCTGAAAGAGAACATTCCTAACCTTTTGTCATTACTGCCTACATATGGTATCAGCAACACTTTGACCAGCAGCTCTACAATCTGGAGGGAAAATTACAAAATGGTTTAACATTTAATTTTGTCACATGATCATAATGATATCTCATATTTTTGTCTATTTCCCAACATGCTATTCAGTGTCAGCAGAACATATTTAGTCTAGTAAATTAAATCTTTTATCGTATACTTTCTGTATTTTTATAATTATTTACAATACATTTGGCCATGACATTTTCATATTGAATAAAAAACAGTCAACGCTTACACGAAGATTTCTGAGCAGTTTCTGCCTTTTCTTACTGGGTTCACTGTTCAGAAACATGAAGTTGGACATCTCTTTCAAGGACTGGAAAAAAACAAACAAGTACCTCATCAAAAGACCAATGTCTAATGTCTGCCAGTGCTCTGCATTTAAAAATTTGTAAAATACATATCAAAATATTTTTAAAATATTTTGGTTTGAAACAGATTATTTATAAAATATATGACACGCAAGTACTGGGGTATATAACTGCCTCTTTAACTGGGAAAAAATGCTATTATGGTAAAAGATCTCTTAAAAAATAGACCCTGGCCAACCCCCTTTTAAATTTTCTACAAGTATGTGTGTGCCATATCATCATACTTACAGCTTTGATGTCTTGGGCTTGTTTGGCTGTTAAATTCTGACCAGCTTTTTTCTGTAAGTAACAAGAAGAAAATATGTCATAAAGTTTTCATAACTTTTCAGTCTATAATTGTAAAATAGACATGCAAATAGCGCATATGTATGCATAAATATACTGTTCAACCCAACATACATGTACTAGTATACTAATCCCATCAACTTTTCACAATATACCCATATACACAAATGTTTTTCTGGCATTGGATAAATGCCTGTCGATTGTATTCATGCATATATGCATGCATGAATACACATGCAAGTGTGCACATACTTGTACACATACATGCACTCACATGCACATGCATGCACAAACACACACACACAAATGCATTCTGACCTGTTTGATCAAGTTCTGTAGAAAAGGCACCATGCCCGCCATGCAGTTGAAGTTTTCCACCAGGTCTGGGGCCACTTTTTGTATGGTGAACGCATCATTGTACTGCATTTCTTTTTCTACAGACACCTAAAAACATATGCATTATGTAATGTAAATTATGTTAATCACTGTAAGACCTCTACTTTCTTTCATTTTAATATATACTGTTTTATAATTTTTTTTCAGAAGCAAATTCTCCTATTTGAAATAATTATTATATCTAAGCTCAAATTCAACAACAGTCATACTCTGGCACTTACAGCAATATCAAGATCAGTGACAAGATTAAAAAGATTCACCTAAAGGCACCAGCAAAAATATAACTCCCTTTCTTTGTAGTTTAATAATCAAATAACCCAATTAAATCCTACCTTTCTCAGGCTGGCCAATGTCCATTTCAGTCCCTCCATAGACGTATCATCACCCTGGGAACCCACTCTGTCGTCTTGTCTCACATATTCATCTAGAATACAGAAAGCTTACATCACCAACAGAATTAAATTAAGCCTCTTATGTGCCCAGTTACACATATAATGTGTTTGTTGTGATTATGAAATTAATGCAAAATGTGTTCTTTGTTAATCCCTATTGTACCGGTGTACCATGAAAATCTGACTCCCCTAAAATGTGACTCCCCAGTCAGATTTTCATTATGAAAATGTGACTCCCCCTATGAAATTTTGAGTCCCCCCCCCAAAAAAAAAAAAAAAAAAACATTCATTAATCTCATTTTATTTGAGTAAATGACTTTGATCTTGAAGTATGCATAATGGAGGATACATTGGCACTTTTTTTGTAGTTTGCAGGTGAAAAGTTACATCGGTAGTTATTATAAACAATAGTTAAGAGAACCCATAAATGTATAACGGCATTTAATGCTCAATAAATTATCATTATCATGTAATAAAAAAGAAAGTTATTATAATAACTAATTCTCGGTTGACCCCCCACAATTCTTAAATATGAACAAGAATATCTTTGAAGCAGTACGACAGGCCACTTACCAGGTTCAGCGTGAAGCCAGTATCCCGTAACCACCTGTTCTATTCTGCAGTAAGTACCATAGTCTATGGAGTCTGCTTCCTGGAACATAAAATAGATATTTTTTTATTGTTGTCTTTTTTATAATACAAATAACCAGGGGCGGATCCAGATATATTTTTTGACAGTCTTCCATATTATATTTGTTGATCCATTCTCCATTTTTTGACCGTCTTCCGACAGAAAAAATTAGATATCCGTCAATGTAAACTTGAAAATCTGACCGTCTTCCGGAAGACCCAGAAGACGGCCTAAATCCGCCCCTGAATAACTACAGATAAATTTTATCCACAGACATTGCTGTCTTTAGCTTCGATGTCAACACATCTGAAATATCTGCATATCTTGAAATGTTTGAAATGCTAAGCGTATATCAGAATTATAAATTATGATTGTTTCAGGGACAGATAATTAAAACATTTCAGTGGTGTAATTGTAAAAGTTACCAGTATCTCTGATACTAAGAAAATGATAATCTAATACACTCACTTAGTTAATATAAGTCCTATCACTTATGCGAGGTGAATAAAAAGCAACACAAATGTATTAAAATAAAATCTAAAATAAAAATGCATGGCTGTATTCAAATGGCAAAACAAACCGAGTGAAAAATATTTCAAGTGATCGATGCATTATCCTTTTTACCTCTGCTTAAAAAAAGTGTTGTTTCTCAACATTAAATTATATCTTTAAAGTTTATCTACTGGTATAGCAAAAACAAGCAGTTAATCAAATCCAAGCATCATGATACCAATGATTCAACACCAGTGATTTGTGGTGTAAGTGGCAAGGGTCAATAATGGTGACGGCACACAAAAAGCTTATTTGGATTAATTCTGACTATTTCAAGCAAAAAAAATTTCCATGAAAATCAATCGTTATGTGTCAGGCCATCTAAAAATCACACCATCAATTCGTGTGCTATTGACTGTTACAGAAAATGGCGATTATAATCTCACAGGCAAGCAACTCCCAGCGGCCACCATAGCAGCCATTACCTTTAACCCCTTGGGTCCCTTTCGGGTGTTCTCACGATCTATTTTCTGGTTCTGATAATGTAAATGTGGATGATATTTTCAGAGAAATAAAAATACACAGTAAACTCATAGTGACAACAATTTCTGCATTTCATATTTGTTGTGCAACAGATGGTAGTGAATTGGCATAGGTTTGTTTCTTCGCGTGTTTTTAATACACTCATGTCAATGAATACAGTTGTTTTTGCATTGGGCATGATGTATTAATTCATCTTCCACACAAAAACTGTGACGAGCTTTTTGATAAACTGGTTAGCTTCCATTCATAACTTAAACACAATACAAAAAAAAAGAAAAAAAAAACGGATAAAATAGGAAGTAGTGTTGCAAATTCTGGAATTCAAAACAAAATATATAATCACATTTTCTAATGCACTCTATTGCAGAAACATCTCATTTAATTCAAAACAAAAAGTGAGGATGGCCATATACCTCACTACCACAACCAATACAATTTTGTCACAACTAACACAATATTGTCACACCCAGCACAATATTGTCATACCCAATACAATATTATCACACCCAACACAATATTGTCATACCCAACACAAAATTTAATTATCACACCCAACACAATGAAGTCATTCCCTACCATTATCACTCCATTGTGCCAGAAAGCCTAAGATGTATGTCAAAGAATGCTCAACAATTATAAATCTTCTTCTATTCTTAAAAATGTTAACTTGAATTTGAAATAATTGCATGGATTAATAAGCCATACATTATTTGACTTCCCCCTCCAGTACTTCAGTTGATTCTGACAGTATTACAGTAAGCAAAAAAAATTATTTAATTATTTATCAATAGTATGTACATTTTTTGGTTTATACTATGTATGAGAAAGTCAGTCAGCCTCATTTACTACCTCTCATATATGTATTGGCATGATCCAAAAGTCAACTATAATTACTGACAAAAATGGCACATTCCAAACCTTAGTATAAACACTGTATAAATCTGTCTTCAAGTCACAAGTCATAAAGAATAGAATTATATTGCATATAACAGCTATACCTTTTTTCCTCATGCAGGGAAACCATTAGGTGTGCCATCATCAAGTGACCAGCCCATAGGCATAATTATCATATGTTAAAAGACATTTATTTATTAGCACAGGAATTGGAAATAATTAGTATACATCAACCCTACCTTAATAACTGGATGTAACCGAAATATGGTCCTGCGATCGGTGTCGGAGGTCAGGGTGACCTTCATGTTGCTGTCCACTGTCAGGTACTTCCTAGTGACCATGTGCTTCAGACGGCACTGCTGCTCCCACTTCAATACCCCACCTGGTGGAGGAAAAAAGAAGTTGTTATGGCTGGCTTTAAATAACATGTCAACATTGTTTACAATGACATCTTTAAAAAGACTTAATCACTGCATCCAAGGCACTGTTACACCCAGTAATAGGAAGATAATGTCTACATAAGAGTCATATCACATTCTTAAACACTAGGGGACCTTAAACATAGTCACTCACACTAATTGTCACCCACCTTAAATTCTAGAATCTACTGGAGTCTACTCTCTAAGGGCGCATTCCGAAAGATTTTAGATCGATCTATCCCCGTGGGGAGTCTCACTAGATTACTGTCAGATAATCTGGCTTAAATGTCCGTCCCGCCTACTACAAGCTGTAAGGGGGTGGTTAACTTTCGTGCCCGCTCGGCTGACAGCTATTTAGCGTGAACCCCCAGGGAGTTAGGTCGATCTAGTTGGATCGATCTAATCTCTGGGAATGGGGTCTAAGATACCTTTTAACCTGGAACATCTTACTATCGTGCTTCATATTGACTCACTATCATATATAACACAATGTCACAGCTAACACAATGTCTAGTTTTACATAACAGTCACACCTACAGCACTGATGCAATTGTCTCACACCTACCTTTAATAACGCTTTCCGCAGCCTCAACCTGCCAGTATGTAAGGGCAGAGGAAGAAGGATAGAGGGTCCGAGGATTGTTCTGATTGAGCTGTCGTACTCGTAAATGAACATCCTCTACCAGCGCCTCATCAAATGATCCCTCGGCTACAAGATAGGCTTCTATGTCTTTATGGAAGAGCTGAATGGGAGCACCAGGCTAGAAAACAATTGAAAACATACTGTAACAGTATCTCTACTTACTATTTAATAAATTCTCAACATCTGTATGTTTAATAAAATTTTGTATTAGAAAACCAATTCAAATGACAAATAACATGCATTCAAGGTTAACTTGCAACTGTATAAACTGTCAACCAATAAAGAAAAAGAAGTAAAATTTTCACGTACCAGGAGTCTGTCTTCATTCTCTGGACCAGGCTTTAGATGTCTGTATACAGTAAAACCAGAGTGACGTACAGACAGGTTCAACTCATGACTGAAATTATAATTACAATGCCATTGTAATGTTTTATCTATTTTACTAAATTTTTGGAGTCAGGATAATACATTTAAATACCTTAAACTTAAACTTTGTTTTAATACCTTTGTTTTTAACTTTGTGGCAGCAATTGACTAGTACATTTGGTATAAAAGCTTAATGGTTGTTTAAGATTTAATTTTCAATAAGCAGCCAATACAATTTTGATTGGGACTAGTATGTTTCTGAGGTCTGCAAGTTCACATTGCCAATGGACAGAAAAACTTCAAACTGCAGACTTAAACCTCTTCATTTCAACATTTGTCTTACATTCTCCCCCCCTCACACACACACACACACACACACACACACACACACACACACACACACACACACACACACACACACACACACACACACACACACACACACATGCACACGCACACATGCACACACACACACACAGATCATGTTGTACTCACCAGCCAGAGTAGACATGGTTGGCACTGAAATGTGACCTGCTAACGCTGAGGTACTGCCCAGCTGTCTTCACACTCTCCAGGACAATCTGATCCTCTACTTGGACCTAGTGGATATGCATACAAATATACATGGTGCATACATACACATTTATCTCCTATGATATATTACAAGGAACTCTCATTAAACTTACATAAAAATTGAATTGTTTGAGTGCTGCTAGTACCATTCTAATATTATCTGTCAATGAGACTATTTCAAACTGTTTCAATTTCATTAAAGATATGTAACATTCAAAAGTCATATAATCACATATTATATAGCATAGTCATTACTATAATTGATTTTTTCTGTTTTTTATCATGTTTTAATGGTGCACAACATCCACAGTCTCAAATTTACTGTTGTCATTATTATTATTAAAAAAAGCTGCAATCTACTCACAATATCTCCTTCTGACTTGACTTTATAACGTGGCATAATTCTATACTCTGCATGTTTGGCATTGTAGCTAAGGAGATCCACCTGAATATAGCACATGATACAGTATGTTTTTCACAATGATATTAAAATGTTTTAATTATGTTATATTAATCAGAAAGATACCAAAACTGCTATTCAAATTGTCCTTTTATAATCCTTAATAAAAGCTCAGAAGCAAGGTTAAGCAATTTGCATTTGTCTTAAAATAAGGTAATGTTTGGTTATACCATACTCCATGAAAAAAAATCATATACAATTCCTAACACCCCTTAACAGATATTTTTATCTCAGATTGAACAGGAGAGTATTCTTTACCTTTAACCTTCATATCAATTAGTTAAAATTGGCCCAGCTATTGTTTGAACATTCCAAGAAAAAATTGAAATTCATGTGTACAACTGACAACTGTTACCACTCTTTCAAAAGCACACATAACAAAATGTTTTACCTTCATATTACTGGTTTCTGTACGTGATGTCTGTGTGGAGCTGACATGAATGAACTTGTTGGTAAATACATGGCGTAACTGAAACATAAAAAAAACAAATAAATAATGTTTTTTTAAATCTTTTTTTAACAAGTTGACCCTTGGACAAACCACAAGTGATGCATTTTATATACTGAGTAGCAAATGATCTTCCAAAGGCACAAAAGCAAGCTATCTATTGATTAAAAATTTAAATATATAAATATGCTATTAAAAATAAAAATGATAAATGTTAAAAACGACAGAACTTTGACCTTTTTCAACTTAAATCAAATTTATTTCACACAAGGAAAAAAATTAATCCCAAGGCAATATCTGTATGGTCAACACAACCTTTGGTCTCACTAAACACACAGAGTCCTTGGATCCCTTGACCACCAGACAAATAGAGAAATAATGGTGACTACATCCATTATGTAAGCTTTGAACACTCAGTTAAATTCAACAGAAATATGGCTAAAGGCGCCATTGACTCAGACGCCCATATAAATATGTAATTTGACTATAGTACATATGTACTGTATCTGAAACATGACAGTTGAAAGGAAGACATTTCTTGCTGTAGTGACAGTTCTACAGCAAAGAAGTAGACAAACATTGCCTTATAGCTACACTTTTCATTGTCGGTAATTTGCAAGACACTTCTCTACCAAACCCTATTCCACCAACACTTTTGTTTCATTATTAGTCAGAAATTATATACGTAATCAAAGATCTGCAGATATATGCAATATCAACTTTTTACATTTGACAAAGACAAGATTTGTACAAGTTAAGGCTACACTTCAAATTTGGGGTTGTTTTAGTACCCAAATAAAAAAAAATGGGGATAATTTCTAAATAAATGGGCCAATATGTCCAAAAATTAAGTGATTAACAGGATTATACATATAGTACATATATGAGGCATATGGTTTTCTCTGTGAGTGCAAAAGATGGTTAGTGTATCAGTAAGATCAGGCCCGTAGCCAGGGGGGGTTCGGGGGGTTCGAAAGAACCGCCCCTTTTGCTTGGAAAAGGTCCACTCTGGGTAAAATTTGATCTAGGTACATGAAATTTTTATGGGAAAAAGTCCACTTTTTCAGAAAAAGAACCCCCCTATTGAAATTGCTGGCTACGGGCCTGAAGATAAAGCATTTCACTCTTCAAATATATGAAACCCGAGTTTATAAACCAATCAACACACTGACGGCCTAAACTCGGGCGAAATTCTTGTCTGAACCAGCCGTGTAATTTTCAAGCAAACATTTTACTGCTGTTACTATTAGCATAGGTACAGCAAAAACATAACAGCACTATAGGTGAATACATAAAGCAATTTTCCTTCAGGTGAATTCATTTTTTCAAAACAGTCAACCTGACTTAAATGCACTTGACTTAAACAAACACATTAAAACCCTCTTGGCTGGCTAAGTCATGCCACTTTTTTATTTAATCATGTTTATTTTCATATGCTAACCATTAAAATAAATTAATATGTCTTTCTTCTGATTCATTTAAGTGAAGCAAATGGAATTAAAACAAAAATAAAATTAAAATCTTGAAGAATGCCCTGCTTGGTAAACAAGATAATAACTGGCATGCAAAGTGGTGTTTTGAATCTGCATTTTTATAACTACAGTGCATGGGTTTATTTTTGTTCCTTTTTTTCTATCAAGTTACTAAAACATGGTAACCTTACCCTTTTTTGAGTTCAGGTTAACTTGCTCCCCTTTCTTTACAATAAAAGGTAAAATGGTGTCTATTTCTACTTAACCAAGGTACCTTTACTGAAGGTACATTTACAGATCTGGGCCTGTAGCTAAGCAATTTCAAAAGTTATAATTATGTTATAACAATCAAAATGATATCAAAATTTGCTATTCAAATGATCATGAAACTTAACAAAAGCTAAAATTTATTAGAAAAGAGGCTTAGCAATTTGAATATCATCTTTAAATTAAAAGGTGATGTTTGGTTTTACCATGCTCCATGAAATAAAATCATACACAATTCCTAACACTCCTTATT
Source organism: Lingula anatina (assembly GCF_051362555.1). Taxonomy (NCBI): domain Eukaryota; kingdom Metazoa; phylum Brachiopoda; class Lingulata; order Lingulida; family Lingulidae; genus Lingula; species Lingula anatina. The sequence continues at coordinate 13,316,408 of NC_141776.1, read as the reverse complement.
AATAGATATTTTTATCTCAGATTGAACAGAAGTCTTTTTTTCTAAAAATTGGAACTTTTACCATGAAACCTAAATCAATTTTTATCCAGATCAGTTTTTACCCAGAGTGGACTCTTTCCAGGTAAAAAATGGTGGTTTGTTTATATTCCCCCCCCCCCCCCCCCCCCCCCCCGGCTACCAGCCTGTGATCCATCACAACCTAACACAAACATGTTAAAAGATTATTAAAAAAAAAAAATTCTGATAAATTTTTCAGAGCCAAGAACACTACATCCCTGTCTGCACTAAAAAGTTACAAAATAAAGGTGACTTTGATTTCACCTTTTTATTTCAAGTTCATGCTTTTCACACATTGTTCTCAATGTAAAAATGCATGTTATTTCACCTGTGCCCATGGTAGCATTGTGTTAGAACCCAGAGGTCCATGACTCACAAATAACTCCACAATAGAACTGGGGCTATTTTCCTCATTCTTCTCCCTCCCACACACTAACTGTTTAAAATTGTCCTCTTTTTTTATGGCACGTAGGCATGGGAGTTTGAGGAGGGCTGTTCAAAAGGACCGGCCTTTTGGACGTCAATGGCCTTTCGGTTCTCCATCAAAATTTTGTTTAGGTTTTATGTCATTTCTAAAGTTGGGTCAACAACTGGGGATTAAAAGGTCAACTTTAAAATAAAAAAATAACCTCTTTTGAAACTGCCGGCTATAGGCCTTTTTTCTTAGTAATTTTGTTAAAGTTGTACAAGATATGCACTGGCTTTCTGTCAGAGAGAACAAACAGAGAAAATACCTAGCTCATAGCTAACCATCAAGTTCTCGCTACTTCTGGGAAACATAAGCAACAAATTTTACACATAAAATTGACACCTTTGCATTAGCAATAATTGATGCCAGCTTCCTCACTGTGTTCCCTGATAAAGCAAAGCTTTCTCTTCCAGTCAACTATCTTTTCCTGTTAGGCAGTTTCTACAGCCTTGACACAAAAGTTTCAATCAATATTTCCTGCAACTTACTTTTGTGCAACTTTACGCCAATTGTACCATATCTTCCTATACAAAATCAATGACCAATGTGGAATAAGTTTAGTCTTAATGCTGTCAAGGATGAAACCTTTATACTGTTTAAGAATACAGATATTAAAGATAGAGCAGCATGTGTACCAACAGTTAAACAGAAGATATGTATAATGCCTTATATTTCCCCGTACAGAATCAATTACCAAGCTCACACTTGTTTTAACAAAGACTTAAAAGTCTTTGTGCTATCAAGTATGAATCCTTTATACTTCTTTAGAATATGGCTAGTGGTTTACATCTTTAAATGGCATATACATGATGCTAACTTAGGTTCACTTGTGCAATTCCCATATCTTTAGTTACTTCTGTGTAGTCTAATGTAAATATATGCTTACAAATGCAGTATTAAGCCTACCTGTTGGATGATTTACTTTACATACAGATATGATTTAGTCAATCAGGATTGCTTGGCTTGTCTGTATGTGTATTTAGCTCAAAACTGTATGATATTTAGCTACTAGTAACCATTATGCTCACTTAGCTCACCTGCATAACCACTTAACCTACCATCATGATAATTTTGCAACACAGTTACTTATATACTTATCTGTTTAAAAAAATATTCAACATACCTTTATAATTATTTATAGCTAAATTTCTTATATAATAATTTAACTTACCTGTATAATCTGCCCATAGAGCACCTCTCTCCCCCTCTGTCTCCTCTGTTCTGCAATATTGTCCTCATTCTCAGCATCAGCAGCAGCCTGATAATATAATATAATATAATATAATATATATACATATGTTATACAATATACAATGATTTATTTCATCTTCATAAATAAACATGTAATTACCTAACTACTGTCACAACAGATCAGTTACGATTAAATTATTGTAAGTTACTGGTTGGGATTTTCAGAAAATTGCAGCAAAAACTGACGTTACAGCATGCATCAGATACACACTCCAGATATCCTATAGCCAAAACATTCTCGTAAATAACTGACTACTTTTGGGAACTGGATATTTAATTGTTATAGCTTACCTTTGCATCTCGAAGCTCTGCCTCCTTTATTTTGCCAGTTGGATCCTGGTCATGCCTTTGTTTTAATTTCCGGTACTTCTTATTCAATTTGTATCTGTTAGCTACACAGATCTCAAATGAAATAACTGGAAAAAAAAGCAACGAATGCATCATTTAAAATTTAATATAATTAAAGTTATAATTAAAGCAAAGTTTTGACAATTTTAATTGTACATTAAATGCATTATCACATTGATACACGTTTGTTAAAAGCTGAAAATGTGAATGCAAACTAGTAGCGGCTAAAGTACTACACATATTAAATGTGGAAGTTTCAAAACATCACCTTGCCAATTAGATATATATATAAATTTGGTTTTAATAATTGAAACCCCCATATTACCCACTCACCCTGAAGATCTGGTAGGTTTGGTTTCTCTCTGTCCTGTCCTGCGCCTACCGCCACCTCTGAGTGGATGGTACTGAAAGTAGAGAACTCAGGGTTACCGTCTACTGAATACTGTAGCTGTGGAGATGAAAATATCTTTGCAAAAAAAAAATGAACCAGTGATGCAAAACATCTGGTGGTAGAAAGGAAATGTTATAGTTCATATATAACAATTAAACATTATTTATTTAAACATTATTTACACTGAGAAAAATAGCACCTATCAACGCACCGAAATTGCTATTAAAATGTGTGTAAAACATAATTTTACAACCCACACTTTTAAGTTTTAGCGTGCATGGTTACAGCCCGCCTTATACCTCCACACAGAGAAGAGCCTACGGGTTGCTTGTCAAGAAAAGCCGTGAAATTACACGAAACATCTCATTGCTCTTTCAATATCACGTTTAGTGTAGATACTTCCGACTACAATAGTTCGTTTTTCAAGAGATTGGTAAGGGTGATATAGCCTAGGTAAAAAACACTGATAATAATGAAAAAGTGCTACAATGTGAAAGGAGACCTCATTTAACAAATTTTTGTGTGATAGCCTACATTAACTTATTATATTGTTGAATATTAATCAAACATACCTTTAGGTTATTCTAAAAAGCAGAAAATGCCGATAATAGTAAAATATCAAAATCCGACAACACCCGCCAAAACCCATTACAGCGAGATTTTATTTATTTATTTATCTAAATTATTTTCACTAAAATATCCAATAACCAATGAAAGAATTCAAGTAGGCCTATAGGCTACTTGAAATCAGGGGAAATATAGTGAAAAAGCCTTCTCATTTGCGTATTTCACAGCCACTGGTGCCTTAATTATAGAAAAAAAAAGGCCTACACACTATGCTAACTTAAGGCAAAACCATCAACTGGGTCACTTTTTCTAAAATGTACGCATTTCTGCACACAATTGTCTAAATGGCAAATCAATGAGGAATTCAATTCCGATTCTATGTCTATGCTCAGAAAACCAAACGGGCATACAAGGTAAGTTCATTTAGAAGCAGCCCTGTGTCAAGTAAAACATCAAATAGACATCCAACTATTCCTAATTTTCATTCAATCATATCAGTGTTTAATCACGCATTAAGGTCACTGAGAAGTGTCTGGCAGGAGTTGAAGACCCACGACGTGAAGGTAGTGTTGACATAACAAGTAAACCTACACCTGTTCTAAAGGCAGTGTGTTGATGTGCAGTTACCCGTTGTTAAGTATGGTTTATCGATCTAAATCGATTGCATAACGGTAACACGAGGCTGTATACCTCCATTCTGTTGTACTGATCCTGTGCGTGTGTGTGTGTGCGTGTGTGTGTGTGTGTGTGTGTGTGTGTGTGTTTGAGAGAGAGAGAGAGAGAGAGAGAGAGAGAGAGAGAGAGAGAGAGAGAGAGAGAGAGAGAGAGAGATTGGTATGTATGGAAAAAGAAACGGACTCATTATCTTCTGGATGATTTATACTTACACCTGAGTCTACACCATATATAAAATGGTAATGAATAGCAAAAAATGTAAGTAGGGCCTACTCCGTCATTTGAGAGAAGAAGACCATTGAATTGCCAGACGAATGAATTTCATATACATATAGTGTACATTCGCTGTAAAATCTCACCTTACAATAACAGTCACCTATACCGTGATATTTGATCACATGCACATCATAAACACAACTGAAGTGTACATTTAAGCAACTGTCCCCGGGTAACCCTAACTCAACAGTAGTTATATGTAGTAGTTTACTGCGTAGGATTTGATTTGGCCAAACAAGACCTCGGGTAAACTTTTATCTAGTACAGTGACAGAGTTAGGGAAGAAAAGAGTGCAGTACAGAGATCTCTTTTTCACTACAGCATTTTGATTTTAGTTTTACTATTTGGTAAAATTCATTAATTTTGGAGTTGCTGTTTAGCTATTAATTCTTGATTGACTTGATATTTTGTCGGCTCGTGTCTCTGAGAGTTTAGCATGGTACATGTATATGTAAGCTTCTAAAAGTAATTTTTTAACTACCTTGTAGTTATGTATATGAATTATTGTTCAGATAACATATCATATCATATATTTTGTTTTCTACACAGTTAAATATGATCACGGTTCGTTGGTTATGATATAAACATATATTAGACCAGTATAATCACATCAGGCGCAGCATCTTTCAAATTAAAAAAACTTCGCCCAAAAACTAATTATTTAATCGAATCTTTGGACGTTTTAAAGAGCGATCGACAGCTGCAAAACATAAAATAATGCCTTGAGAGCACTTCGTTAGCTTTATTAATTAAAAAAAAAGCAATTTTGTGACTTTCATGACGTTTTTAGAGCCTTTTCTTTCCATTTAAGTATGATATGGTGAATGCTATCCCAACTCGTAAGAGACAATAAATACAGGACGTGAAAGTTCATAAATAAGCCTTTATCTGGGATGTTTGGACACATATATATGGTCATACGCACGTGAATGTTACACTCGGTACATATCATGGCGAACCCCGGGGCAAAAGAAGAAGATAGACATGAAATATGTACTGTCCCTAAAATTCTCATGTTTGATATTCACGATATATGTATTAGGTTTGGTTTCTTTTTTTGGCTCTTGCTTTTATGGGATAAAATCGGGAATCATAGGTACAAATTGACAGTCTCGACACATTTTAAAGCACAGAGGCGTGTTTGTTTGAAAAAAAAAGTATTGCCAAATTATACATCGGTTAGTTTTATATGACTATACTGCCGTGATTATTGTTCGTGGATGTATTCGTGATAGTAGACGGTACTCATCATTTACGATAGAATTATGTTTTGATACAATGTTCTGAATGACTAAATAAATGTGCGAAGTTGACAGAGGGCAGTAAGGTAAAGTATCGAATGCGTGATCAAAATCTGTTTCACGGGGTAATTAGCGACAATAATTTAGCATCTACTCCTTAAATTAATCTGACACTAATGTAGTATAAAATGTTAGTGATGCATGTCAACACAGACAAACATTAAGGACGAAGAGATAAACAGGAGATTTCCTCACAAATCTAAATCCAGCGACCTTGTCAGCCTTTTTTGTAAGCGAAAAGCATCAATCAATAAGATAAGTGATTTTGACTGAAAAAGGCCATCTAATGAATAAATAAAACAAGTACATTTAGGAGTAGAGAACCACAGCAGTTATGCTCGGATGGCTTCCTGACGAGAGTCTACAGCCTATTATTTAGTGTCAGTAACTTTTTAATAATCAGATATCCTATTTCATGAATGTTCCATGATCATTTTATAAATTTACGAAAAGCTACCCTACACCTTCGTCCGCGCATTGTATTGAACATTAAGCTTTGCAAATATTGTCCCTTAAAGGGATAACAACTCTTCGTATGAAATCTATATTTTACTATAAAAACATTGTAAACAACTCAAGGAAATATAATATGTTCTATTTCACCACCAAAAATGACAGTCAAAGCAATTGTTCTAAAATCTGTGCTTGTCATCCGACCATGTGACCTCCATAGATGGCGAAAGTCTGTAATGATCTCTTAAGAGATTATTACAAAAAAGCAAACTTTCTAAAAATAAAATAGGGACTAAATTTGAATGTAGAAATGGATTCATTAACCATTGGTCAGAATGGGAAAATTGTTGTTTACCCCAGGAAAATACATTTTTTGGCCAAAATGAACAGTCGTTATCCCTTTAACTTTAGCCGAATCTCTGTTGATTTACGTATTTCCATGGCATTATAATCGGATTAGGAAATAGTCGCAAAGAAGATTATTTTAACCGTAAATTGATGTCGGTATTCGTAATTGGCCATTAATGTAGTGATCACCCTGTAGTAAACGTCATGTTCAGTCGCGTTCCGAGTTAAAAAAAGTCACCCTGGGGACGATGAATTTCAGGGTGGGATCAACAAATCGTTTTTAATCAGATTTTTTATTACATCTCCGAGCTTATGTCTACCTGGGTTGTGGTTGTGGCAACTAAGATGTATAGGCCTACAATACAAGGTACGTCTATCAACTAAAAATAACATCAATCAAGTCAAATCAGGGACGGCGCCTAGGAGTGAGGTTAGAATATGTATGCGTGTTTGAAGGTGAGGGGAAGGGGGCTTCCAAAAGTTTGATAAAAGTTATAATTGCTCGAGTAAATGAAACTGAGCAGATAAGCCACCTGTAAAGGACAAGGGCTTGAATTAGAGAGATTCAAACTTTGACAGAAATGCAACGACGGTAGGGTTAATTAAGCATGGGTATTTAACGGCATGACTGTAAAAGGTGATAAGAACTTAACTTAAAGACTCGCTAGGTGTTAATTAATGCAACGATTTTCCTTTACCCACCTTGACTGGGTAGCGTGGACATATCCATGAGCGTCCTCTGAGTAAAGGAACACCAAGTCCCCCACACACAGACTGTCAACGGCCATCTTCCGCGCCTTGCTTCTTCCTTCACTTTCGTAATCTGCACAGGTACTACAGGTGAGATTTTCTTAATCCATGGCGTTTCTGTCACTTGATCAAGAGACTCACACAATTAAAAGAACTTTCTGGCTACGATCGTGCCCTCGTGAACAGACTTTTGGTTAATTAATCGGCGTTCTAGATCAATATTGTCTACGGGTGCGTGAGATGTCCTTAAACTTTTTCAACAGTTCCAATATGGCTATAGCAGTGCACTGAGTCAATAGATTCAATAGCACACGTTGACCTTTGCGGGAGATTGTTGAGCTGTTGCCAAGGATGGATTGTGTACGCATGCGCGCTTTGAGGGACCTTTATTTACCTGTCTAAATCCTACAGGTATGCAGAGGGCTAAGCTTCCTAAATGGTATATTCCCTTAAGACAGGCTTAAATATTTCGTTTAGTCTAACAGGAAAAAGACATCGGGGCCTTTTCTCTAAACGTGAAAAAGAGTTTAATTCTTTACCAAACTTTCCAACAAAGAAATGAACATTTAAAGATTCAGACCGTCTCAAAGGGCAAATATTTTCCGGCTGCAAGATAATGTCAACCGTTAACTTATGTGCGCGTCCATTGGAGCTTATAGGAAAATGGTCGCTGTTATAAATGACTGCCCAGTCCTTTCAGGCTAAAATCAACCTTTATAAATTTTATGAAAGGTCGAATCCAAGGCTTCGTTCACATGCAATGTCTATTTTCTAAATTCTATTTTCTATTCGCGGTATGTCTTATGATCACGGTCTGTGCCCTGAATATCCCGCGGCGTAATTACTGGCCGCGCGAGCCAGTTACTATAAGTTACTATAAGACCGTGATCATAAGATAGCGCGAATAGAAAATAAAATTTAGAAAATAGACATTGCATGTGAATGAAGCCCAAGTGCAAAGAGGTGTAGACAAATGACCTGCGAGTACGAGAAAATTGCTTCTTTTACCGGGAAATTCATTTTGGTGGGTAAATCTCATGGAGTGTACCTTAAATATATTCTGGTGGTAAATATATATACATGATGGTAATGTCGAATAACAGGAACGAACAAGTTACAAACATAAACTGAAACACGCTACACAAAATCCTCAATCCATCCTCATTTCTATACATTTCCCGTTCCCTAATGCAAACGCACTGGGCACTTACCCCAAATTATGCTTTTCAACCAGCCTACCCTTTTTTTCTTTCATTCTATAAATTCCCAACTCTGTTCCAAACATGCGACGTTCAATACCCTGCAAGTACCTGAGTAACGAAACTGATGGTCCGTGTTACAGAGTCCACCCTCCATTTAGTTATAATGGTTAGGGTTAGCCCGACGGTCTGACCCAAGAGGGGCAAAATCGAGGGTGGAACTTACCTTTACAAATGAATGGGAAGCGGACACTCTCACGTTAAACCGGTCCACTTTTACGCTATCCGAGAGGGGGTTTACTTTAGAAGTCCGTTCTTTCCCACCAGACTTACTATAATCTCTCGACATCATGAGCGCCCCAAAAAAATAAATTTATATTAAAATAAGATAGAGCTTTATAACATTTTATTTTGACTTATAATTACACATACATTAGCCACAGTGGAAAATATCAACATTTTAATTAATATAATTAATAATTATAATAATACATCATACGATCACACGTCCTTTCTCTTCTCAACATTTGAAAGCATCTTTAGACACCCATGGCTTTGAAAGGGGAGGGGGGATTTGTACAAGGGGGGAGGGGCATAAGATAAACAGCTAACTATTACATTTATCACACAATGAAGCCAAAAACCTGGCAATGGTAAAGATATGGGGGCTGTACAGTAGTAACACAATCTCTCCCTTCGTATCACACTTCTTAGTACAGGACTAAGCCATTTTTATACAATCTTTGTACAATCATACTATGCATCGTTCTTCATATTAAATAATGAAATATAAGTGTCTCCTATTGGCTTTGATATATTTACAGTTATGAATGAAAATAGCCGATATTCTTGGATAAACGCAAAGGCCGACATTGCGTTAGATGTGACTGTAGGATTGCAACTAACACATTCGGGTGTGAAAAAACTCTGCCACGAACACAGTTGTTCCCCTTCGTACTGTAAAACTACTCGCAAGCCCTTGGCTCAAGGAGCACAAACACCTATTGTTCACGTCGATAATTCAATACTATCAAAACAGTCACAGAGCTAGATATTCTCTGAATAAGTTAGACACTGGCACATGTTACCAGCCAGCACAATAAAAAGAAAATAAACAAGACAAAAAGTCCATTTCTGCACAATAATTGAAAAATGGACCATGACACTTGTAGGCATACATAACACTCAATTATGTAATATTTCCATTTCCCGGTCATGCTTACTAAACATAATCAACACTAACAGCTCCAGCAAGACGTGAGGAACAATGGAACAGCTTTTAAAAGCAACAGTCACAAATATTCTATAGTATGCTAAAATCTACACCTCTCTATCCCAGAGAACTGCCACGTCAGCAAGCACTTGCTCGTTTTTCACAGCAAGTTAATTAATAAATATCTAATTGTGGACATGCACTGGATTATTATCAAGTGCCTACCATGCTCTGTTCGCAGCGACAGGCGATGTTCTGTCAAATGATAAATACACCGATCTCATTCAACCTTACTGTACTTAACTCCTGTTCAACTCTTATTTTCAACCTGAACTGCAAGTTGCCCTCAACATTTGTATATAAACTTTTTTCAATCTGATGCCCCAACTCTGTGTGACAGGAATGACAGCCCTGGGAATGGGAGTCCTGGATCCCATACAATTAGTAAAGGATAAGTTTAGCTTTAAGCACCGGGCTTCGTATTTGAAATGAATATCCCCTGTACAAAATAATGGAAAACGAACTGCAGTTCCTAGCGGACTACCACTCCTACCACACAAGTTTACCACCACTGGGGTTTAATTCACTGAAAAGTCCTTGTGTCCTTCTTAACCCTTCTTAAGAGTGGATATTATTATATTCTCTTATAACAGAGTGGCAGTTTATTCGTTCTGTTTCACAGAACACCATCATAGAGGTATAAAGTTCATTTCTGTAACACTACAGTAAGGCAGGCGCAGTGTGCCAGAGAATGTAGTAGGTGTGATTGTGGTGTTGGCTCACCTATTGCACTGCAGTAACATATGCCCACTAATATAATCCAATATCATCTCCAATACACCAAAAGTCTCTTCCTTTTGTAACAATCAAGTAACTTTTTTCTTCTCAAACTTAAAAAATTTACAGTGTACTTGCAGAAATTCTCAAATTATTGATCACATTTCTGTTGCCAAAGATACTGTACTTCTTCAGCATCCCTTTCACATCTTATCCTTGAGGGTTCACTTTTTCACATTTAAAACAATCCTCTGTCCTTCAGAAGATAACCCATCATTTCCTGACTTCTCCTACACTGTAGAGCAGTCCAATTTCTTTTTCTTCCAAACTTTCATCATTAGCAGCAATCCCTGATCTCTCCCAACCAATCCTGATTCCAGAACAATTGTAAACTTTGAATCAATTTTCCTTCCACAACCAATACCCCTTCTTGAACAATCCTCATTTCTGATGCAATCCTCTCTGTCACTCATCCTCATTATGAAACCAATCCTCAATCCCAAAGCAGTCCTCAATCCTAAACTAATCCTCAAACCAATACCCAAACCAATCCTCATTCCTTGACTGTCTCCTCCTCCTCCGAATGCTCTTGTGACTTCTCCGTGGTGGTCACTTTCTCCTGATGTAACTGATTGTTTAACTGATTGTTAATGACCGGCGCCTGCTGACCGCTAGGGCTCCCACTCTGGTTGTTGGGGACCTGGCTGCTGCTGCTAGTGCTGGTGGAGAAAGTGTCCGAGGACTGACCGGGGTCTGGTTTTTGAGACTTGCCCTGTGTGGAGGTGGACTGTGAGGTGGAGGGGAGGTTGTCCTGTGGAGGGCTTTCTCTGTCCCTGTCGTCTCCCAGGTCAGTCTCCTCCGCTTCCTGGAATGGACATTTAACTGGGTTAGGATTTTTGTTCCTACTTTTATTTCTTCTTTAGATTTATTTTTATCTTGAGTTATCTTCTTATGATTTATTATTACTTTTTTATTGTGGGAAAACAAGTGAGAAAAAGCACTAAACTTCCTTTGTTGAAAACTCAAACGATTTACCTACCTGCAATTGTCACTTTATCTCTGTCCATGTCTACTGTTAAAATATTGTGTTTGTTCATGAACAAAGTGGGTGCTGTGGCTACACATTATGACCATATTACAATTCCATCTAATTCAGCCTGGACTAAATTCATAATACATTTTAGAGGTTTTACTGAGCCTCAGAGTACATTCAGGACAGTGGAGTAACAGATCTGCAAATCAAATATGGCCGACCCACTTGAATGCTTGTTACGTAATCCCCATGGGGAATCTATTCAGTGTCTAATCGGGAATTAAGCAGCAATATTAAAAGAAGGTCGCCATATTCAATCCGCGGACCTGTTAGTTTGCTGTTCTGAATGCGCTCTCAGTAGCACCATCACACTACCTTAGAATGGCCAGGATTCAAGGAAGTGTCATCAGAGCGCTGTGACTGAGATCCGTCTTTCTCAGCTTCTTCACCCTCCTAAATGATTACAAAATTAAGAGATCTTAGTATAAATAGGTACCGGCAGCAAGCATATAACGCATAGAAAAACCTGCTTGAAAGGGCCAAAAAGGTCATTTTCAAGGTTTAATTTCAGTATCAAATTTAACAGTAACCCCCTATAATTTTATAACATTTTAAAGGTCAGGTGTTGCTCTTTCAAATCATATAGAACAAAGCTAGGTTTGACATTAAAAAACGTAGTCTTATAAGAGATGTAAATAACATGTTGCGCGCAGTTTAGCTGAATTGTACAGCTGCTGACAGCACAGCAGCGGCTTAGGTGCAAATGCGCTCCTCGACAAGGCATTAGAAAACGTCTCGGGGATTTTCCGCTATTACTTGCACACGCATGTTTTTGTTGTCATCCGAAAGCTGAAAAGAAGAGCTAGCCAACGAACTAACATTCGAAAATATCCACCAAGGAAAAATGATAAAAGTCGACAATAAAAGGTAAGTTTTAAAGATTTGTCGAAAGAAAAACTAAAATATTTATATAATGCAAATTATTTACCCCCCACAAACTATATATCAAAATAAAGTGCAAATTCTGTAGATTTTAATGATATTCGAAACTAAATTACAAATCCACGGGTGCAAATTCTCCAGGTGATCAAAGATATCAACCCGTGTGTCGTCAACAACATGGCTGCGCCCACGAAGAGCGTGTCGAAAGCTCCTCTGTCGTTTTTATCATAAAATTTGTGTCTACTTGTCTAATTTAGGGACAATGAAAGGTAAGAAACCCCCTAATCTAGTCACAGTCACATTGCTTTTGGCATTTCTTGACGAAATATATAAGATATGTCCAAACGACGTCAATATGCATGTGGTTTTGGGGTAAAGAAAGTTGAGTGAATTTGGTTCGTATTACGGACGAGGCCTCAGGCAAACAATGGACTTCAGAGCTTTCCTAGTGTGTCCATATTAAACAAGGCAGCAAAGCTGTCAAATGTACAGACAAAAAACAGGAAATAACTATGCACAAAATAGGCTACTGTCAATTCTGATGCAAAAGTACATTATGTTAAACTGCAAATTCAACATCAAATTTTAATTATGCTCAACAGGTAATACCAATGTAAGTAAAATGTGTAACAAGTTCACACTTTGAAAATGTATAACTTCCAGAAAAAGAAGCCAATTAGACTGCTTTTCCAACTCTGCATTTTAGTCCTGTATTTCTTTTTTTCTTTTTCTTTTTTGAAAGTTTGGCAATCATAAGTAACATAGTTTTCCCATAATGGTCATCATGGCAGCAGCACCCAAAATTGTGTTTTCTTCTATTCTGATGCCATATTACATAATGGTTAACAGCATAATGACCGTTAATTTTTAATAATACAATATACGTATCATGGATTTTCAGAAAATGTGACTATCATGGGTCTTCAAGCCCATGGAACTTCAAAGTCACACCTTGAAAATATGTGAAAAAAAAAAAAAAAAAAAAAAACGTTTAACTGGCAGTAAGAATTACCAAACAGACTGCATTGCCTACTGAAGCTGTATTTTAGTCCCATGTTTCTTTCCTGTAAGTTTGAGAACAGTAAGTGACATTTTTTTTTTAATGTTCATCAAGGGAGCAGTGCCCAAAATAGTTTTTTTTTTCAAATTTTGATGCAATATTACATAATATTTAACAGCATAATGACCATCAATTTTAATAATAAAATATCAGTATTATGGATATTCAGAAAATGTGACTAGCAAAGGTCTTCAGGCCCATGGAACTTCAAAGTCACAACTTGAAAATGCCAAAATGGAAACAAGACAGCAATGTTCTGAAATTTTTTTCCCAGTTTTAACAATTTCTAACATAAAACAAAATTAACAGTTTACTACAGTTTTTATATGATCAACTAAGAAAATTGATGAGATGGGAAAAATATTAATAGAGCAGCGTTAAATGTCCAATTTCTTCCATTCTGAGATTCTGAACATAGTGAATGATTGAATCTGACAAACTGCAATGATATGAGTTTATTTCCATTTTTTAAACTTTATTACACAATACACGATAACAAGTTTACCATCATTTTTACATAATCAAGTAATGATGTTGTAAAGATGCAGGAAATGCCAAACAAACACTTTTACGTATCTTATTAATTAAAAATTGAAACTGTTAACATGCCTAAAAATTTAATCTGAGGAAATGTGAAAAAACAGCATAACTTTAAAATAATGGCCCGATTATGCTGATTTTTGAACTCAACTTGCGTTTTAGCAAAAATGACCACTCCTGTGAGTTTAATGACAATTGGCCTATCTGTTTTTCGTATATTGTGTTTACAGTGTTGCATATATGCTGAAAAATGAAAAAACAGCATAACTACCAAAGTAGTGGCCCTATCATGCCTATTTTCGAACTTGACCTGTGTTATAGCAAGGAGTTATAACAGAAGGAGATTACACGCAAGCCTCTCTATTGTCCGATGTCTGTTACGGTGGGCGGAGCTAGCTACGGGGGGGCTCCGGTCTCAAGGTTTCGTCTGCGTCGCTCTCCTCAGCTTGGAGATAAATTTCATATGCGTTATTTCGCGTTAGAGTTCGAGATCAGTAGTGTCAAAGCGGCGCTGTATGCTGACGAATTTTTTCACAGGTAGTTATTTGGACGATGTGCTGGGAGGGAACGATATCATAGAAAGCGATTATAAGGTGGTGACTGAGGATGGTCGCCATGAGTTTTTTTGAGTCGGTGATAGATGGCTTTTCTTCTGCACAACACAGTGAAAAATCACCAAGGATAAGTCAAAAGAAAACGTCCCAACTGTGGTTTGTAAAAATGACTTTCAAGTGAACGTCTGTCCTCACTGCCAAAGAACATAATATTAATACATAAACGTTTGGACCCTCCTGCCCTTGGGTCCCATAAACATATACATTGAGACAGTGCCTAAGCTTTGTGACTGGTTTTAAATTTCTTTAAGTATTTTTTTCTCTCACTCGGTATAATTTTAATATCATAATGCATTAAAGTGAAATTTTAATCAAAGGTTGAGGCAATGCCACGACATGGCAGTTTACTAAATACTCGTTATAAATTTCTTTATCTTGGAAATCTCCCTTTTTTTCAGGATTATTTTGACACATACTAACACTTCATATTTGTCGGTAAACAAGTACACAGTGCTAAACATTAAGAATTATTTTTATTCATTCATAAATATATTTATGTGCAAAATATATCAGAAATTTTAGTATTAACTGAGCTCTTTAAAGTGAAACAAATAAAGATGAGAATTTTGAATTTCAAACTATTATTTACTATATTAACTTAAAATATCTTTTAAGTCAACTCTATACTCAAGCATCATGAGTAAAACCATTTTATTATATCAATAGAAGAACAAAAACAAAATTTTACACGTAAGCAGTAATTAATGAAGTCATAAGAATGACTAAGTTGCTATGGTTTTCCAGTTTTATGCAGTCTATGTTGGCATTTTTTTCAACCGTGCAAATAGAAATAATTATATTCTTTTTTATCTGACTTGCTGATACCAGTCTGTGCCAGATACTATTCCACTCACAGGCCAGCAAGGTCTGAGAATCTAATGGGCTGAATGAAAAAAGAAGATAAAATGGCTAATTCTTACAAATAGGATAAAAAACATGGGATTTTCAAAAGGTTATTATGAATCAAGACAACACTTAGTAAGAACATTTATAAAATGAACTGGAGTACATGTTACAGCTGAAAAAATTAACTGGGCCAGTAAGTGACTGCTTTAAAGAAATTTCACTGAAACAGTCCAAATTTTACTGGCAATCAAGTAGACTGTTATACCATGGCACTCAACAAATTATATATAGGTTTTGAATTTTTTTCCACGTGACAGTAACATAAAATTTATGTCAACTTTTGAAAGGTATAGAGTCAGTTAGGTGACTGAAAATATTTTAAAATGTCATGAAGGAGCACTATTAATTTAATGCAATCTCTGTTGGCCAGTCTTATCCAGTTTCTTCTCCAAAAAGGACAACTCAAGTGAGAATTTCTTCAGGGCCTTTTCTTCTGCCTGCCAATGCCATGCCACTCAGAAAAGAGAGAAACCTGTAGGTTAGAAAAAAAAAACATAATAATAGCATTATGAACTACTAGTATCCATGAAGACATTATGGAATTACGCAGTGAAGTTTAATGTGTCTTGTTTTGACTTGACTGAAATAATGTTCACCACATAAATGAACAATTTACAACTAAATTTATATAGAATATCAAGATTCATGATCACAAGCTAGTAACCCCAAGAAATTGAAAGAAATTGTACTTATTACAAGAAATTATTTAAATCCGCCCTTGTTCCTACTCTTCTGACAGGACAAAAAGGGGATTTCAGAGAGGCTGGTTGCTAAAAGGAAAATGCCCAAGGTTGTTGTATTTTGAAAAAAATTTAAAAAAGGGTACTGTTGTTAGTGAATGTTTAATGCATCGTAGGCATTATGACAAAAGTAACTTACCCCAGACACGCAGACCTCCTTTTTTCATTGACATTTTTTAATTTTTTCCAGCCTGACCATAATTCATGTATTCAATGCAGCCTTCTCCCATATCTATAATAGAATAAAAAAAAAACTTGAGTAGTGTTAAGATAAGCATGTAAAATTCATTATCAATTTTGAGAGAATTTCTGTTTCAACACTGCAAGATGAAATATTTACTTTCAAGTAATGAATAAACCTTAATAGAGTTCTATTCTTTTGTAACCACCAAGGCAAAGCTTCTTTCTTAAAATGAACAGAAACATCCAAGCTTGCCACCTAACATGCCAAAGTAGTGAAGTATAATTAATGTAGAGAAGCAAGTACCCCTTAATTATAGAGGTGTCTTACACAGTAAGGTGTGTCTTACACACCTTGACTCAAAGGGAGATGTGTAGTGAGATAACAGGTTAAGTAATTGGTATAGCCTAGGTGAACTTAAAACCTTTAGACTTTAAATTAAAAGCACCAGGATTCATATGTGTTCTTTTTTCAAAGGTTTAATATAAATTAAAACACATATATGTAAAAAGAAGACTAAATAAGTTAAAAATAACTATGCCATAAAGTCAAACTTCCTGTTAGACCGCCATGATGGAAAATGCTGGGTGGAGGCAAAATTTTCCAGTCAAAAAAACTGAACACTTTACTTTAACAACAAAGTTACCACTCCAAAGCCACCCACCATGGTGAGAAGAAAAATGATGACCAACTGTCATGATAAGTCTTTTTAGATTTAAACATGAAAAAGGTAAAGGCCAAAATGGTACATTTACCCATAACACTAGAGTAAAAAATTGGTATTCTGAACAAATCAGGTTATTTTTTTCAAGAAATATTGGAGCAGTATCCATGCAATATATACCACGCCACGACCAAGATGTTCAAGAATCTAAACACACCAATTTTTTTTATAATCTTGCATTTGAAAAGTACAAAAAGCGGTAAGGCTTTTGGCCGTAACAAGCGTAACACTTTTTGATCGGAACTCATGAAAATTGTCAATTGTCGTATCCAAGCTAGACCACATGTAAAATCGCAAAAAAAAACAATACTGCTCAAGCAAGTGTGTTGCATACATAACAATTAGTTAAATTTTATGACTGTCATGTGACAAAAGTTTCAAAAAGAAGGAGGAAAATGTCTTTTGGAGTAATTTTTTTTCGAAATATTAACAAGATGGCGGCTTAAGCATCTGCTTGTTATTCGGCTACTGAAAGTGCACCTAAGTTTTATTCTTTGCTATTGCCACAAATTACTTAACAATTGCAACTGTATAAAGACCAAACTTTCTTCATCTGATACTATATTTATAGGCACTTGTTATGAGTGGGAAATATTTTTCGTGCAATATTTATTCTCCACACACCACCTCGCGAGATCAACGTGTAGCTGGACACTTACACAGTGAGACCCTACGACATAAAAGTTGCAATTTATCTTCATATTTCGTGTAGTTATGCATTTAAAAGCACTTACCTGTTTTTTTGAAAACCTTGTCCAACGTAATATCATATAAATTCTGTAATTCTCTCATTTTAAGAAACTTTTGACTGCGTTTCTGTTTGTGTCCTCTCCAAACGACAGACGAAGGCATCTATTCTGACAAACGAGATTTAAACGAGAGTACCAATTAAGCGTAACAGAGATAGGCATCCATTGTTCTCTGGGTTCTATTCATTCCGACCAATGAGAGACCGTAATACGGGCTCCGCCCCCACGCGTGTAATCTCCTTCTGTTATAACTCCTTGGTTATAGTAAGATCGATTACTCCTGTGAGTTTCATGACAACAGGCCTATCGATTTTCCTTGAAATGTGTTTACAGTGTTGCATATATGCTGAAAAGTGAAAAAATAGCATAACTTCCTCAATAATGGCCTGATCATGCTGATTTTCGAACTTGACCTGCATTTTATGAATATTCATCAGCTCTGTAAATATAAAGCCAAAAAGTAAAACTGCCTTCCACTTATCGTGTTTACAAGGAAAGTGCACGGCGCCGGCGACAGTGACAGCGACAGTGACGGCGACGACGACAGTGGCAGGTGATGGCAATATGTACAGACACATCTGTACTTATTTACTGTACTGTTTGAGAACAGTAAGTGACATGGTTTTTCTTAAATGGTCATCATGGGAGCAGTGCCCAAAATAGATTTTTTCAGATTTTGATGCAATATTACATAATGTTTAACAGCATAATGACCATCAATTTTTAATAATAAAATATTAGTATCATGGATATTCAGAAAATGTGACTAGCAAAGGTCTTCAGGCCCATGGAACTTCAAAGTCACAACTTGAAAATGCCAAAATGTAAACAAAGACAGCACTGTTCTGAAATGGTCTTTTTTTTCATTTTTAACAATTTTTTTAACATAAAACAAAATAAACAGTTTACTGCCATTTTTATACGATCAACTAAGAAAATTGATGAGATGGGAAAAATATCAACAGAGCAGTGTTAAATGTCCAATTTCTTCCATTCTGAGATTCTGAACATAGTGAATGATTGAATCTGACAAACTGCAATGATATGAGTTTATTTCCATTTTTTAAACTTTATTACACAATACACGATAACAAGTTTACCATCATTTTTACAAAATCAACTAACAATGTTGTAAAGATGCAGGAAATGTCAAACAAACACTTTTACGTATCTTATTAGTTTAATAATGAGACTGTTAACATGCCTAAGAATTGAATCTGAGGAAATGTGAAAAATATGCTGAAAAGTGAAAAAACAGCATAACTTCTACAATAATGGCCCGATCATGCTGATTTTCGAACTTGACCTGCGTTTTATGAATATTCATCAGCTCTGTAAATATAAAGCCAAAAAGTAAAACTGCCCTCCACTTATCGTGTTTACAAGGAAAGTGCACGGCGCCGGCATCGCCATCGCCATCGGCATCGCCATCGGCATCGCCATCGGCGACGACAGACGCAGGTGATGGCAATATGTACAGACACATCTGTGTCTGTACATAAAAATTGTGACACGTTTCTGTTATACTAGTGTTATATATGATCTAAAAATTGTACTGATTTAATTTAAGGACTTAGGGCCTCATATTTTTGAAGATAATTAATTTTCTACTGCACACGATCGTGAGCGATTATAGGCCTACGACTTTTTTAGTAGAGCGATAATAAAAGACATCGTATTTGACAGGAAGTAACTGATGCTATAATTTATTCATTGTTTAAAATTGCAAACACTCAATTCATTTATTCAAGGCAATATATTTTGACAGTGTTGTTTACCATTTTAGACCACAAGCAGAACTCGGGAATGGCCAGCCCCAACACAAGCTGGAATGAGTGTGAATTGCTTGAAGAAATTATCAGTTGAATAGGTAGTAATGGTAGGCCTACATATTCAGCTCTCATTGGCAATAATTTAGGCCTTACTGCTGTATATCAAGAAATATTTAAGAAACTTATAATTTTAGCATAATTCTTAAAATTAAAAAAAGGGAAATTATCTTATTAAAATATTGTATGAATATATCAAAATTAATTTTAGAAAATTTAGTATTTTATAGATTGGGACATTTCTTACTCTCACAACATAATGCTTTGTGAAACTGCTCATTGTTTTTACGTGTGAAAACCTTTGATCAAATATTTTAGATGACGACTACCTCCATATATTGGAAAAAAAATCTTCAGCGTGACAGGACATGGAAGGTGACCGGATCCCTCTGTTGTGCATTGTACAAACAAGCATCGTGTCCAGTTGTTTGTGTTGAGAAAGATTTATGCCTTATTAAAGGCTGTTTATTAAATTTAATTTTTATTTGAATTGAGAGGAAAGGAAATTTATTTCAAGTGGGGTCTAAGACAAAAAATAGAAGATAGAAGACACAGACTGAATATATGTCTTTGCATGGGACCTTGAACTGAAAACATTATCTGGTCATTGTTTGGAAATTCCTATCTTGAAGGATTTACAGATACTGTACTTAAAATACAAAAAGACATTATGTTATAGCAATGAAATGCAGTTTTATGCATTGCAAAGAATAAGAGTTCTTGTGAAATAAAAGTAAGACTGCTCTGGATAAGAAATGTTGGCATAATAAATCAACAGGACAGTCAAATTACTGAATGCAAGTAGATTTTTTGGGTATTTATACTGTGTTTTGCCCATTTGAAAAAATTATGTTATCTAAATACTTTCTAAATACAATATTGTTAAAGATAAGGTTATTAGCTTTCCAATGATACCTAGATCAAGCCTGTGGCATGAATGGTAACTGAGTTATCATCAATTTACTTTTGCAATTCAGTTAAAGTAAATGCAATGGTAGAAATTCCATCTGCGATATTGGCTTTTTTTCTAATTTTGCAAGCTATTTATAGAAAAAGTATTATCCCAGTGTATTTGAAAAAAATTGGACATGATATCTGTATATAGTTGTGCCATTTAAAACAAAAATTGTCAGCATTTACGTGTAGAATAACAAATAATGAATGCATCAATTTGCTTGTATGTGAATAATCAGCATTGTTTTATTATGGCCGCTTGATACAAACTAGGATTTTCTTTGCAGAGTATCTCAGGAACGGTTATTTTTTCCAACATGAAATGATGTATTTTACTTCTATGTATATAGTTGTTAGTAATGCATTACTTTAATACTTACTGATATCATTTTTGGTCAGTACAGAGTGTCTGTAAAATGGCAAAAAATGACGGAATCTCTATTAACCTCAAACGTCTATTTTACTAAAACTTTAATCGCTCATATCTCGGGAACTGTTGGTGCTAGAGAGTCAAATAAAGCATCATTGTACATCATTTCCAAAGTTCTTTCATTTGGTGCATTGTTTATACCCGTAAATATTGAAATAAAAAATGGCTGCCGGTACCTAGTATAAATAACAACATCTCTAATTCCAAAAACATTGTGAAAATTAATAAATAAAGTACTAGTTTGAATGATGAATGAATATGTAATTCATGTCAACCCTTGTAATTAGAGACTAACCTATTCTGGACATAACAATAATAGTAAACTGAATAAATAAATTCAGAGAACAAAGTAAAATGAAGATTAAGAAAATTGTATGTAACCTATTTTCATCATGATCTTACCTCTTCTGGACATAACTCGAAGGCTTTGGCAAGTGTTACCCTGGCACTGTGAGAACGCTCTAGGAAATACCTACAGTCATAGAACAAGGCATCTTAAATAACATCAAATGATAAAAGAATTACTTTGGTTACAGATTGTGAAACTTTATAGACTTAAAAGAAGCTACAGATACAATGCATTCCACTCTAAGCGAACATGAAAAACAGAATGAACAAGTTAGCATTTTATAAACATTGTAATTGAATGCAGCTCAAGATTTACTTTAACTTCAGACTTTTTTCATTTTTTACTACCCCAATTACTCCCCAAAATTTATCATTTGGTAAGCTATGAGTTCACAGCCTAAAAGACAGATGTTGCTATGAAGTGTCCAGGTCCTTACCCATTAGATGTCTCATTGGACTGTGCTGGTGGCGACCAATTGTTGTATGTGTACTGGGTGTTGCCAGCATATGGCCTCTGGAAATAATACACAGGGCAAATATAACCACACATATTCTTTTTTTAAATCCAATTTACTACCTTATGAAGTAAACTGCTTGGGTGAAAGTGGTAAAAACTGAAAATGTTGAATATGTAGCTTGCAATTTCTTATCGCTTTTAGACCATATGAAAAAGTGCAATTACATATATTGAAGATGGAAAATCCTGAAATCGGGCATAATCCTGAAATCTTTCACACATGAAACTGTCATTTTCTCTATAAAAAACGCCTATTTCTACACAATTCTACACAGACGTACAATCCTGTTTGACTTACCCTCTCCAGCTCGTCATTCAACCACTCCACGGCCCACGACCACTTCCTCTTGATTTCTCCATTGTTCTGGAGCATGGTCACTGCTGCTGGACAACTGTAGGTGAAGAAAACCAATAACAGCTGTGAAATTCATCTGCTTTATTTTGTTTCACTTTAATTTACTTCATGAATAATGACTGTAACTATAATACAGGGGCAGTACTTATGTGATATCACATTCAGAGGCTAAATTCAGTCCATAGGCATATAGTCATTTCAACAAAGCTTTGAACTTATTATTCTTTTGAATTAAGAGTGAAGAAGTGTGAATTATCTTAATAATGTTCTGACTAGTTAACAAAATTGCAACTACATGGAAATGAAAGCACAGACTTACTTAATAAATAGAGACACCATCATCTTAATGCACTGATATGCTCTCTTTTGGTAGTGATTCTTTGAGCGTTGTATTGTGTCAAATAAGCCATCTCTGTCATCTGGAATTCCTGAAATAAGAAACAGGAATATAAATTTATTGTATCAAATCATTTTACAAAATGAGAGACAAGCTACACAAATCCGACTGGCAACAAAGTAGGCTTTTCCTCTTGATAATATGTGGGTTTAAGTTTTCAGGTCAGCTGCAAGCTCTTAAATTGACTACATTTTCTGCTAACATATTACACAGATTTACAATTTCAGCCCATTTCCAACCTCTTATTTAATATAAAATAGTCATTAACCTTTGAACGGTCACTGTAAATTTTCTGCCTACCTTTGAGTGCATTGTGTATCCTGTGATTCTGCCAGGAGTCTTCTAGTAACAACATCTGTAGTAACAGGTCTAGATACGGCCTCAGTTCATAGGTGTACGCATAGGCCACCTGGAGTTAACATTCATATGGTCTTTCATAGACATTAATGTATGATATATTATACTATACACAAGACATTGCATGAAATAAAATTAGAAAGCTACATGTCAATACACACCAACAGGTAAAACAGCTATGAATTTTAGCCGAAACACTTTCATATGAAAATTCCGCAAACTGATAAAAGCAAAAATCAGAAATTCCAAAAAGGTTTTCATAAGATGGGTTACGAAGGAAATGTACTGTCATCAACTGTTTACAACTACCCTGTCATCTTTAATCCCGTTGTTTTAGTACCTACCTGCCACAGCAACTCACTGAGTACAGTGGAGGAAAAGTGAGGGTTCTCCCAGCAGCAGAACTGAAACAGAAAAACACACAAGTCTTCAATTTACCAGACATAAACCAATTATCACAAAATGTCACATAGTAATACATTATTGGTTAAAGGAAGGCATAAAAGCAGACAACCATCCAGTCTACTTAAGGTCTCACTATTATAAGACTGGATGGGCATTCTTTCAAATTGTTATTATTATTATTATGCAATAATAAACCAAGAGGTTTTTTTCTATTAAGAAATGAGACTGACTCTTGAACCTCATCTTACCCTCAATAGTTTTGTTGTTTCTTCAGAACTGTTGCAGTCTTCTATTAATTTTTTGACATAACTGAAAAAATAAAATTCCAGATCAACATCAGATTTCGAAAGGAACACAAACACTTAAAAGTTTGTTTTATTATGAAATTCACTATAATGCAGTTGAAGTGACAACGATTTAGTGATCCTCACACTTAACATATTCAATATGGTGGCCATGCGTATGTAAAAAATATTTAGAGAGAAATGCAAATCATGACATTTTGGTGCCAGATAATTTTCCCCAAGCAAACCTGTGATTAACCTCCTACAGTATGTGCCCACATACTCACCTAGTTCTACCAAACAGTAGATCTGACACTAATGGCTGTACAGGCATGAGAGGAGAGGGGTCGCCATGAGGATTGGGCATAGGCTGCTGATCCTAGAATACAGAAATCACTCAGGAGAATCAGCCAAAAAATTAACCATCGGGATACTCGTTTCCTACTTCCAAGCATGGCATTAGGATATTGAAACTGTATCTACTGCAACAAAACTGGTACTTATCATAATACAAATCATTAAAAAATATAATTTAAACATTAAGAACATAAATTTTTTGCAGACAGATGAAAATTGTCAGACAAATTATTACGAAGAATCCAGAGAAAACTATCAGTCTGCAATACTCTCTGATTAATAAATTACATCAACGAAGACAACTATATCTACCTCTTTAGCTGATACTTACACTATTTGAAGACTGACTCTTGCTTGACACATCACAGCAGCGGACCAGTTGTGAGACAACGGCGTACAGTTTGCCCAGTTCTGCATACTGGTACTTGATAGGTGGACCTGGGCCCTCATCTAGCGCCACCTGGATGAATGTGGCTGGAACGTTCAGCTTCAACAGTTGGTGTTTCTGAAATGAAGGTGGAGATACATCACTATTATTGAAATTTATAATTAATGTTGTGTGTGTGCGTGCGCGCGAATGTGCATGCCTGAAAGGGAAGAGCAAGTCAGATATCAACATGAAATATTTTGATCTCAGACTATTTTCATAAAGAAGGTTCTTGGGCACCGCAGCACTTCCATACACATACCTCCTGAACTCCTAGACTGGCATACATCAAGAACAGATGGAAATATTGTGTGAGATGCCTGCCGTGTTCAGAGACTTCCTTCTTCAGTAGGTTCAGAACGGCCACCAGAATGTGGTCACTCAAGGTTGACCCGGGGTCAGCAGGCTGGCCAGCAGCTGAAATAGAAAGTGAAAGTAAGGTAAAATCATGTGGGGGGATACTTCTTGTTATACCATCAGCATTTTAAAATTTCAGAGCATAGAGAAGATGAGTTTAACTTTCAACAAGGCAGCAAAGCTGTCAAATGTACAGACAAAAAGCAGGAAATAACTATGCATAAAATAGGCTACTCTCAATTCTGATGCAAAAGTACATTATGTTAAACTGCAAATTCAACATCAAATTTTAATTATGCTCAACAGGTAATACCAATGTAAGTAAAACGTGTAACAAGCATAAGGCTTCAGGCCCATGGGAGTTCAAGTTCACACTTTGAAAATGTATAACTTAAAGAAAAAGAAGCCAATTAGACTACTTTTCCAACCCAGGCTGCATTTTAGTCCTGTGTTTCTTTTTTTGAACATTTGGCAATCATAAGTAACATGGTTTTCCAATAATGGTCATCATGGCAGCAGCACCCATAATTGTTTTCTTCTATTCTGATGCAATATTACATATTGGTTAACAGCATAATGACCGTCAATTTTTAATAATAAAATATACGTATCATGGATTTTCAGAAAATGTGACTAGCATGGGTCTTCAAGCATGTAGAACTTCAAAGTCACACCTTGAAAATGCCAATATGTGAAATATGCTGAAAAGTGAAAAAAAAGCATAACTTCTACAATAATGGCCCGATCATGCTAATTTTCGAACTTGACCTGCGTTTTATTAATATTCATCAGCTCTGTAAATATAAAGCCCAAAAGTAAAACTGCCTTCCACTTATCATGTTTACAATGAAAGTGCAAGGCGCTGGTGACGGCGGTGAAGGCGCTGACGGCGAAGACAGACGCAGGTGATGGCAATATGTACAGACACATTTTTGACACATCTGTACATATTTACTGTACTGTTTGAGAACAGTAAGTGACATGGTTTTTCTTAAATGGTCATCATGGGAGCAGTGCCCAAAGTAGGTTTTTTTCAAATTTTGATGCAATATTACATAATGTTTAACAGCATAATGACCATCAATTTTTAATAATAAAATATTAGTATCATGGATATTCAGAAAATGTGACTAGCAAAGGTCTTCAGGCCCATGGAACTTCAAAGTCACAACTTGAAAATGCCAAAATGTAAATAAGACAGCACTGTTCTGAAATGTTTTTTTTCCCATTTTTAACAATTTTTAACATAAAACAAAATTAACAGTTTACTGCCATTTTTATATGATCAACTAAGAAAATTGATGAGATGGGAAAAATATCAATAAAGCAGTGTTAAATGTCCAATTTCTTCCATTCTGAGATTCTGAACATAGTGAATGATTGAATCTGACAAACTGCAATGATATGAGTTTATTTCCATTTTTGAAACTTCATTACACAATACACGATAACAAGTTTACCATCATTTTTACAAAATCAACTAACAATGTTGTAAAGATGCAGGAAATGTCAAACAAAAACTTTTACGTATCTTATTAGTTTAATAATGAGACTGTTAACATGCCTAAGAATTGAATCTGAGGAAATGTGAAAAATATGCTGAAAAGTGAAAAAACAGCATAACTTCTACAATAATGGCCCGATCATGCTGATTTTCGAACTTGACCTGCGTTTTATGAATATTCACCAGCTCTGTAAATATAATGCCAAAAAGTAAAACTGCCCTCCACTTATCGTGTTTACAAGGAAAGTGCACGGCATCGGCATCGGCATCGGCATCGGCATCGCCATCGCCATCGGCGGTATCGGCGACGACAGACGCAGGCGATGGCAATATGTACAGACACATCTGTGTCTGTACATAAAAATAAAGTTAATTCCTTTGAAAACCTAATACCTTAACATAAAATATAAAACAATTGGTAGGCTGAAATAATAAGAATTTGACATGGAAAACTGTTTATAAACTATTGTCAATAAATCAGATTACCTGACATAAAAAGATGCAAACATCGACTCTAAAAATGCACTATTGCCATGTTATGCATAAAAAGGTCTTCATTCAACAACATTCATTAAATGGGCATTTCAGTACAATCCCATGACAAATTGATTTTCCTTAACTCACCATACAGTCCCTGTATGAGTGGAGGTGGAGTGGAGCCATCTTGTAGAGAGAAGTGGGACACAAACACTAAAATCTTCACAAATGCATTACGAACCTATGGAACAGAAAATTATGTTAGAATAAATTTAATACATGAGTAGTAACTGTTTAACCTTTTTAAATTATTCATTCAATTTTTCATTTAAAAAATCCCATATTAATTTTTTCTATAATTTACACATCAAATGGTTTACTACTCAAGAGAGTCAAAAATGGCATCCAAATTCTCATCCACTTTGTATTTGTTTTCTTTTTCTTCTGAACTAGAGTGTTTAAAGTAAAGAAAATTTGTACACAACAGATGCATGATAGATAAATTATGCTATTTCCCCTTACCTCTGAGCTAGGGCATTCTAGGAGATATTCAGCAAATCTTGACGGGTGTGCAAAGAGTACATTGTGGGCAAACCAGCTGCGCACATTCTTGCTATGGCGGAGATGTATACTGAGTGCATCGTACCACTCTGTGGCTGGACCCCTGGAAAATTTTTTAAAAAAAATTTTTAGACAGAGGCATATCTTAAAGAAACAGCTCTATGGCAAGTACTCAAGTTCCACCAAGGTCGAAATGTTTGATACTAATTTATTAGTTTCATTTTATTTTTCATCTTTTTCAAAAAGATCATAACATCTCAGTGGCACCCTCATTGCTCTTTTATAAAACTTATCAATCAATGAAAAAAAATTCAACTCACAACGTGAATCTCATATCAAACACTTTATCATACCTGACAACTCAATACAACATTTCTGTGGGACTTTTCACTACACACATGTACAGAAAACAGACATTCTTAAAGCACTATAAGATAATCATCTTTACCTCAGTGTTTTCTTAGTGTGCAGGCCCACACTGAACAGGAACTTGGAGGCTACCTGGATGCTTATCATGGCTAACTCTTCTGCTTCTGGAGACTAAAATAGGAACAAACACTTGAAATTGTTAACCAGACAATTAAAAAACAAAGAATGAAAAACATTCATTCCAATCTTCATTTTTTCACTATGCTAACTTGAGAAAAATAACATAGATTCTAAACAAATAATTGCTTGGAAAAAATTGGAAAATGTTATTATTATTTTTCTGAAAAAAAAAATCATTATTTTGCTGTAGTATTTTTCAATTCTATATGGTTTAACTAAAAACATCAGAGAAGCATGGTTCTCCCCAGGATTTGAAAATAGCCCTTATTTTTTTTTTACGCAAGAGTACCGAAGCTCGCGAAGCGAGGCACAAAGGGGGGGGGGGGGGGGGGGGGGGGGGGAGGGGGGGGGGCGGGGGGGGGAGTCCGGGGATGTGCCCTCCGGAGGAAAAACTTTCATTATTTCATGCAAAAAGGGTGCAATCCCATGCAATCTGAAGCTGTCATTAAATCGTTACACATAGCCCACTTGCAGGACCAAATTTTGCGGGAAAATCAGGGCTAGACACTAACTTTTATGAGCACCTGTCCGAATTTCAATCCAACCTGTCCAACAAAACTAATATTTTTTCTATTCATACCATTGAACTTTGTAAATAAATATGTGTAGTCATACATTTAATGCATTTATTGCCAAGACATTAAATTAAATGCGCCGGAAAATGCACCTTAAAGTGGATTTATTTTCAGATAAAAAGTTGTTTTTTCATACTTGTGAACTCTTGAAGATTTAATCTTGCATATAAGTCTGATTTAACATTATAAAGTTTCAATCAGGGCTTCTCCTAGGATTTTGGGTACAGGGTCTGCTAATTGTAAATCTCTGCAATTTGATAACAAATTCACATGAAGTTTAACCAAAGCAAAATATAAATACCCTGAGTGGCAGGTGGGGAGGGGGTACTGTTAGATTAATTTTATTAAAATATTCAAAAGTTCAATGAAAAATTAAGGAATATTCATCTTATAATACTTTACTTATATTTATGTTAACAATTTAACTTTTTAGGGGTTATCTTGTGTTTGATTTTCTTAAATATATGAGTTAAATAAAATCAGTATAAAAAAGTTCCCCTTTTTATTTAAATTCTCATATTTGTTATTACTAATTTCTTCCTTACATCAATACCACACTGTTATATGACAGCAATGTTAATTTATCATATTCCAGCACTAAATTTTTAACTGTAAATAATATAGGTGATGATAAAGTCATTAAAGAAAACATCATACAAAATTTCAGGTTATATTTTGGCAAATAAACAATATTTCAACAAGATCTTCAGTCCCAAAGATTTCACGTTCTGTAGTGATTAGATAGCATACAACGTATTTGATTGACAGGCAGTATGTTGCCTGGACAACGAACTAGATATAGCCAGTTCATCTAGTCCAATCTGGCTTTGTAACCAGCATAGTACTTGTGTTGTTTCTGTAACGGTCTGTCTCTCTAGAGCACGTAGATTTTTAACCAAATAAATATTCAGTAGTGAGCCTGTTATGTGAATAAATTTTGTCTGATGAAGTTCTGGAGGGTGTTCACTTTCATAACTTGGCGGTAAGTTTGCTCAGACTTCGTTTTGTGACTGCACGTGTTTTGTGCCAAAAGTAGGTCATTCTTTTCAGTACCGTGTAGGAGGAGACAAAAAGACGTTAGTATGCATTAAAAATGATTTTTAAAAAAGATTTTTGCTCCAAATTTCTCATAAACCATGACCTGTATTAAATAGCGTTGCATCTTTTCTGACATTTTCTCTTGCCGCATGGATACATTTATTTATAAATGATCACGACTGCTACTATTCTTCAGTCAAAATAACATGAAGGATTGACTATTTATTATATTTCTCCAAAAATATAGATAAAGCAAACAAATCTCACAGAATTACATTGATGACGAAACTAATAAGCGGATGTTGATATTCGAAACTTGTCAGTACGCAGGTCCCGCGCCCTCAACATAAGATGTTATACTTGTATTACTGCGCCAGGCAGAACAAAAATAAACAACTTAACGCGCACACAAGAGATCCAAGTACGCACACAATCGTTTTTATTTTACGGTTTACGTCGCGACTGTCAGGAATAAAGGCAGTAAAGGCATTGGTCACACACACACACTCTTAAAGGGTATCGGAGTTCAAAGAAGCGTATCGGCAAAAAAAATAGCGTATCGGGGCCGATACGCTATGAAGGCCTGGGGAGAACCCTGGAGAAGCCACTCACCAGTTTCTCCATCCCCGGTGGCAGGGCTAGGTACAAGTGGTTACAGGTGAGCAGTTTCTTCATGAACTGGAAATACTCCACACAGAACTGGTTCTTGTTGTGCATGAACTGGATATTCTGTTTCCTTACACACCGCTCTATTGCAGTAGGCATGGTCACTTGGTTGGTCTTGTTTTCTGCAAATATATAACACATAAATAAAGATGACTGCTGTTTGAGAAGTTTTTTTTTTTTAATTTATTTATTTTTATTTTTTAGCAC